>NW_027142578.1:0-394045 GCF_026170545.1 Melanerpes formicivorus | reverse complement strand
GCTTACAAACGTACATAAACTTCTTCAGACCTACTTTTGTCACCCTGCACCGTTTCTGTTTTGCTTAGAGATCGTTTTATTTCGTGCAATTCCGTTAAGTTGCAGACATTCAGATAATGAAGTTCACGACTCTTAACCCTTTCTGTACATAGCTGGAAAATGTTGTTATCGGGGCTCTGCACTGGAAGCTGAGGAAGGGCGTGTATGTGAAGGAGCGGGTGAGTGTCTGTGTGAGCAGAAATACTAAGCTGAACTGCAAATGGCTTGCAAATGAACATGACTCCAAACTGAAGTGCAAATACTTGGGCATGCTTTCACCTTCAAACAGTACCGAAAAGATAGTGTGGCTACTGTTTGGACTGGGAAAACAGATTGCTCAGTATCAACGCTTATTCCTTCCCCGAGTAGTTTCTAAATTAATAAATTAAAAGCAAAACAGTGCCAATGTTGTCTGACTTGGTGACACTAATACTGATAATTTGGAATTAGTGACATCATATTTTGCACTCTTGTCTCTGACATTTTATTTAAGACAATGCTTTCTCATGTGTACATTTACTCGTAGGGCAGAGGTATGTTTTTCTCAAACCAAAGTATCACCATTTTGAGGCTGCAGGAGCCGCAAGCACGTAGGTATTTTGTGCTTGCTCTCCTTTCGAAAATAAGCAGGAAAGGGGTATATATATATTAAAAAAGAAAGAAAGAAAGAAGAAGAAAGAAAATAACAAAAAAACCACCACCTTTTTAATTGCTAATTTAAATTTGAATTTGACTAGCCTTTTCTTTTCCTTTAAATATACTCGTTACATCACCAAAGAAGTCTCAGCAGTGGGAAGTAATTAGCTGGCTCCATACGAAGTGTTTGACATACATAAAAAGAGGCTCACTTTAATCTGCCTGCTTTATCAGTTTATGTATGTGTGAAGCTAGGGCAGTTCTTCGCCATACCACAGACTCTGATTCTAGAGAAACACGTAAGAGAAATACTAAAACACAAAGGAAAATGTTAAAATGAGAAGTCAAGGAAAAAAAACACAATAAAATAAACTAATTAAAAAAAAATAAAACCAAAACACACACACAAACCACAACAACAATAAAAAAACAACGGCAAAACCCAACAACCTGAGAAACCTAGGAGGATAATAAATCATTAAATAAACAGGAATTTCAGTCTCTTCCTCATAATGGCCCGAGAGTAGGAAGCGTTATTTCTCAGTTCTGTTCTTGCCCTCGGCGGGCCGAGCCGCGGGCTCTCCACTAACTGTGTGCGTTTCCTCCAGATCCCGACACAACCACCGTCCCTCGCTCGGGAGAGCAGGCGTGGGCAGCAGACCATGGGTAATCTAGTTTTCAGTACTAACAGGGCACCATTTCGTTTGGGGAAGCAAAACCGTGACGGGACGAAGGCAAGGGGAGGAAGGGAATAGAAGGGAATGGCAATGAAAGAAAGCAAGGAGGGCAGAAATATCACGTAGGCATTGAACGTGGCCAGCATGGCCCGGCTCGCCTCCCCCTGAACTAGGGGCGGAGAAGGCAGTTCTGCTGAGATCGGAGCGCCACGGGCCGGAGCCTCCCTGCACGGCCCCTGGCCCTGCCCGCGGCAGCGGCGCTGCCCACCACTGGGCCAGGCGGCCTCCTCCGGGAAGCCTTTGCCTGCTTCTTCTCCCGGGCTGCACTGGGCACCGTAAGGGGGGCCGTGTTGGAGCTGAGCAGCCCCAAAGTTGCGCAAATGCAGGAGCATGTGTTCAGACACACGTCAGTCGTGCTAGGAGACACACACAGGGTTTGCTGTTTCCATCCGTCCATTTTATTACGGACACATTAATATATAATCAAATACACCTCATAAAAATTTTATTGAAAAGCATAAAATCATTACAGAGGTCTTCCACCTGTTTTAAAGCAACACAATGGGCATCTCTTTTGATAAGTGTATCCTTTCCATGGAAACTTTCTGTCCGGGGGTGAGGAGCAGATAATAATACTCGCACATGCTCTGAAATATGGAAGTACTGCAATGTGCTTTTACTGTAACATTTTCCTGTTTTATGAGAAGTCGTTACAGTCCCAGCTTGCGATGGTTTGTTTTTACAGGCAAGAATCCCCCTTTCCCAGCGGGTTTCCTCAGCAGCTTTGAGTGTGATTAGCAAGCCAAGGCTGTTGGATTTATTTAAACACCCTGCCTCTCATTGATTAAGAAATGAATGGCAGAAATCACTCAAATGGCAGAAATCACTCAAAGGAGGTGAAGAAATAGTCCGCGCCCGCTGCGGCCGTGGGCTGCGAGCACGGCCACGCCTGCCGCGCCCTGAGCAGGCAGACGGGCAAGACGGGCGGGCAGTGAAGACGGGAAGGACAGACAGGAGGGCAAGGCGGGCAGGCAGGGCAGGAAGGCGGGCAGGGAGAGTGGGCAGGCAGGGCAGGCGGGCAAAGCGGGCAGACAGCCGGGTAGGCAGGGCACGCAGGCGGTCCGGTCGCGCAAGCGGCGCACTGCGCTGCGCCGGGCCATTGTTGATGATGATTTTTTTTTTTAATCACAGCAGCCCCAGTTTAGCGGATTGATTTACTCGCAGTATTGGTAAATATGATCACGTGGGCTCCGCAACCAATGGTTGAGGGTTGCAGTCTGCAAAATACTACGATTGTTCTCCGGGAGGGTATCATATACAGTTAACAGTGTAACCTTTTATATGACTAAGAGGGGAGCCTAAAATGTCGTCTAGTGGCACTATAAGTAACTATTATGTCGATTCTCTCATAGGCCATGAAACCGAAGAAGTTTACGGGAGTAGATTCGTCCAGGGAGGTCACAGTGCGACCTCCAGGCCATCAGGTGTTGCAGAGAGTTCAGATTTTTCCTCCTGTAGCTTTGCACCAAAATCCACCGTGTTCTCAACCTCCTGGTCCACAGTTCACCCTCAGCCATCTGCGGCAATGACCGGGATCTACCACCCCTACATGCACCAGCCCCACTTAGGGGCAGCCGACGCCGGCCGCTACGTGCGCTCCTGGATTGAGCCCTTCCCGGGTTTCCCGGGGGGCGGCGGCAGCGGCGGCGGCGGCTCAGCGTCCAGCTCCGGCTCCTCCAACGGACGCCACTACGGGATAAAGCCAGAGACTGGAGCAGCCGCCTCCTCGTCTTCCTCGTCTTCCTCGTCTTCCTCCTCCTCCAAAAGGACTGAGTGCTCCTCGTCCCGGGAGTCCCAAGGGATCGGTGTGCCCGACTACACGTGCAGCTCCTTCCTCCAGGAGCCCCGGGAGAAGGCGGCTGCCGGCAGCTCCAAGGACCCCGCCGCCTGCAGCCACAACCCCAGCCCGAGCAGCGATCTGAAGGAGGATAAACAGCAGCAACTTGACCCAAGTAAGTTAAAAAAAAAAAAAAAAAAAGAAAGAAAGAAAAAAGAAAAAAGAAATGAAAGAAAGAAATAAAATCAGGGGAGCAAAGCAGATAGAGGGACGGGGGTGGGGGGTGGGGGGGGGGAGGGAGAGAGAAAGAAAGAAATTGCCCTTTTGATTTATTGCCGAAACCTCTAAGGCTCGAATGTGCAAAACTGATAGTTTTACTAACCTATAAAAACGTCTAGACGCCTACCCCAGCGCATGCAGCAACAAGCACCCATAAAAGACTCCACATAACCACCTACCATCAAGACATCATTTGTACAGTAAACAGACTGGGGCATTAAGGCTTTTATGATAATTCCTCCAAAGTTGTGAAAACAGTCCATCCTTCGTTAAATTAATTTAACGACCTTTCTCTCTACCCACCCCACCACACCCCCCCCGCCCCCTATATGCCTCCCTTCTTCCAGATAACCCTGCAGCAAACTGGATCCACGCTCGTTCGACGAGGAAAAAGCGTTGTCCCTACACAAAATACCAAACTCTGGAACTGGAAAAGGAATTTCTCTTTAACATGTACCTCACCCGAGACCGCCGTTATGAAGTAGCTAGGATTTTAAATCTCACAGAGAGACAGGTCAAAATATGGTTTCAGAACAGAAGAATGAAAATGAAAAAGATGAACAAGGAAAAAGGCAGTAAAGGAGACTAACGATGGGGTAGAAATGCAGTTAGGGAATATTGCTTTAGTTTTGGGTTTTGTTTTGGGTTTGGGGTTTTGGGGTTGGTTTTGGTTGGTTGGTTTGCTTGGGTTTGGTTGGTTTGGTTTGTTTGATTGAGTTTTTTCTTTCTTCCCCTGCTCCCTAGACTGTTTTCCTCCTGTTTTCCCCAGAACCCTCCAGTCCAGGAACTTCGGAACTTTAAATCAATCTATTGGGTTTTGTGTTTTGTGGGTTTGTTTGCTTGCTTGCTTGGTTTGGTTTGGGTTTGGCGCTTGTTTTTCTTTTTTTTTTTTTTTTTTTTTTTTTTTTTTTTTTTTGTTAGGGTTATTTTTGTGGTTTTGTTTTGTTTTGTTTTGTTTTTTTTAAGATAGAAGTGAAACGTGGTCTATGTCAGGTATTTTGGGAAATTTCGTCTTGCTCGCCAGTGTGTTTTGCAGAGTCGCTTCATCCCCTCTCCTCCTTCCTAGACTGTTTGGTATTGTGAGTGCACATTAGCTTTGGGAACCATCTCTGATGTTAAATGTTTGACATATTTCTTAAAAGTGGTGTAGTCTAGATAGATACTTTGTCAAAATAAAGATAAATAATTTAATTATAATGACGATAATAAAATATATAATAAATTACCGTCCCTTAAATCAATGGGGGTGCCGTGCTGTCCACGATTTACCAAGAGGAAACCTTGCCCTAGACCTCTGCTTTCTAGGTCTAAATTTCGCTCCTTCGCAATAAATGCCACAGCGAGGCCACGAGCTGTCCTCTTTCTTTAGCACACTGTTAGGAGGCTGTCTCATCCTTGAAGTCGTTCGCAATAGGCCTAACGTTTCCCAGTCCCTCGGCTAGCTGCATCCCTGCCCCTGTTGACTGTTGTATTGATTAACCACCTCGTGTCTCGAAATACGGACTTAATGTAATTGTTGTCAGTTATTACACAATAAAGTCTGCCGTGACCGAACGACAGCGCTGCGGTGAGCGGAAGAAATCTGTGCGTCCCTCGCGATGCGCTCTGCGCCGTGACCTCTCCGCGCAGCTCCGCGGAGCCCGGGCCGGGCCGGCGGGATGTCTGGTCGCGCTGCCGAGGCAGCAGCAGCCCTGGCAGCCACAACGAACGGAGGAAAATCACTTCTCTCCCCGCCTAGCAGATATTTGCTCTTGTCAGTCAGCGGCGGAGAGGCCGGCTACAGGCGCGCTGCGTAGGTGTGCAGCTGCCGCTCAGATCCCCAGTGCCTCCTCTACGAGTGGCCTTCGAAACATCAGTGCTGGTTTGGGATAATTCAGGAAATGTTTCTGCACCAGTCCTCCAGAGCTCATGGAGAAAAGTGATGCCTGTTCGCTCAGAGTTGTTTTCATTTGACAAGGGCCAGGGTCCGTTTCTAACCTCTGCACTCTTTAAAGGCTGGGAAGCTTTGGGGGGACACGATGGCTTCCAAATATTCAGCTTTGCTTGCGAGAGCTCATTCAGCAAGGCATCTAACGCATTCTGCATTTATAAACACACATGACTTTATCAAGATAATTGAGATGAAGTTCATAGTAAAAAAAAAAAAAAAAAAAAAAGGAAAGAAATCTTTGTTTAAAGAGAAACCATTAAAATGAAGGACCCGTAAATATTTACGAGCAGTTTTGTTTATGAGAGATTAAGGAGAGAGCTGAGAGACTTGGTGTCTAATGTTTTTTATCTCTGTATATGGAGAGAAGAAAAAAAAAAAAAAAAAGGAAGAAGAAGAAAAAGCATCCAATGCCAGGAAAAGGTGTTGCATTGCTTCCCATCTATTGTCGACAAGATACCTATAATTCTTTTAAAACAGGAAGAACCGTGGTATAATAAAACCATTGAGATGGCTAGACGTCTGGACCTAATGAGTTTACGATATGCTATGGCGCTTTTCTTTGAAACCACCTTATTTTGATGTTTGTGTATGTTAGAGGAGGAAAAAAAGGGAAGGGGGGGGGGGGGGGGAGGCAAAAAAAGCAGACAAACTAGGTCCTAAAGCCTTGGACTATAAATTCCAATACGTCAGTGTTAGGCCAAGGCAACAGACTCAAAAAAGACCTGAAGGTCACGAAACAGAGAGATTTTACTAAGTTCACTGATTTGTTGAAATATATTTTATTGGCTACTCTACTGTGATGAATCCCACGATGTTAGCTTCCATGTGATCTATAACTAGCAACGCGTAAACAACATTCTTGCCACACACTCTATTATGTTGATTCCAGCAGAGGATCTGTTAAGAAATTGTTACCAAGCCCACATCATCTCTTTTTAATATTTTATCTCAGGCAGATTCACAGATTTTACCTTGTATATGCCGTTCCCCACACACACATCTCGTTTACTTATTTCTAGCATTGTGTGCATTTATTTCAAAATGTCAGAAAGAAGACCAAGCAGACGCTTGGTTGGGATGAAAAAAAAAAAAAAAAAAAAAAAAAAAGTTCTTCCATGGAAATTAATTTTAGTAACAAACTGAGCAACAATTTCATTCCTACCCGTCGGTTGCATTAATATATGTTTGTATATATGCACAGCCACATGCACAGGTATTATACTGAATAATTCACAGGTCTGTTTGATGAAGGGGGGAGATGAACAAAGATTCATCTTTATTTTCCTTTATGAAAATCAATACATTAATACATATAATGTGCAGGCAAACCAAATAACATGTTCAAGAGAAAAAGGTCTGACACTGAAACTGCCATACATGAAGAATTCATGTTGTAATACGTGGGGAAACATGATCGAAAATGCGACAGCAGCCGTCTTTAAAGCTCAGGCGTCTTTCCTGTCTGCTATATGGAAACTAGGCACTTTCTTTGTATGTAGTTAATTATAGCACTGGGGAGAAAAATGAAAGAGGGTGACCAAAATGGCCCAAGAAAACGGCACTGTGGATTGCGATGGGCAGGGGGGCGGAAAATAGAAAAAGGAAAAAGGAAATCAACCCAAAATCAGAACTCAACAGGAGAGCATCTCATCACCGACCGCCCCGCTGGTGGTTCTGCAGTAGCCGTTTGGGTTCCTGGCGGAACCACCGGCCCCTGGTGGGGGCCTAGAGAGCAGCGGACAGCGCGGGGCGGAAGGGCGCTGCCTCCTGCCGTCGTATGCCGCCAGAGGGCGCCCGCGCTCTACTCTAGCGCCGCCGCCGCGCCCCGCGCAGCACCCCGTGGCCTGCGCAATGCCCCACGGCCTGCACAATGCCCCTCTACCCGCACAGCGCCCCGTGCCAACAAGCCCGGGGTAACGGTGGCTTTGCTGCTGGCACCGCAGTCCTGTGCGAATGGTGCTACTGCTCACGGGACTAGGCTGAACACGAGGAGGGGCGGGAGTGGGCTGTGGCGCGGATACAGGAAGCGGCTGCTGCCCCACCATAGACTGAGATGGTGTTTTTCCGCTGCCGCGTTCACCCTGCCTGGCCTGGCCTCTTGCCTTCGCGCCGCTCTCTTGTAATGGGTTTTTGCTCCTGTCTGTCCTTGTGGCACCAAACCCCCATGTGCTCCCCGCCGAGACCTCCGCGGTGTTCTGCCGGCCTGTCTCCGGGCTGCACAGGGTCTCTGAGCGGGACCCCAGCCCGGGACGAGGTGTCGCTGCGGGCCCAGGATCCGTCCGGGTTCCCATGCGGAACAGCGGTGCTGGTCACCGACACAAAGAGAGCTAATTTGCATGGTGGTGGGCTTGCTGATGCGGGGAGCAGAGTGTGATGGGGAAGAAGGCTGTGATGCCTTTTATGTAAGCGCAAGTATTTGTTGTCAGTTCACAGCAGACGGTCACACGTGGCTCTGTCGGGGCACATACTATATTTCACGGACATTTTTAATCTCTTTTAAAAATAGGGAGGACTCGAGCTCCCGAGGGTGTCCAAAAAGATGGTTTCCACTTCAGGACAAAGCAGGGAAGAAAGGACTGGAAACGACGTCCCTGCTTGTTTGCTTCCTTCCTTCCTTCCGGATAACAGGGCTCACTTGTTTCCAGCCGCGTCCCCAAGTGGTGCTAACCGCTCACCCACACATTTTTCTCTTTTTTAACTCCCTCTGTCTGCCTCGCTAATGACGTTCACCAAGGGTGAAATGATGGAAAGTATATTCATAGGCATGATTTCCATTAAGTATCAATTAACCTGGAGCCTCAGCCATGCGTGCACGGCATCAAGGGTAAATGTGCATCTCATTTCCCAGAGCTCTGCTTGCCTCTAAGGAAATTACTCGGAGGGCCCGCTGGCCTTCGGAACCCCCAGCTGCCCTCGCCGACACCCCTGGCTCCCCACGCCAAGCAGCGGCTGCCTCTCTGGGTCTCTGCCTTTCTCAACTATCTGTGCAGGCCGCTGCTCGGCGCTTAGCCTCGGCCCTGAGCCCCGTGCAGGGCGACCTGGGCGGGTCGGACTGCGTCGCCTCGGGCAGCGCGCCCGCGGTTATCGCGCGGGATCTGCGCGGCCGCCTAGCCCTGCGCGGCGGGGGTTCGGCGGCTCCTGGCGACAGCTCACCGGCGGGGGGAGCGGGGGCGCCGTGGCTGGGGTTGATCCGGGTAGGGCTGGGCCGGGTTTTTTTCTTGCCTGAGGAGCGGCACATGTAAACTGAAGCCAAAAGTCCCCCCTGAGCTCATGAGCATGTGTGTGTGTGTGCGTGCGCGGGCTGTTGTGTGCCTAATAGGAAATAGTAAAAGCAGTGAGGCAGGTCATTTTGGAAGCGATTATATTCCAGTCCTGGTCACCACATACACGGAGAGCAGGAGCGGGGAGCACACAGGGAGCGGCAGCGGCATGAGCGCAGCGTAGAGACACCGTCGGCAGCGGAGGCGGCGGGAGCAGCGTCCCGTGCCCGCGCCCCCGCCCAACGCTGCCCCCTCCCCGATGAGCTCCTACTTTGTCAATCCGCTGTACTCCAAGTACAAGGCGGCAGCGGCGGCGGCGGCAGCAGCGGAGCACATCAATCCCCCGTACTACGACTGTCACTTCGCGCCCGAGGTGAGCGGCCGCCACGCCGCCGCTGCCGCCGCTGCCGCCGCCCTTCTCTACGGGAACGGCGCAACCGCCGGCGGCTTTTCGCACCCCGCGCCCGGCGGGGCGGGGGGCGGCGGCGGCGCGGCCGCGGAGTTTTACCACCCGGCCGGGGGGAGCCCCACGGCCGCCTACCAGCCGCCTCCTCCTCCCCCCGCCGCGCCTCCGCCTCCTGCCCCCTGCAGCGGGGTTACCTGTCACGGGGAGCCCGCTAAATTTTACGGATACGATAACTTACAGAGACAGCAGATTTTTACGACACAGCAAGAGGCCGAGCTGGTACAATATCCTGACTGTAAATCGTCCAGTGCTAATATTGGCGAGGAACCAGACCACTTAAATCAGAGCTCGTCTCCTGCTCAAATGTTTCCCTGGATGAGACCACAAGGTTGGACGCAGTCAAAAATTTGCTTCCATCTCACGTCTGAGTTTGAAACTTTGTTTTCCTCCTCCCGCTTCTTTTTCGTGCACCTCGCTCTTTCCCTCTGCTTCCCTGTCTCCCTGCCTCTCTCCCCGCGATTCCTATCACCGCGGTGGCTTGCAATAATAAAATGATACCGTATGCAAACAGAAACGTCTGCAGAGCGCGGCTGCCACCCCAAGTAGCCTTAAAATCGTCTCTGGGATACAGGGCCGCAGCTGGCCCGCTTGGCCGGCTCCTATCGTGGCCGCCTGAACGGGAACGGTGGAGGGCAGGGGCGTGCCGGTTACAAGACAATAAAAAGACTCCTTAAATTCGGTCCCGTAAACCCCCGTGCAAGGGGGAGAGATGAGGCTGGTCGTACATCTGCTATAGCTATTTTTGCTACACTCGTGTGTAAAGCTCTAGACTCCTCCGTGCCCTCTGCTTTCTCTCCCTGCGTTTCTTGGGGCTTCTCTCGAGGGATTTCCAGATGGACCCGAGCCCTTGCTCCCTGCGCCTTGATTTAAAACGACCACAACAAACCTCCAAAACCCTGTGTTTTTGTTTTAAACAGCAGCACCGGGTAGGAGGAGAGGAAGACAAACATACAGCCGATTCCAGACTCTAGAGCTGGAAAAGGAGTTCCTCTTTAACCCCTATCTGACCAGGAAGAGGAGAATCGAGGTGTCCCACGCATTAGGACTCACGGAGAGGCAGGTAAAGATCTGGTTTCAGAACAGGAGGATGAAATGGAAAAAAGAGAACAACAAGGACAAATTCCCCGCTTCCAGACAGGAGGGAAAGGAAGGGGAGGCCAAAGAGGAAGCACATGATCTGGAAGAAGACAGAGCTGAAGGGCAGACGAATTCAGTTTTGACCTAAAAACGTTTGTGAAAGGCTATGAAAAATAACCGGCGCCCAAACATGACATCTCGGCCCGTTTACGTGGTCCTGGCTTGGGACGAGTGACTCCATGTCCCTCCGCTTGACATTTCTGTGCTTCTGGTGCTTCCGTTGCTTGTGGTTTTGTTTAGCTTTGGTTTTGACCATATCCGAAACAGTCTCTAGATTTAACAGTTCATCTTGTGCAAATTAGATAAAGAGTTTGTAGCAATAAATTTCTAATTATATATATAAATATATTTTTTTCCCCAATCTTGAAAGACGGTGATTACAGGAAAAGACATAAACTTCCTAATAATAAATACCAACAAGCAAGACATTCAACAATTCTTTATTAATCAAGACAAGTGCACTTGTACTATTTTAATTCTGACTCTTATATTTTGTGGAATAAATTAAATAAGTTTAATAAATTTTAATAAAATATCTTAGAAATATATTTAACCTTCTGCTCTTGGTATCTGATTAAAATAAACTAAATTTATTCAAATATAAAATGTATCAGCTTCCCGATATCCTTTCTGTAGTCCCCTCCTCCAATAACCTCTAGGACCTCTCTGTGTTTGCTCTTACTCTCCCCGTCTTCATCAGCGCTCGATGTTTCTGGGGCTCTTGGAATGGCGCTTGAGCTACAAAACCTGATTTTCGCTGCCTGCCGGCTGCGCACACAGACAGGGCTGCCAGCCAGGGGCTTTACGGGGCCGTGGTCAAAGCGGCAGACAGTGGGCACTGCAGGCCCACCTGCGATCTGAGACCACGCTGCAATCCAGCTCAGGCAGCCCCCTCCTCGTGTGCTCTTAGGCCCTGCCTACGCCTCTTTCCCTGTGCCCACCTACCCTCGGGGTGCCGGGGCCGCTGCCGCAAACACATCCCTTTACCTCGTCGGAGTCGTATGCTGCCTCGCCGGAGTAGGAGGCGCATGACGGGACCGGCCCGCGGTCCATGCCAGCTCCTCGTCGGCCCTCCTCATCAGTGCGGGGCTTCCACCCCTGCCACGGAAATCGAGTCCGAATATGGGCCTAGTCTCCTCACCGACGAAGGGCAGCAGAGAAATTGAAAGCTTTAGTGGCCTTGCGTGGGGCTGTCTCAGGAGCTGTGATGGTCTTTTATCCCAAACTATACATAAACGGGGGTGTCGAGGTGGGGGAGGGGAAAGAAAAAAAAGTTCTGTTTCCTTTAATTATTATTACACGGGCTGGGTGCATTTTCCAGCGGAGGCCGCAGCCCGGCAAGGACAAGGCCGCCCGCACGGCTCTCTACAGCCGTGGGAAGAGAAATTCGCTCTGATGAATAGAAGAATTATTTTTTTCCCCCTCTTCCCTCCCTTTTGTCCCGGTCAGTGGCGCGGTCCCGCAAACCGCAGTATCTGGAGAGGACGGCCGAGAGCAGTCCTTTTTAGGAGCAGCTGGCAGAGAGGGTAGAATGATGAGGTAGGTATAAATCCCTACCAAGATTTCTGAGTCACTTTTAACCCCACCGCCTCACGCCTCTGTGAGTAATGGTTCCATGAAGGGAACGGCAAGGATGCGCCAGCCGCTGCAACAAACACAACAAATTTATGTTATCTGCCCGACAAACGATCCTGTTTCCCACGCAGCCAAGGTCTCGCTCGGAAACTCACGTCCAGTGTCTAGGTGACGGCTGCCGCCCCCCACCCCGTGCCACTCGAAGTTGGGGCCCTTCTCCCTCACTCCCCACTCCGGGGAACAGACCCGGCAAAGCGGGAGCTACCGGGCCCGGCGTCGGGATTTGTACGGCGGGTTTGATTAATTTCGTTTCCTGTCCTCTTCCCCACTCCTCACCACGGAGACAGGCGCACTTCCACTCCTGCAAAGCGCCTGTTCTACAGGGAGGCATACGCAAGCGGAGCTATTGTTCTCGGTTTATTTAAATCGTGTAGTTGGTTAAAAATTGCAAACGGGGGGAAACTGCAGCAAAGCTTTGAAGTAAGCATTTTGCTGCATGGATTTGCATATGTACACCGGTACCCCTAGTGTCCAAGAAGGATATTTGGCTGATCTAGACGCGTTTAAGGAAACCTTTTCGCCTGACGTGTAAAAATCCCCCACTTTTCCAAATAATACTCTTTGTCACTGGCACTGACACGTTGGGTTTGTGGGAAGGGCAAAACCCTTCCTTTCTCTTCTTTTCTTGCGGCCGAGACTCCGCTGCGCACAGCCTCGGCCGTGCCATTGCCACCCACTGCGGACGTGGTCTGACTGTGCGGGAAAGGCTCAGCGTAGACCCTCACATACAAGCAGAACACTTCCCAGGCTAATATTTGTGCAAAAAATAGCTGCTACCGTAGTTGCTTTAGAATTCCAGACAAAGATACTAAAATCAAATTATTCCTAACGAAGTTTCCGTTGGCGTCGCTCTCCCTGAGCCGACCTGGGATCGCAGCCACGCAGTCAAAACCCGACTTACTTGTGTTCACAGCACTTGCGAAGGCCTAGTGGTAACGGGGAACATCTCTGACTTATTTGTTAAAAAAAAAAAAAAAAAAAAAACAACCAAACAAAGAATCGCTGTAGTTGTTAAGGAATTTCTCCCCGTAGCTAACAATAAAAAAAGTGAGACAGGAACAGGCACGGGTGGTCAGTAAATCCCCGGTAAAATCTGAGCCATCGAGCTCCGGAGCAGGCAGCGGTATTTTGCAAGAGAAAAGCCGTAGCTCAGCTGACCACGGCGGCCGTGGCGTCGAGAGGCCGTCAGTGACTGCCGCGGGGCGGATTTTTTGCTCTTTTAGTTTCTGCGGAATTTCTCCGCTCCTTTGTGGAGTAGGTCTGCGTGGCCATGGATGCCACGGAGCCGCCACGGAGGATGACAGTGCCTCAACCGAGGAGACGCTGCACGTGATATTCACGGGTGTGTAAATGCCTAAAGCAGCATGCAAAAAGATCCTGCATATTCGTGAGTGTTCAGTTTTGTTAACTGTACTTTCGAGGCAGGTACATCAACTGATAGAAGGCTCTGACTATGCCCTGAAACAAAAATTGAGCAAGAAACAGCCATAATATTCGGTCTCTCTGTGGACAGGGAGCTGGTTTTAGTCTTTTAAAGTAATTTCTAAGAATATTTTTTTCCCTGATGGTGGCTCAGGTCCGAGCGCCCTCGAGAAATTTTTATCCGAGGCGGAGGCAACTCCGCCAGGGTAAGCTGCGGGCAGCCTGGGCACGATGACAGCGCCCGGCACAACCTGTGGGAATGGCATGCTTCGGGGTGGGAAAGCGGCCCAGACTATTTTTATTCAGACTATTTTTAAGTCGATGTCAGCTTCAGGTTCAGTAGTGGGCGCTAAAGGAAATGTGGGGGGGTTTTAGGCCTGGTGAAGCGGGCGAGGGGAAAAGTGGCTGAAGTCCTCTTTCGTAGGGGTGAGACACAAACCCACAGCAACAGGGCGTTCTGCTTTCTGTGCAGGTCCGCGGCCGCTGCGCGGGGTCGCTCTGCTCTCGGCTCCCCGCGCGGATCTCCCGCACCCCGGACGTACACGCGGGGCCTGCAACGGCGCTCTGGGCGCTCAGGCCGCGGGCAGTGAGGACTAAAGACCCAGTAAAAGCGCAACGCGCAGGCGAAAGAAACATGGCGCTGGGAAGCAGTATGTGCAAAATCCGCAAGGAATTGCAGTAAATTCCTTTTTGTTTGAAGAAAATTTACAACTTGGTAATAGACCTTTTTATGACCTATTTGGGCTCGTCATTGGCTGCGGCTGGTCATGTGCAGGCAGCGGGCGCTTTCATGGCCTTTTCCTGATTTCCCTGGCGAATTTCCCCCTGCATTCTGCCTTCAGAGAGCCTCAGCCCCTTTTTCTAACCTTTGTCTAGGCTGAGGTGTATGGCAGTCGCCTTCGTGTTTGTGTCCCACTCCCCGAAACCCTCTACCGGTCCCGTTGCCGCCACGCTGACACTTCCCCGTCCCTGCGGCACCTTCTCTCCCCCGCCCGCGGGGAAATGCGTGGAGTCCCGCGCCCGCCGCCACGCCGTCTCCCGCCCCCGGCTCCTCTCCCGCCGCTTGTTGTCCCTGCCGCCGCTATCTCCTCCGGACACGGATTGCTACACGGGTGCAAAATGGATTACAGTGACCCTCCCGGGATCCTCCGCAGGCGGACAGTGCTGCGAACTGGTAAGCGCTCGGCTGCCCGCAGGCTGGCCGCCGGTACCCCGTGCTTGCGCACCGTCCCGCATCGCGGCACGGAGCTGGCTCCCCTGTCCTCCAGCCCGTTTTGGCCACCTGTCCCTTCCAGCCCCTTATTTTTTATTACTATTGCTGTTATTACTGTTGCTACTATTACTGTGACATGCTATGTCTATTGGAGTTAGTCCTGTTGTTGTTATTATTATTAATAATATCTGTGTGCCTGATGCGGAGTGCGTGAGCTGTTGTGCGGTCTGGTGCGGAAAAGGCGCTGCGGGATGCGATGGAGGGGCGCCGAGGAGCGGAAGGCTGAGGCAGTGCTCGCAGGCAGCGCCTCTCCTACGGCAGCTTTTTTTCCCCGTTCGATATGGTGATTCTGTGGTTGGTTTGCCCCGTGGCGGAAGGGTTATCGCGTAACTTTAAAGCTTAACAGGTGTTTTCGCAAAAGAATCTGGGTCAGTGCTGTTCACACGGGGGCGGAGGGCGTGGGGCGGCTCCGCCGAGACGGTCTGGATGAGGGCTATGCCCAGGTCCAGCCCCGGGAGCCCCTTCCCGCCCAGCCGGGATGGTTGAACACATCTTTTTCCCGCCGTACCATGTATGAGGCAAAGCTGAGGATTCGACCTGACGGGGTGGGCAGCCGGACAGCACCGGAGCAGGCTGCCCGGAGCCACAGCCGGGAGCGCACTTCCAAAGCCCGGCTACTCACCCATGTGGGAATCATGGGGGGCTAAATCGGAAATGAGTTTCCGAAAAGAACAAAACAAAATAAACTACCAAAACAATCAACCACCACAAAACCAAAAGCCCACAAACTCCCACAACACCGCACACACAAACAAACAAAAAACCCCCACCCAACCCCCAAACTCAACCAACCACCAACCAACCAAAAAAAAACCCCAACAAACCCAGGTTTATTTTGAAATATGTAGAGGAAATAGAACAGTCACACAAACTATCTGCATTGTCTGTGTGTATATATCCATATCCGCATTAACTATCTGTTTGTGTAGACGTATCTACACCTGTACTGCTCTCTGTGGAACATATATTCTATTCGATGTATATATTTTGCGCACCTCTTTATTTCCAAACTCCGTAAATGAGTACAGTGGAAAACTTCCTGTCGGATATTAAGTGTTTCTACCATGGTCAGTGATGGAAATGCATCGTGCTTGTACAGCACTGCAGAAATACATCCAATCGCCATTTCCCTTTCAAGCAGCTACATATTTAACGGCAAAGCAAAACGCCTGACCAAAACATAGCCAGTGAGGGTGGAAAAATGTGGGTCTTGTCCCAGGTAGATATTTTGAAGCTGCAGGAGGAATTATTTAATCCATTCCCGAGAATCTCCCCAGTCTGCTAAAACCGAGCCCCACTGCGGTAAGAATTAGAACGCCTTTCCCTGATGGTGCTGTTGGCACCAGTCGACCGCCATTCTCTGCTGAAGGACTTAGGGATTATTTGAGAATCGTTTTCAACATAGCAACAGTCTTAAAGAGTAACTTGGAAAGTATGCATTGCATTAGGTTTCACTCTCAGAATCCCTCCCAAATAACATAGTAATTATAGTTGCTTGGCCATAAATCTCTCAAAAAAGCTTCGAAGAGTCTTGTCCTTGAGCTATTTTGAAACTATTCCTAGCTTTGGGGAAAAGCAGAAAACAAGAGCAGGATGTTCTAACGAATTCTAATGTGCTTGTGTCTGTCCGAGAGTCCATATGCTGACACATACGGATACACATATGCCGGTTTATGTGGGAGTTCGGCTGCTTTTTTTTTTTTTTTTTTTTTTTTCCCCCTTCTCGTCTCCTCTCTCCTAAAGGACTTCCTTCCTTGCTTTTGCGCTTTTTCTTGTTTTGGTGTGTTTGGGCTCGGTTTTGTTCTGTTTTCCTTTATTTAATTAATATTGACGCATGTGTAGATACGTGTATGCTCTTAAATATATGATTATTCGTCACAAGCTCCGTATGCATGTGTATATATGTGGCACATATGAGAAGTATATTTTTATGTACGTTTATACACCTATATAACGTGTGCATAGATGTTGGTCTATAATACAAAATGTTAATTCCAGACTTCTCACACCTGCTCCATTTCCCGTGTTCACGAGTTTATGACACGTCTTTTTTTGTAGTTGTTGGAAGAAAACTGATACCTAGCTCACACTATACTGACACAGACAGTAAAAGAACAACATCAGGGAGCAACCATCCGGAAACAGCAGCCTGTGCTCCCGGGCAGTACCCAGGTATCGCTGGTGTCGGCTGCCCTTTGCTAAGCCAGGCTGGGCTCCTGCTTAAGCTGCTTCGAGTTGCCAGGAGCAGAAATGCAGCCTCCGCTCCCGGAGTCTGGCAGGGGTTTTGTGAAAGCAGGGGAGGCGATGTGGACTGCGTCTAGGGGAAACCCGGTTAAGTCTGAGAGAAGAAATGCACGTTGTTTCGGGGTTCTTAGGAACAGCAGATCCCGCCGGTTCGTTTATTTCCCAATAATGTTTCTCTTTCCGCAAACAAATATAATTCTCACGGGCTGTTTTACGAGCCCTTGGGGCAGAACAAAATCCGAACAAAGACAGTATTTCACCCCTCAGTTGGCAGGCAGCTGTTAAAGGTATTTACGGCTCTGCGGCAATGCGGCACTCAGTGCTGCTGGAGCGGGAGAGGAAAAAACAGGAAGCGAAAGGAAAAGATGAGGCACAATAAACACTGCAGCAGATCGCGGGGGGCAGGCAGGTCGCGAAGGAAGGGTCTCTGCCAGAGACAAGAGGCAATAAAAGTGCATTCAGCAGCGTCAGGCTTTACCCATGCCCGGCATACACCTCCCATTACCCGCGGGGGAGGGCTGCGGCGAGAGAAGGGAAGGCGGCCCGAATTCCCCACTCTGTGTCCCACGCAGGGGCTGACCCGAGCTGTACTCACGAAGGGTGCGGGGCCCGCGGCAGGCAGTCCAGCCGCCCGCAGGACTCCTGCCATCGACACCCAGCTCTGCGGTCTTTGCCCGCAGGTGGGCGCCCACACTGACTGCCCGAGCCGGGGTCACCTGCCCGTTGCTCCCGCTCCCCGGACCGTCAGGCCGGGGCGTATTGCGGAGCGGCCACCGGGGGCGCGGCAGGTCCTGGCCGCCGCCACCAGCCATTTTGTCTCCACGGCCTCTTCCAGGAGAAGGCGCTGTAGGACAAGACAGGCTGCTATCCCCGCCTGGGCGAGGGGCTCGCCGCCCCCCGCCGCCTGCCCAGAGATCCAGACCCAGCCCCCGCCTGCCCACGAGAGAGACACACCGGCGAGCGGGAGGCACGGGTGGGTCTCCACCACCTTCCTGTAGAGTGCCTGCAGTCTTACCCATCTGAGTCCCAGTTGTCCCACTAAGTACCAGCACTGAGGCCTCCTGCGCACTCCCATGAGCGTCCTTCTTTACTCCTGCCTTCCCCACCGTGCCAGCGGGGCTCACCTCGAGTGCCCCATGGTTCTCCCGGTCACGGGCCCGTCTTTTGATGTCGGGCAGCCACAGTTTCCTTCCCTGCCCCTTTGATGTGGGTGCCAGAGCACCGAGTCGGCCCGCACCCCTCTCCCCGACAGCTCCCTTCCCTCGGGCAGAGCCCTCGGCCCCCGCACATCCCCTCTGCCCCCTGCAAGCCGAGGCCTAGCAGATTTCCCTGCCTCCGCCTCACCTGTTGCCTCCAGGCTTTATCTTCCCCAGCCGTGCACGGACATGACCCTGGCAGCCCCCGGCCTCCCGAGCCATGCCTGCCCCATCCAGACGCTCCCACAGCCCCCGGCCTCCCCTCCCTACCCCATGTTCCTCGCCCTCTTCCCCCGCGGACCCGGGTTGCCGCCGCGGCGGCCCTTGTTTGATGTCGAGGTGTGGCTCACCTCCGCCCTGCCTTCTCTGGGTCTCTTTTGGCACCAGATCTGCCTGAGGACATGAGGTGCTGCTGGCAAGGGCTCTTATCCTGCTCGATGAGGGCATGGGTGGTGAGGTGACTGCTTGAAAGGTGGGGGTTATGATAAAAGCAGGGAGGGCTAACGCGTTGGCTGCTATCAAGGTGCTTGGTAGGTCTTCAAAGTCAAGACACAGAGCCTGTCATTTTCTAGCAGTGTGGTACTCGGGGTAGGATGCTGGTCTTGAGTCTGTCAAACATCGTCATGAGCGACAGTGATTTACGCATGCAATTCAATTTCCCCAAACCTTTTATCACAACAATTACCAGAGGAAACCAGTTATTACTGGATTACTTACTATCCACCTCCGGATCATTAGCCCCAAATATGAGATCTGGCATAAAAGCCTAGAGAATGAACTGGCCAGAGCTTCAAAGTTAACTTTTGCATCTGCATTCTAGAATAGGAAATGTGAAAATCCTCCTGATTCCCTCTTCAAAATCTCAGGGCTAGAATTACTTAGTTACAGAAACATTCATCTTGCCTCTAGATCACAGGGAGATGTATCTCCCTCATCAACTTCTCAGTACCCCACAATCTCATCTTTCCCAGACCTAGCCTTCTGGACAGGTTTGCTTGAAGCACATGTCCAGCCTGGGACGCTGTTCCCGCCCTGTTTGCAAAAGGCTGATGCTTTGCCCAGCTGCCTGCCAGCATTTTCATGGCTCCACACCTCCTGCACCCTCAGGATAGTACTCTGTCTCCAAACCTTGGGCCTATGACATGGGCCAAGAGAGACAGAACAGTGACAGACAGGTGAGGTGTCATACTCTGCATGCCAGCACAGGGGCTGCAGCCCACTTGTGGCCCTCACTGCCCAGGGCAGGACCTCTGCCATACCCAACACCCACTCCTGGGCCCGGGGTGAATGCATTCAACTCTGCAATGTAGTTGCTGTTGTCTCAGCCTGTTTCCCCCATATTTTGTTGGACGACTTCTGTTTCATCCTTTCCCCTCACATCCCAGTCCATAGCCTTTTTCACACCTCCCAGGGGACCAACACTCTGAATTCTGAAGCTATTCCTCAGGCTCTGAAGGCTGCTGTGGAGCCCAATCTGATGCTTGCTGTGCCCAGGCCAGCGTGTTGGAGTAGAGCAAGGTGTGCAGCTCTGTGGAGCATTTCTCTGCTTGGCCAGAGCTGTAGCCATGCTCTAAAAGCTACCCATGAGTCAATTCCACTCAGCATATCCCATCCTTTCTCCTGGGGGCTTCCTGATAAACTTTCTCATGCACTCCAGCTGAAATGTCACCTTTCTCACTGCCCCCACCAGCTGTCCTGGGCAGAGGAAGGTACAGGGAGAAAGAACCTTTTCCCAGCTTAATGTCATTAATAAAGTATAAAGAGATGCCATGTAGTTAAAACATTAACACAGAGCAAGAAAATAGTGGAATGCAAAATAACCTCACTGTGAAAAGGAAGACCAGGAAAGGTGACCAGGACACTTCTTACTCTCTACAGAAAAACAAATTTGAAGTATCTCAAGAGTACATCAAGAACTAAGCTGCCCCTTCTAGGCACCTTTAAATCCCTATAGCCAGATTAATTAGCAAATGGCCAAGTAAGAGCAGATCAGGAGGAACCCAGCTCCGGCGTTAGACAGGCGCCACCCACCTGATGACAGCTGATGCCACCACCCAACAGGGAGCTGAAGCTGGCCCACTTATCAGAGCTGAGCCACTGAGGCCGGCCCGCTCTGCACACGGCTGGTTCCCTACGGGGCAGACGTTGCTCCCCGCCCTCTGTGAGGACCAAGCCCCTCCTTAGAAGCACCAGAAGCTGCTGGCCGCTCCTTCTTCATTTTACCCATGAAGATTGGAAGCTGATGCCAAGGCTTCTTTATGCTGTGTGACTGCCAGGGACATTTGACTTCCTGTGCTTGGGCTCCTTGAAATTCTCATTTGCTAACTCACACCCTGGTCCCTTCACACCAGGACTGTTTTATTGTTTTATAACCCTCCCTAAACTTCCAGTCCTCAAAGATCTTATTGTGGCAGGCTTCACACTTTCTCCCTTTCCAAAGCTCAGTGTCCTCGCTGTTTCCAGCAGTTTGGTAACTTGCAAAGATCCTTCGGGTGCTTGACTAGCCCCTGGCAGAGCTCACAAGAACAACAGCTCAGGAGGTGAAAGAGTCAAAAACATTTTCCAGGGACGTCTGACCAAAATTCTACAAAATTTCCTGCAAGGGAGACAGGTACTTCCCCTTTTCCTGTAGTACCTCTGTTTTTTTTCCCCTGACCATGGTCTTCCCTATCGCTTAAGAGATGCAAAAAAAGGTTTGAGCGGTATCCACGGTAAAATGCACCGTTCTTCCTTCTGGAGGACACTTTGAAATCTCCAACTCCCTCTCAGCAGCTCTCCCTGCAACACGCTTTTCAAAAAGGCCGGCATCACGCTGCAGAGCTGACCTTCCACCCATGCCCGTTACCCCGACCCAGTCCTGTTGTACAGGACATATACAGCCAGCCTTTATTTAGCGAATAAAAGTTTAAAGCTGAAGGTTATTTATGGCTCCACAGAGATAGGTCCTGAGTGGCTATTTAGAAGCACGTGATCCCAATAAACTTTGGTTTATGGCTCGAGAGTTGACAAGCCAAAATATAATTCCCACCATAAATTAGTTTAAGAGCATACAAGTGCAGATGCTTTCGTTCCTGGAAGCAGTAATCGGGAAAGTGTTAGCAGGGAACCGTCTGCGGGAATGCGGCCGTACAGACACCTCTGCTCCCGGGGCCTCCCGGCCGCGGAGACAGCACGCAGTAAGTCCTCTACCGACCTTCCTTCTGCCGCCGCCGCACCCGGGCTCGTTTCGTACCCCTGGAGGCTCCGTGTGAGTGGGGTACCAGAGCTTCTCGGCCCGAGAATGTGGAGACAGCTTTTCTGGGGAGAATGGACAGGTAGAGTCCAGGTGGCTTAGGACAGAGCAGGAAGGAGCAGATTGCTCCCCGCCTGAGACTGCGGACTTTAATGGGGCATCTTGTTTGAAGCTAACCTTTTACTATATTATGTATATATAAGAAAGTAAAGAGACAAGAGTCATTAGAACTGAAATGGTAATATTATTCCACTGTCCTTGCAAACTCCGAATGCTACACAGAGCGGGAAGAAACGACATATTTTTTTGACAAATGTAGCCTTGGGAAGCTCTTTTTAGTGAACTATTGATACCGAGGCAATTGTTCTGTGTGCAATACAATAACTCTCCAAGATATCGTCGAAAGGCAATAGAAGGGATGGAAAATCGCTTACAGAAAATAATTCCCCAGTATTAGTATTTTACTCTAAAATATATGGTGCATTTCAGGAGACTCGTACTGAGGATGTATTTTTGTTTTCTTTAACACGATATTTGAATTAACTTATTAAATTATTCAAGGAAAGTTCAAGTCAAATCTATCCTTCTGTAATGCAAACAAAGACGCATGTCTCGTGGCTACTGTTAGGTTAAACAGATGAGATTAAAGGGGACCTATCCTAGAGTAATCAGATATTTTTTCTTTTAAAACTGTAGTTCTTTCTGTCCTTAATATGAATACGATGATTCATGGCATATTGTGACATGTTATGGGTGATGGTTTAGCGAAGGTGATCTGAACATTTAATTTGTAAGTGACTGGATTGCCACAGGCGGAAAAAAAAAAAAAAAAAAAAAAAAAAAAAAAAAAAAAAAAAAGGAAAAAAGAGCAGAGCCTTTGTAATTCTTTTTCCCATCAGTGAAAGAGGGTCATCTGACTTTCCATCCCTTTAGAAATTACCTGGTATAAAATATAGACTGTGAACATTAAAAGTGAAAGATCACACCCTAAGCACAGAGAAAGCATGTGTTCATAAACCCCATGCTTGAACACAACGTGGTGCTCATTTGAAAGGAGCTTCCACCCTACCACTCCGCTGCTGCTAGGATTTACCACTAGCTTCTTTCTGCCTTCATCTGTCAAACAGTCTGTAACTGTTCTTCAGAAATATCACCCGTATGTGGAATACAAGAGTAACAAACATTTTTATTGCAACAGGTTTGACAGCATGGAAGGATATCCATGGTAAGTAACCTCTTATTTCTTGTAGAGTTTGTGATGCTTGAAAATCTCATTTTTCTGCTTCAGACTGGAAGAATTAAAACAAATAAACAGATATATCCCTGTATAACATCTCTGCCCCCATTAAACAAACAAACAAACAAACAAATTAACAAAACAAAATTACAAGACAGACAAACAAAACCCAAACAAACAAAAACCCCAACCCACTTGGTCAGCATGGAAGGTTATTGCGAAGTTGGTTTGTGGTACTGTGTCGTAATCCTGATTAGCGTTACAAGTGGACGTGCAGCCTCCTGAGGATTTCTCTTAGGGCTGCACAGGTGTCCCCCTGCTCTCAGACGCTCTGCAGCCTTGAGCAGGTCCCCGCGGTGGCCCAGAGGTTCTGTACAGCGCCTCCCCGCGCAGAACCCGGGAGGGTCACCCCATATCGCGCTGCTTCACAGCCTTGGCTACTTCCCCTTTCCTCCAGACGGGATCCAAACCAGTGCTGTGCCTGACGTCTACCGCTAACCTCCATTGGCACAGCTTGGCCAAAGGGTGAGTGAGGAGGCGCGGGCTCTGGAGGCTTCAGCGCTGGCCAGCCCATGCTGCAGCCGGGTCCTGCTGGGCGGTAGCGCTGATCCTCTGCTGCTAGGTCTCTCCAGGCAAGGGAGACTCAAACACAGATTTAAATGTTGTAAAGGCACGGAGGAATCCTGCGTTGGAGTTCAGGAGAGCAACCTTTTACTCTAGGGGTTTTCATATCCTAGATGGTTCCGCATGAGCTGCGTTGAGGGGACAGAGGGGAGAGCAGCAGACCAGCGTGTGGCAGAAAATGCTGTCGAACCTTTCTGACTGCAGTGAAGATCTGAGTTCTGGTGCTTCAGACTGAGACTGGCTTGTCTCCGAAAGAGGAAAAGAAAGCCTGTGATATTTGGAGAATCATTAGATATACCATACCCTCTGTGCTTCTGAGAGACCCACTCTGACCGGGAACATGCACAGGAGCAGAGATGTGTTTGTTTGCGTTTATCTCTGTTTCTTCTCCCTGCTTGCTGATAAATAATCTCTTTCAGCGCTTGTGCCAAGCTTCTTCTTTTCTTTTTGTCTCATGTTGAGCTATTTGTTTTCGAAACCTTTAAATACGAACCAAATAATCATCTTCAGCACTGCAGTTTTAGTTGTATTCCATAGGTAAATTTCCCTCCTCCCCCTACCCCCCCCTTCGTCCTTGTAGTTCAGCCCTTCTCTATGTAGATGCCATTGGCATTTTATTTCAGGGCCGGCCCTAAATGTGTGGATTACTTGTTTTCTGCCAATGTATGTTCAGCATACTGATTATGAACCAGAATACAAAAAGCCTGATAGATCAAAAGCATTTCGCATGGGCAGTTGAACAGGAGGTGGATATATAATGCTTTTGTTCATCAATAACTCTTTGGCTTTGACCTGTCTGAGCAAGTCGTGCAATAAGGTGAAACACAGGTCACAGCGTCTAACAAATATGAAAATGCGTGGTATTAAGCAGCGCAGGGAGCTGCTGCTTCCCCATCCCCATATCTTCTCACCAGGCTGCCCTTGGTGGGCTTCTCTGCTCTCGGGGGCTTCACCAAATGCAAGCTCGATTTAGGGGGGCTGTCACCCTGCCAGTTCGGCCGAGTAGTTAATGCCCTCCCCGGAGGGGAGGTATTCCCCTTCCCCTCAGAGAAAGGAGGAGAATATGGGGCGAGCCTCTCAAAATACTTGTGTGGACATTTGAATAATCAAGTGTAGGGGCAGAGATTAGGGACACAAAGTCGTTCCGAGTTGCACTTGCTGTGAAGAAGACGCCACCGCAGTGCTAAGAAAGCAGATGTTTTAAAATAGCATCCCCCAGATCAGGCAGCTGGGAATTAGAGGCAGGCAAACAAACCGGTAGACATCGCTCGGATAAACGCAACACCCCCAAATCTGCCCTCTGCAGTGGTTGGATGTATCACACCCGAACCATTATTTGTCCTTATGGTGTCTGGTTTAAATAGTGGAAGGAGAAGAGGTTGACCGCAGGACAGCAGCGAGGAGCTGGGTCAGACACAATTCGTGAACTTTTGTACTCCTGTGTGCCGCTGTCGACAAAGTAAAAATAATGAAACTTTGTGATATGTTTGTAAATGATTTCGGCTGACCTCTCGCCCTGCCCTTCACCATAAACGCTACGGCGGGGAGAACCTGGGAGGGTGCGAGGCTGTGGCTCGCAGGCAGCTTGCGGGGGTTAATAGCTAGACCAGCATAATGGGATGAAGGTAAATTTGGAAACTCTCTCCTTCCCGAGAGCAACTAACCACAGCCTTTAATCTTTCACTCTCTCTCTCGTTGTTTTGTTTGTGGTGTTGTTTTTTGTGTTTGGGTTTTTTTTGTGTTTTGTTTTTTAATACCAATTGATGTTTCTGTTGCCGGTTGTTTCACTTCTGTTTAATTTTTTTTCTCCTGTTTTGTGGGAGGGATTTCTAATTATGAAGAACCTCTCCAGGTTCCTGTTAGCATAAGTAGATAAAGACTTTTCTCTAAATTATTTTAACCATTATTATTCTAAATAGCGCAATTTGACCAGTAAAGTCCGTTTTCTGTAGTGAGGATGTAAACGGAAGAGCATTTAACGAGAGCAGCAGGTCTTTCTGAGATTTTGGCAGGCGAAATTCGTCGCTATAAATTGATGGAGAGTCGTATAGCATTATTGAAGCCATAATAACAAGCGTGAAACTTTTCTGAAATCCCATCTTTCTGCAAATCCGTATTTCAGAACTGAGTCCCAGCAGAATACTTTGCATTCCTCAGAAGACAGTAAGGACTAAGGAAATTGCAAAGAGCTGCTATATTGTAGATGAAAACAGAATGTTATTACGTTGTCTATATATACCCTGTAGAACCGAATTTGTGTGATATTCATATAGTCACAGATTCGATTCTAGGGGAATATATGGTCGATGCAAAAACTTCACCTTTCTGCAAATGTTTAGAAGTTAAAATACTGACGGAATCAAAAGGCATGTGCGTGCTGAAAACACAGAAATTACAAAAGTTTTGCTGCCTCACTCCTATTTGCTAGGTTTTAGGACTTCTTTTAAAGTTTCAGTTGTCGTTCAGTCATAACTCTTTCTGACAGACCGTGAATTTGAACAGTTAATCTCACCAGAAGTTACAAATTTTCTGGAGGAAAAAAAAAATATCTACCAATCAGTGAATGAATCTTTGAAAAAGCACTCATAAATTAGCTTGATATGACAGACGTTAGCAAATTTTTCCTGTCAAAGGTCCAGGTCGCATCAAAATATTTACGACAGCAGCAAAAGCCACATTCACCTCACTGAAATGTATTTATTTGTGCTCCAAGAATTATATTGATGATGAAGACCGAAATTATCTCGTTAAACATAAATTTGTAACCTAATTAAATGCCTTATCGAGTTCAATTGATTCAGCTTTAGCGGTGAAAAGTGAATAGTTGCCTAACACCTATATGATTTTAAATACATAGATGTATGGATTTATACATATACATGTGCATTTGTGTGTGTGCACGCATACGTATGCATACATATACTGAGGCTTCAAAGTGAATGAGGAGTTACTGATTGCCTAATTTAATTCAGCAGAACTAAATTCTGGTAACTTTTGGATGACCTCTGAGAGACAAAGACAGGACAGATCTTTTGTACGTCATATTACCCTCTTTGATGGCTTTTCTTTACCTCGCCTCCTTATCAGTTTCCTCCCTTTTAACCCTCCTTCAGCTCCTCGCTTCACGTATTTCTTTCGATATTTTATTTAAGGTGAGGTAACAAACCCCGGTGGTGATCGCTGGTAAATCAGATGGTGGGGCATCACCCACGGGGGATGGGAGAAGCCAGCTCAGACAAAAGCCTGGCCCTACCTGCGGGCCAGGAGGGTGGCCGCCTCCCCGGGAACATCCCTACACTTCTGGTACCTGGTTTGGGGGTGCGACCCGACGAAGGTGGGGGAGGGGGGGGGGAGGGTCAGTCGGTTACAGGGATATTATGGAGTGAAATCGGTGGAAATGCTGAGCTGCGGAGAAATCCGGTGATCGGCTCCCGGCTCCCCATTGGCCGGGCCAGTCACATGCCCGCCTAACTTTATTCAGTTGACAGCAAGTAGGAGGGCTCTATGGCAGGGGAAAAAAGACAACACGAGAAAAATTAGTATTTTCTACCTTCAGAAATTAATGGCCATGAGTTCGTATATGGTGAACTCTAAGTATGTGGATCCTAAATTTCCTCCTTGCGAGGAATATTTGCAGAATAGCTACCTAGGAGAGCAGGGGGCCGAGTACTACAGTGCCTCGCAGGGCTCTGATTTCCAGCACCAGGGACTCTACCCACGGTCAAACTACAGCGAACAGCCCTTTAGCTGTAGCAATGCCCAAGGCTCTGCCGTGCAGCCGCGGGGTCATGGACAGGAGCCATCCGGTCCGGCGAGCCACTTCCCCGGCCCAGCAGAGCATTGTCCACCGCCTCCAATGCCCAATCCGCGAGCCTGCAGCCAGCAGCCGGCCCTCAAAGCCCCAAACGGGTCAGCAGTTAAGCAGCCAGCAGTAGTTTATCCCTGGATGAAGAAAGTCCATGTTAACTCGGGTAAGGATCCTCTTCTTACTTTGCTCTTCTACCCTGATTCCGATCGTCCGCAGCGACGCTCGCTGAGTCCCTGTAAGGCTCGGGGACGAGCTTTTGAAGCCGAGGTAGCCAATTACACTCGCCATAAATTTTTATTGCTGAGGAAATAGGCCGTTGGCCATGCGGGGCTTTGCCGTGCAGGAGAAAACTCCATTTTAAGAGCCTGCTAAAGGCTCCCAGCCTACCTAGCTGCGTGTGCCTGTGGCGCCTGCCTTAAATGAGGGGGAGAGCAACCCGTCCATTGTAAAGCAACTGGGATAAATCCAGCCCGGCCACATGCTCGCAGCTCATAAGATTTTCTTTTGTAAAGTCGAACCGGCAAGTCAAGATTAGCTTTGTAAAGTTCTCCATATTTTTTTCCCAGTGAATCCCAATTACAGCGGAGGGGAACCTAAACGCTCCCGCACAGCTTACACCAGACAGCAAGTCCTAGAACTGGAAAAAGAATTTCATTTTAACAGGTACCTGACCAGGCGCCGCCGTATCGAGATAGCCCACACTTTGTGTCTCTCTGAGCGCCAGATCAAGATCTGGTTTCAGAACAGAAGAATGAAGTGGAAAAAAGACCACAAACTGCCCAACACGAAGGGCAGGTCTTCTTCCTCTGTTTCAAACCCCCATTTACAGACTGGTTCCAAGGACCATCAAACTGACTTAACAACTTTGTAAAAAAGGTGAAATTTTCCATTTCATCCTTCGCTTCTGACCTATACTGTACATAACTGACACTGCCCAAGCAGAACCTGCATGTAGCAGCTAAGGACTCGAGAAAATGTCATCTTTCTTTAAGGTACTGTTTACAAAGGAGACAATGAAGATACTTTGGACTGTATTTTATTTGCCTCTGCTAGCACAACCTAAAAATGGGGGAAAGAAAGAAAGAAAGAAGGAAAGAAAGAAGGAAAGAGAGAAAAAGAAAGAAAGAAAGAAAGAAAGAAAGAAAGAAAGAAAGAAAGAAAGAAAGAAAGAAAGAAAGAAAGAAAGAAAGAAAATAAATGAAAGAGAGAAAGAGAAGAAGAAAGAGAGGAAGAAAGAGAGGAAGAAAGAAAGAGAGGAAGAAAGAAAGAAAGAAAGAAAGAAAGAAAGAAAGAAAGAAAGAAAGAAAGAAAGAAAGAAAGAAAGAAAGAAAGAAAGAAAGAAAGAAAGAAAGAAAGAAAGAAAGAAAGAAAGAAAGAAAGAAAGAAAGAAAGAAAGAAAGAAAGAAAGAAAGAAAGGAAGAAAGAGAGAAAGAAAGAGAGAAAGAAAGAGGAAAAAACTCAACAAACCACAAACCACCAAACAAACAACGCAAAACCATCATGCAGGCAGTGGGAATTGGGAAAATATTAAACGAGACCTGTCCATAAAAAGTAATAAATCATTGAAAATGAAACTGTCCTGTGTTTCAGTTTTGAATTTGGAAGTGAAGGTCTGATGCTTTATTCTGGGATTTATACTTTTGTCTTTTATATCCCTTGCAATTTCGGGAGGATGTATTTGGGCAAGTTGAGGACAGGAAATTTATAGCATATTTCAACATAAAGACTGGTAATTGTGAACTTTTTGTGCTGCTTTACCTTCCTTGGTGTAGTGAAAATACTTGTTCATTTCCATAACAACTCCGAAGATGTGCATAGGAATTAAGTGAAAACGGGTTATTTTATGTACTGATAGTGTTATTTATTTATTTGTTATGTAGAAGAGTGAAGATAAAAGAAAAACAGTCAAACCAAAAATGTGAAAGAGGGGAATGAATTACATAATTTCTCCTTCTCAGTCTCATGAACACATGTATGTTTACTCGTCTTGAACGTACACAACTTTCTTGTCCTTTTTTTTTTTTTTTTTTTTCCCCCCCACCCCCCTTCTCTGTGAATAGGAAAAGTGTCCCTGCTCCTTGCAGTGTGCCATCCAGGGCTAACGGGCTTCAAATCTGTTTCCAAAGTCTGCTCTGCTCAACTCTGCGCTTTAAACCATTGATACCTCATTTTAAAATGGGGGTGGGAGGTGGAGGGGGGTGTGTGGGGGTGGGTAAAGACGCAGCATAAAAAAAAACCAATCAACCAACCAACAAACCAACAGTGAAAAAAAAAATTGTTTAAATTATGATTTCTGATATAACTTGTTCCATTCAAATCTGAAAGCTGAATGCGTTCTTTCAATTAGATTTTAAAATACTTTGTTTCCCCCAAGAAAGACAAGGTCTGTGGATTGCTTTTTTATTTTATGCAAGGATTGTTCTGGTCTGTGGGGTCGGGTTGATTTTGCCTGGGGTTTATTTTATTTTGTTTTGGTTTGTTTTGATTTTTTTTGTTGTTGTTAAGAATAATGATTGTTTTCAAGCAAACTATGACACATGGCTGCAACTGTTGGAAATCTCAGCAAGCTGCTTTCAAGGAAAGGGGAAAGGCTTGGATGGGAGCAGAGCTGCTCTAATACCCAAGGATTTGTTCCTGACTGCATCGTGCCAAAGTTTTAGTGTGCTGTAACTACCAAATCCAGCTAAACCAGCTCCCTCAGCCATTTGCATCTCTGTTCAGGCGATTTGAAATCTCAGCCCTTATCTACTGTACCCTCAGGGCAACCTAGGAGAGGGGCCATATCATCGAAATTGTAAAGAAGCAATCCCTTTCTTAAAGAGAAAAGAGGCAAAGAAGAAAATCCAAAGCAAGCAGTGAAGGGAGGTGGAAAGAGCAGGGAGTGAGTTAACATGCCCGTCTCCAAGCTGGGTGCTCCCGCCGAGGACTCACTGTTTTCTGGGCGCATTCAGGAAACGACTGACCAAAATGAGCGTTGAATTAATTAAAAAATAAAAGGCGAACTTTTCAACAGGAGTGTATTCGGCAGCATTAACTGCGGCCAGCGGTTAATTTCTCTCCTTTTCTCATCCCCAGAAGTCTGCAAAGTGTCTTTAAGATTTGGTCTTTTGTTTTAGATTCTGGAGAAAACTCTTTGTTCTTCCTTAGGGTTAGCCCAGTTCTCAGACTTGCACATGGCAATACTTGAATATCTCCACGTCGTGATATTAAAGATGGATATTCCCGCATTATTCACGTCATTGTTTCTATGACAAAAAGCACCGAGTTCATACATAGTAAAGACGTCTTTTTTTTCTGACGCTTTCACGTTGAGAAGCTGAAAAGGTATTTTACTGAAGTTCGGCTAAATTGCAGGAACAGGTTCACCCAGAGGACAAATTTTCTATTCGATTAGTTGTATTTCAGCCGGGAAGAGTGACCTCTAAACCCTTAACCTTTTGGACCCAAACTACCCTTCCCTTTCTCTGGCATGGAGAGCAGCTAGCAGCACCGCTTGAAGAGGGAATTCCTGAGGCAAGTTTTCAAGTTTCTTTACACTCAGTTCCTGTGGTAGAGGCCTTTCGTCTCCAGGCTTGTCCAAAAGCACTCCTCTGCTCTTCCTACAAATCTAGGGAATGGGGAAAAAAAAACCCACCAAAAAACCAAACCAAAACCCAACAAGCAAACACCCAACAACCCAACACTACTTTTCTATCTGCTCTTCTTGAAAATTCTCTTCCCGGACCCCCACTGATCACTTAAGGTCTGTGATAAGTTGTCTGGGAGCAGGGCAAACGTGTTATGAGAGAGAACGAGCTACCAACTTCGACATCTGCAGTACAATTCTGGAAAATAATGGCCTTGGATCAACAGATCCTTGCATTGTGCTTCTTATCAACCGAGATGTCTCTTGAAGTTAAAGGGACAAATTCTGCTCCCAGATTTTCTTCTTCCGCCCACTGAAGTCAAACAAGGATGTAGCTGAGAGCAGAATTTGTTCTCATTGTCTTTTGAAATGTTAATACCTCCAGGACGAGTGTTGGGTTCAGCAGACACAGATCTTACAACCAGGTTGGCAAACCCCCTTTGAATGAGGCTGGGACACTCTAAGTTTGTGTAGCTGTAATTGCGTTGTAAGCTCGGAAGTGTAAAGTATCAAAATAAACAGTTCTCCACTGCCAATGGTCTGAAGGGTCATGAATGTCTGTGATAACGACCAGGAGCACCCACTGGTCATTGTCTCCTGTGGAAAAAGAATCTGAAGTTTATTTTTGACTGTTTTCTAGCCTTTCTCCAGAGTTATTTTGTGGTTAATTTTGTTTATCATGGATGAAACGCTGTGCATTGGAGCCTTTGTTAAACCATTGCATTACACAGCAATACTCTCATTTCTGTTAAAGTGTAATTTTTTTTTTTTAGATTTGACAATGTTTTGCTGCCATTGATTAAAGCGTTATTTATACTAATTGTGGCCTGTAGTTTTGATGTACGCTCCCCATATACATTTGAAATAATAAAAGGTGTAGAGAAAATAGATTCTGGTTTGTACCTTGACCAAACAGTCCTTACAAGGTGGGTCTCTCTTCTGTGAAAATGCTGGTCCCTCCCATCATTACAGTGTCAAAAGATGAGTGAATCTGCATAGCATCCTTCCAAATGTCCCTTTGAACAGGTTTTCTGATTGCCCCAGCCATAATGGTGTGACTCTAGGACAAGCTGGAGTCTATATTTACATTTAGGCTGCAAAGTGCCTGTCATCCATTTGCTACTACTTTACATTTAACAAACCCTCCTAGAATGATTCGTGGATTTATGCATGTGTAGTAGGAGGCAGGGAACCACACCTGAAGTCACCTCGATCTTCACACAGATGTGTGCCTTTTAGGTGAGTCCTGGAAGGAATCAATTCCAACAAGAGATGGAAATTTGAAATTTAAATGCAGCAAGTTCTTTCTCTGAGCAGTAGGCTGCACTTTTTCAGCCGATACAAATGAAAGATGACAAGAAAACACAATCTTGGAGCTTAAACTTTCCCTTGCACCTAAGGCAAGCATCATGTTGTTCTCCTCTGCGTAAGCACATCAGACGGTAACACATAGCTCTGGCCAGAAGAAGCCGATTGCACTATTTTTGTCATAGGTATTTGTCACTGAGGAGTTGTCCTCTCCTGGAACGTGGTCAAAACATTATTCCAGAAAGACAGTTTCTTGCTCAGCCCGGGAAAGAAGTGTGGTGCACAGAATATGGCATGTGCCCTTACTGTCTGGAGTGCACGGAGGGTAGGATGTGGGTGCGCCTCTAAGCCCACACTCGCTGAGTTTAAATATCGAGGCACATTTTATGACAATACTTTCTCTCTCCTGTTTAATGGCTCCTCCTGTTAGTCCCGATACATCAGTACAGTTCTGTATATTATATCACCACTAGTCGTTAAGGTAAGAATGAAGAGGAACGGCAGAGTCAGTAGCAAACCCCACTCACTGTACAGTACAGTAAATGGGGACCTCTCAGTGCAGAGACACATCGCTTCCAACGGCCATGTTTGTCAGCCCTTTCCCCTGATTCTCTTTCCTCTTTCCCTCCCCCCCTTCCCCTCTCTATGCCTAGAGACCAAAATAATCTTGCTAGGAACAGTCATAACAGGCAGAATTTCAAAGTGCAAGGAAGATGATAAGAATAGATTTCTACAAGTCCTGACCACGTGATTTGCGAAATAATTAATTCAGCACGTCCCTTAAGAAACACGGAGTCGTCATTAATCTGCCAAGCAAAGGACTCTATCAGACTTGAAAACTGAAGAGATCCCATGAATATAATATACAAAGGGTGCAGTCCCTCTCTCTGCACACCTAGCTCTTTGGTAGCTGCCGAAAAGAGACGCCCGGTACGTAAATGTTTTTTACTTTTATTCCTTGTTATTTAAGCCTTAATGAACTCAGCTGTCAAACGCGTGACAAATAGGGCACGCTGCTTCCTGATTTCCAGCTCGGCAGTGGCCGGGAGCCGGACCGGGCGCAAGCGATGACCTTTGCTTCCCAGGGAGCGGGGGGAAGAGGGCGAACGCGGAGCACCGCGGAGTACCGCGGAGGAGGCAGGCTGACCGCCTCGCGGGGTGGCGGGGCTGCCCGCGGCCGCCTGCGAGGGGAGGCGCGGAAGGAACAATGGGGCTGTCAGGACAGCCTCTGCCCGGTCCAACCGGCGGAGAAAGGCCCTCAGCTCCTTCGCCAGCGGAGTCGTAAATTTTGCCGTGCCTCTTGACAGCGGGGCCGGAGCCAAGACGAGTGCGTCTTCCCCCCGCTGCCGCCCTCACAAAGGCCGGACGGCCCCGGCCCCACTGCCCTGGCCCCGCTCCGTCGGTCCCCGGCCCGCTCCTGCCCCGGCGGCCATCCATCTCTTTCCAGCCTCGCCGCCTTGCGCGGGTCTGCGGAGACACCCGGGCTCACCCAGCCCCCGGAGCGGGTACCCCGCCTTTCAAGCCCTCGATCAATAGCCTGGACTAGGGGGAACCCCGGGTTTACATTTTCACACAAAGTCGCTCTTGATAAATTCCACAGAATATGGACAATGAAGCTGAGCTTTCCCTGTGAAATCACAGAATCAGCTGGAAATACTTTCTGTAAACAGGATATTCTTCATTATTCCTTGCTGGAATGATATCTGAAAAACCCTAGATTGTAGCTTTTTATTACTTCCGTTTCGGTGGCAGGACAGAGACGAAGTTTCCTATGTTATGAATTATACATTCAAACAATAACACATTAATTCAATTATTCAAAGATGACAAATGTTTATGTGCTTTAATAGTGACTAAGGAACAGATTTGCTACTTGACGAGAACACCTATATTTTTATCAATGAAATTTTATATAATCCTGTTGGTCTGGGAAAGAAATCAAACCCCACCAATAAAATGGACCCGAACATAAATCGCAGCCCTTTCATAAGAGCGTTTATTCCAGCATATAGTCCGGGCTATTTTATCAGTTTGACAATTGCCGGAGTTGTTGTTATAAATCATCATAAGTAATTCCTGAAAGGGTGCGAGGCTGCTGGGGGGCGGGCGGAGACTGTAAATCTTTCTGTTTTATTGCCCTATGAACATATGCTCCGATTGAAGAAGTCTTAGATCCTTTACTAGAGACAAATTCGCGCAAAGCTGGAGTCCCACCAGCCAAAGGATTAACATTTCCTTACTATTTTTTCATTCCCCTCTACGATGTCTTAATTCTGCTGCCGGTGGAGAAGGTGCTGCTTTCCTGCTTTCTTTCAGTAGTTCTCCATTTCACATTAAATTCTCCCTCCTGCTATATATAAATATGTGTGTATATAGATATATATTTAATATATTTTTTTTTTAGTCCTACAATCTGAAAAGACACTCAAGGGGTTGTGAGGCTTTTTCCACGGGGTTCCAAACTGCCCCTCACAAAAGCGTTTTCTTCTGAATCCTCTTGGTGCTCTTGGCTTGACCGGTGCCCAGATTTCCCCTTGCACTTTGTCTAGAAAGTGAAAGACCTCTCTGTCATTCAAAATGACTGAACAGCAGCTAGAATTTTGTTTGTCTTTGTGTGTATGTACACAAGTATGCACAAGTATGTGCGGATAGGGTTTGCTGTATGTACACACAGACATGCGAACGCGGGGGACTCTGCAAAAGTACCCAGACGCCGAAATATATGGCTGACGGAAAAGGACATAAAGAACCATTACCTCTTACTTGAGGCGAGATTTAAGTGCACCATTTTGAAGAAATATAGGATTATAAATCCGAAGCCGTACACAGTAATTTACATTGAACTTATGTTTCCATCGCTGGACTCCAATCTTTTTATAACTGGTTTGCAAAGTCAGGAAAAACAATGTAATTTAGATAAATGTTACAATGCACTTACGGTTAGTATTGTAAGGTAATACGTTACTGTCACATCCCCGTGCTTTGGATGGTAATGAAATCATAGCAGATGTTAGATTAGGTGTGGTGTATTTATAGATACAGATATGTTAGAAAAATCAAACAGAGGAGCTAATATAATCTTTTTCCTGTCTAACTGCGATTGTTGGGGAGCTTTGTGGGGACACATGACGGATATACGTCGGGTTTGCTCTGTGTCTCTTTATACACAGAGAAGGGAGGCAGACTCAGAGCGAACACACAGACATACAAATGTCATGAGTTTTGGCTCGGTGTGTGTGGGTTGTTTTTGGGTTTTGGTGGTTTGTTTGTTTTTGTTTTTTCCTACCCCCCAAAAGCTTCTTTAGCCTCCAGACAGGGGTAATCCCGGATATCCATCTTTCCGGTAACGGAGAAGGAGAAGAGAAAAATTCGCTCATGCGAGTGGGCCCCGGCGCAGAACTGCCGCGGAGCTGCCCCCGGCTCAGGTTTTCGGATGCAGTCGATCCCAAATACCTCCTCATTCTCCGCCGGGAACTGCTGCGCCCTGGGACCATCCCGCTGAATTCACCTTTACCCCGACTCTGCCGGCCCGCAGGGCGCGTAAGTGCGGGGGCCACCGCCGGTCGCCGTGGTGCGGAGAGGAGCTCTGCGAGCTGAGAGGGGGCTCGACAGCGCGGCCAGTGAGGGCAGCGAGGCCAGTGCGAGCAGCGCGGAGTAGAGCGCGGAGCGGAGTGCGGGGGCGGCCCTCCCCGCGGGTCCCGGCGCGGCTGCCCCGCTGCGCGGGGGCGCGGGTGGCAGCGGGGAGCGCGCCAGCCTCGGCCCCGGCCGGCGTCTCCCGCGATCACGTGGCCGATGTGCCCGCATTTTAAGGCAGTGCCTATATTTCTGATTATAAAGAGGTTTCTCCTGCTCGCCCCCAAAATTCATCAATGGCCGCACGATTTAAAACCCAAACAAAACACGAGCCGGCCAATTGCTGCCTTTGGTTCCAGGAGGCTGATGGCTAAAGGGTTGTGTGTTGGGTTTTTTTATTTATTTTTTTTTAAGCCCAACAAATTCCGATTTCCAGTCGCTCTCTTTTATTGGTAGTTGAGCTTGAGCCTGTTTTCTTTCTATCGGGAATTCTGGTGTATGGAAATGTCTGTAAAACCGCAAGATCAGGTTTAGGAGAGTGTTGTCTGCAGACAAAGGGTGGAGGATATATGCTAAGAACTGCAAGAGCAGATCCTGAAAAGTGAGGAATCCAGGTTTATGATAAATTGATACACAGGTAAGCAACTGCATGACAAAATGGGACCTTTAACCACAGGGGCTGCGTTATCGCCTTTGTTCAGAGACTGTCCGGAATTTGTTTGCAATCTCTTCCCATAATGGCTGCAAATGCGTGGAGTGGTCTCCACTTTCTTGAATGTTTTAAGCTGTATCTTCTTTTTTTTATGCTCTTTAAATAAAAAGTGGACTCCTTCCCAAGGCTTGGGGAAGACGTTTATCCCTGGCCTTTCCCCAGTTTTCGGTGGTTTCAGGAAAGGAGTTACAAATAAGCAAAGAAACGAGGGAGAGTAAACTTTGCTAGATGCCCCCGTTGCCAAAGTAAGATTGAGCATCGCGCTAATGCGTTGCCGTGGATAACCGGGCAGGGGGTAGCCGTGTTGATTTGTAAAGGGTGATTTAAAATAGGCTCATCGGTAATGTAGCCCCTGCACCCCTCTCTTAAATATTCCTGCCAAGTGCCTTCACGAACCTTTCCCCTCGCTGTGCATTCGTGTTCCTTAGAGGCTGTTGTTTTCCTCCCCCAATTGTTTCACTGTTGATATTACCGTATGCTCATGCCTTCGAGTTACACACGCTGCTTGAAGCACGGTTTGATATTTATCTGCAGAGAAGTTCCTTGCCCTGCATTTGAGCGGTTTGATCAATAAGGCAGTGGGAAGGTGCCTGGGGGGACCGGTGCCGCTCTGGGCTAACTGAGGGGCTGGAAACGGGCACACAGCCTCCCCGCAAACACTTGCAGCTCAGCTCCCTCTTGGGATGTTGGAATCAGCCCGTCTCTCCCAGAAACGTCTGTTTACACTGACTTGTGGCCTGTCTGGAGGCCGGGTGAACTCCTGGTTATGTTTGTTAGCCCCCGCGTAAAGCTCTACTTTGTGCTGGCAAACAGGAGTGTAGGAACCCTTGTCTGCTCCGAGTCACTCGGGCGAGTCCTCAGCGGAGGCCGAGATGCCTCGCGGGAAACAGGACAGGGAGGTGAGGAGGAGAGAAAGTTGGGATGGGATTTTTTTTTTTGTTCTTGTTACGTGATGCTCTGCTCGATCAGAAGTTAAAGGCAGTGAACATTTTTCTTAGCCGTATGCCTCCAAGCTGCTGGCCTGCCAAGTTAGTCAGCTGAATCCAATTACTGAAAGAAGCATTTCATTTGGCTCGATGGAAGCAGTCACTTATAACTTCACCTAAAATTTCAATAATACCTATATTGAGTCCATACCTAAATAATTCTAAAGATTTTCCTGGGCTTAGCTCTAGCAACTTCTTTTCGGAGGCTGGCTCTGCAAGAACGGCACTGGGAGCAGAGCAGAACCCCGTCTTTCCCGGGTTCCCATATTTGCAAAAAAAAAAACCCCAAACAAATAAACAAACAAATAAAAAACTTCGCGGGGTATTCCTGTGGCTGTGGAAGTGTGAGTAGTTGACCAACCTCTCGCCAAGTAAAGCATGTCTAGAGCAAGAAAACTATTGCTTGTGATGCTGAGGAGCTGCTTCGGAAAGGGACGAGAAGTCGATAATTAATCAGGCACAAAATGAAAACTTACCGTGTTAATCAACATCGGCTAACAATGACTCGGTTTGCAATATTATGATCTCTTCGCTCAGGGGCTAAGGTGCAACCCAATTTACGCTGCCTTCATGCACCCTGTAAAGTGCTATTTCTAATGAACTGTCTTTAAAAAAAAAAAAAAAATAAAGCACTTAAAGTTGACGCACGCCCACGTGAATGTATTATATAAGACGTTACCGGGACAGGCCCGGGCCAAGAACCTGAACGAGCATCATGTGTAATCATGAAGCTCCACTTCCCTAACTCCAGTTTGCCAGCATAAATTAAGATGATTTGGAGGGGGAATGTTGCATCCTACTGGGTGTAGGTAGGGAGAGAGAAGACTTGGTGGAAGGTTGTAAGGTCTGTTATGTTGTGAGCTATTGGAGGCGCTTCCGTTGGTTGTTCATTAAGTGGTGAGTTATTGCTGTGCGAGCCAAAGGTCATTTCAAAGGCTTATGGTGGCTAGATATCGTCTTTATAATGACCTGGTCTTCTTTGTGGGGGATTTTCTGGCACTATTAAGTTCGTAAAGTCCTGAGCCGACACGTTACATAGCTAAATGGGAAATACTAATTTCAAAGCATCAATGTTTGCGGCGCATTTTTAGCGATGGGTTTTCTTCGCTCATCTTTCTCTCGGTTTGAAATGGGAGCTGGGGAGAGGAAGGGAGAGAGAGTCCCGCGCTAGCTCCGTTCCCGCGGGCCGTGAGTGCAGGCGGCGGGTGCGGTGGTCGTGACCGAGCTGGGTGACAGCAGCTTCCCCGCAATGGCGGTCTCTCCTCCCGCCCCGTGCGCTGCCTCTGCACGCCTCGGCCTGGGCTGGGCTGCGCGTTGGGGAAGGCAGGAGCGGCTCCGCGGTCGCGGCCGTTGCGCGGGTTCCGGCAGAGCGGCTGCCTCCGGCGGCCCTGCCCGAATTCACATCCGCGGTCAGGGGGTTTTACTCTCTTGTTTACTGCCTGCTTCTCTCAAAGAGCTATTAATAAATGAAGAGAAGCGTCTGCCCTTTGTCTGATAAAAGATCTGACGTGGACTGGGAGACACGGTGAGGGGCTGCGGACGAGAGGTGCATTTATTAACAAAGTCCTAAGGAAGAAAGCTCAAAACAAAGCAGTTTCCGCTGAGAATTCTCACTTCTGTTGCAGGTCGGCGTCCACGGATTTTCCAAAGGAGCCTGAAGATCCTACTCACACAGTTAAAGTCAAAAATCAAGAAAAAACATAAGTGTGGTGAGTTCTCTAAAATTCCTTTTCCATCCACCTTTCTCTTCCTTCGACGCCTGGGCCCTTCACAGGCAGCAAAGGCCCAGGCCCGCGGAGCAAGGAGCGCTGCCAGGCTCCAGTGCCGCGGACACCCGAGCCGCTGCCCTCCTCATCACCAAGTACATAAAAGCCCTCGGAAACCCCCTCGATAGCAGCCCGTGAACAGAGGGAGCTGAGACCGATTGGGGAGCAGCCAAACCCTGGACTCAGACGAGAGGTGCGGCTGGCTCTCCGTGGGGGCCCTGTAGCTGATTTACGAGGCCCCACGGCGGCCAGCGCTCCGTGCCAGAACCAGCATCCCCTTCCACGTCTCTATCTGCGAGGCCGCCCGCACTCTCCAGTGCTCTCAGCAGCCCGCCTCGGGCGCAGTCCCTAGGCACGGTGGGTACCCCGTCGCCCGCCCAGGGCAGAGGCTTCCCGTCGTATGGCTCCCCTGCCCATGGCCCGGCGCGGCAGCCGGGTCCAGTGGCGGCTCCAGCCCTTTCCTTATATACGGGGCTGGCCCGAGTCGGCGGCCGGGAAACGTGCCGAGCCGGGGATTCTTTTGCCGGGCTCCCTCCTACGCGCGGCTGCTTTGCACTTCTGAAAGTGCCGGGTCTTGGGAAGTGTTTTCCTTTTCATTCCTGGCCGGAGCAGTTACTGCCACGGCACTAGTAGTCATAAATTTTGTTACAAACCGCAATGACAGGTGCATTGATATGCACCCTGAGAGCTCCGGCTGCTTTAATAACCGCTCCGCTGGCCGCTCTCACCGCCTCTTATTTATTCGGTATCATATTAGATATTGATCCCAAGCAGAATTAAGTGTAGTGGGAAGTTTTAGTAGAGAACTGCTTAATACGAAAGTATCGAGGGAAAAGTGTCAGTGGGCTCTCGTGGACTCCCGGCTGCTTCCCAGACAGAGCCGTGAGAGGGTCGGCAACCTCCAAAAGCGGTAGAAGCAGTGACAGGACAAAAAGCCCCATTACAACACCTAACAGTTCAGATGTGGTTAACCTTTCTGGAGAAGAGAAAGGGAAATCTGAAACACAGACATGGATACTTTGCAGTTGCTACTCTCGGTGCCTCCAAACCTACCTCCCAATGCTCGGCCTCACCATTTGGATCTCTCTCTCTTCCCCCCCGCCTTCTCCCCCACTTCCCTGGAGGCTGTTTCTGGCCAAACCACCAAGTGTTGAGACCCGGCTTTGGTGTTACCTAGAAAAACATCACCCCGGGCCTTGCACTCGTGGAAAACTAAACCCTGGAAAGCTCTCTCTCTCTCTCCCTCTTTCTCTCCCCCTCTCCCTTTTTTAACATCTAAAGATGAGCCACCAAACAGTTGAGCATTGTCCATATGATTTATTGCCCATAGCCTCCTTTTTAGGTTCAAGCAGAGTTCACAAGCAGTTGGTATTTCAGAAAAGAAATAAGGCTTTTAACAGCTTAACAGCAATATTCTTTCTTAAGATTCTGTGTATTCTTTTGGGAACTATACTTTACAAGGCACATAAAAGCCTACGCTTAAGGCAGTGTTGTGCTAACAAAAGTTTTCAGTCCAAATAATTCCCAAAAAGGTGGATGTTAGGAAGTGGTAAACGAGTGATAGAAATATTTTGCACAAAAATACTGTCAATGGCTCGACAAGATGGTCACAGCGTATTAAAACGCATCTGAATAGCCATAGCCCATTTCTGGAGATATTTCTTAACTAAAAATTTATGGAAGATGAAAATAGCTATTTTCTCACTTCAATCAGCTTCGATGATCATCCCAAGCTTTTGTTCACGGAAGAAAAGAACCCAGGCGGTTTGAGATAGGGAATAAACCTCAAAGAGCGGTCGAGGATGGCAGCTCGCTAAGGTTATTTTGAGTTACACAGACATGTTTCCTGGTGAATTTTAGAAAACAGATCATCGGCACCTGACAGTACCAACTGTTGAGAGAGAAAGAGCAGTTTTCTGGTAGTATTGCTTCAGTGTAGGCTGGAGAATGCCAATTATCGGACACTGTTCCAAAATCTCTAGCTACTCTTCTCTGGTATGTTAATGGGCTTAAACCTTGAATACATACAACGAACTATTGAGATACGTTGAGTTACAGACTGACGTTACCAAGTGAAGTATGTACTAATTTACAAAATTACTAAAAATGTCAAAGAGAACTCTTAATCGACAAGAAAAATAATAACATGAAATATTAAAAAACATCAACAAAATTACAGAGCAGTTTATATTTTGCCACAAATACAGACAAGTTCCAGGAGCAGCAAGGGGAACGGTAACAGCACCCTGCCCCAAAACATCTGCCCTAAGGGAATTGTACGTTTTCATTGTGAGCCGCCCGACCGGGGAATCGGGGAAGGCGGAGAGGGGAGCGCCATAAGGCTCCAGGCTGGGAAAATAAGAGAACCCCCTAAAAATGATCTCCAGTGGTTCAGGTTCTTTCTACTGGGGACAAATAACAAGGACGAGAACCGTTGAGCGAGGGAATTTAATTCATCACAGAATTAAAATAGGGGAGCTGACCTGCGACTTCCTTTATAGTGCAAAGTGAAGGGAGTGAATGGCGCCAGTTATACTTTAACTCTGGAGGAATCCAGGGCAAGGAGGAGGCCGGGTTTACAAAGGGGACGGGGGTTTTCTGCCTCTACCCGGCCACAGCCCGGGCTCCATCCATCATGTCAGCCGTGCGTAGCCCTGCGCACGCGTGCCGGGCGGGGAACGAGGGGGCGCGGGGGGCTCCCAGCTGGAACGGGCCGATGGGTCCCTGGGGACAGCAGCCAGCGCTGCCTCACGTTGCTGAAAGCCCTGGCCTGCAACTGGGAGGGCCGATCCAGCGAAACGCGTGAGGGAATGGTCCAAAGACACAACAAAGACGAAAACGTCTCACAAAACGCAGTAAAAAATGCCCCCTGGAAAGTCCTGCCAATATGTCCCCATTTTCCCGAGCACCATCTCTCTCGAGTGGCACCCTCCCTACTGTCCCCCGGTCATACCCTGCTGTGCCCTTCTCTCTCTCTGGGTGTGCTTCAGTTTGCCCTAGATCCTGCCTGGTGACCCTGTTATTTTCGGGTGCCAGTTGCTCTCTTCCTGAAAACTCTGGTCCTTCTTTGCTGTCAACTACTGCTTCTCTGGTATATCCTACTCTTTTATTGATATTCCTAGTTCCTTCCTTCTCTGATGTCCCTTCGTTATTTTCTTCTGAATGTTCCCTGCTCCTTCTCTGTTATCTCCTGCTCTTTGATGTATCCCGGTTCTTCCCTGGTGTTTCCGAGTCTCTCCCTGGTGCCACTGTTCCTTCCCCACTGTTCCCTGCTCCCGCCCTACTGCCCCCGGGTCCATCGGCCCAGCCGAAGCTTACGGGTGCCGGGGTGTGGGGCATGCCGGGCTCGGTCCGGCCGTTCAGCCGACGCCCCCGTACCGAAGGTCTTTTTAGTGTCCTCTCTGTCCCTCTCCTCAGGTGGCTACGAGTGGCCCGGGCCGACGACGTGAGGCGTGGGGCGGCAGTCAATGTTATTTGAGCGGGGGCCGCTGGCCTCGGCGATCGCAGAGAGGAGAATGCAGAAAGCCGCCTACTACGACAACGCGGGGCTCTTCGGGGGCTACTCCTACAGCAAGGCCGACGCCTACCCCTATGGCGCGGCTCACCAGCCCTACGGCCAGGCCGGCCTGGACGGCGAGTACCCTGGCTCCGCCTGCTCCGTCCCGGGCTCGGCGCCCGGTCGCGCCCCAGCCCACAAGGGCAGCGAGCTGAGCGGCAGCTGCATGCGGACGGCCGGGGGGGGGGGCCGGGGGCAGCCAGCCCCCAGGCATCGGCGAGCAGCAGCCCCCGGCGCTGCCGCCCTCCTCTCCGCCCAACCCCCCTCCCAGCGCGCCCCCTCCGAAAAAAACCAAAGGGGGCCCCAACTCCGGGGGCTCGGCCACCGCCACACTCAGCAAGCAGATATTCCCCTGGATGAAGGAGTCCCGGCAGAACTCCAAGCAGAAAAGCACCTGCGCCCCCTCAGGTAGCCCAACACCGCCGCACCGGGCCCTTGCCCGCCCGGGCAGCCGGGCTGAACCTCTTGGGCTGAACTCCGCAGCCCTGCGCCTTGTTCCCTGCTCCTTCAGCTGTCATCGCCCCCATCCCACGCTCGGAGGTCTCAGCCCTGCCGGGCGCTGCAGGTGGGGCTGGCCAGGGGCTTCTGCCCTCATTCTCTGACAGACAGCCCAGCGGCGTCGGGCTTTGCTCCGACGGGTCCCGGCAGAGCCTGGACGGGCGGCCGCTGGGGATCCTTGAGGGAAGGCGTCTGCGGGGAGTGTGTACGCCGGGCAGGGATGGATGGATGGGAGGCCACCCCCGGCCTCCTGCGCCCCCTCCACGCACGCCAACACAGCGAGAGGGGGTGGTGGCGAGACATCGGACGACCCTGGGGGGAGGGGGATTTTCGGGGGGAACCAACGACTTTTTGTGCCTCTTCCCTGCAGGAGAGAGCTGCGAGGACAAGAGCCCTCCCGGGCCGGCCTCCAAGCGGGTGCGCACAGCCTACACTAGCGCGCAGCTAGTGGAGCTAGAGAAGGAGTTCCACTTCAACCGCTACCTGTGCCGGCCACGCCGGGTGGAGATGGCCAACCTGCTCAACCTAACTGAGCGGCAGATCAAGATCTGGTTCCAGAACAGGCGGATGAAGTACAAGAAGGACCAGAAAGCCAAAGGCATCATGCACTCCCCCGTCGGACAGTCCCCGGATCGAAGTCCCCCGCTGAGCGGCCCAAACCACGTCGGCTACTCCAGCCAGCTCCCCAGCGTCAACAGCCTCGGCTACGACGCGCCCTCGCCCACTTCTTTCGCCAAGTCCCAGCAGAGCATGTACGGGCTGGCCGCCTACACGGCGCCGCTAAGCAGCTGCCTGCCGCAGCAGAAGCGCTACGCAGGCGCGGAGTATGACCCTCACCCCATGCAGAGCGGCGGCGGGGGTTTCGCTAACCCCAGCCTGCAGGGCAGCCCCGTCTACGTCGGGGGCAACTTCGTGGACTCGATGCCGGCCTCGGGCCCCATGTTCAACTTGGGGCACCTGCAGCACCCCTCCTCCGCCAGCGTGGACTACAGCTGTGCTGCGCAGATCCCCGGCGGCCACCACCATGGACCTTGCGACCCCCACCCCACCTACACGGACCTCTCCTCTCACCACTCCTCTCAGGGACGGATGCAAGAGGCACCCAAGCTTACGCATCTGTAGCGGGGCGGCGGCCGGCGGGGCCCGGTCTCCTCTCCATTACCTCACTTTTCTGAATGGACAGTGTGACTGTGCTCTCGAGTGCCAACAGTATTAGTGGATTTGTCTCCCCTAGCAGCTCCCTTCCTTCTTCCGCAGCCCCGAGTAGGTCCGTTAGCAGGAGCCTTTCTCTTAGAGCTGTTCTGAGCATGACAGTGCAATATACTGCAAACCGAGGGACTGATAAGATGGTAATAATGTACTTGAAGGTAAGTCTTAGAGATGCCGTAGTGTTAGCAGCGCGTCATGCTGAGGTGTTTTAGACCAGTCGTGAGCAGTGGGAACTCGCCTGCACGTAAGCTTATTTCAGAGAAGTTAATTTATGAATTCCTCCGTAGCGTAAGGATCGCATCGGACTAAATGATATGTATTTATTATTTTAAGCGAGACATTTTTGTATCACTGATTATTTATCCTCGTCTTAATGTATTTATGTGGGTATTTGTAGAGTTTCTTCACCAATACTTCGGGAGAGCGATTCAGGTCCGTGGTGACTTACATTTCACCTATTTAGTATATACGGTCTGAGCTAGTTGAGAGAGTAGTCTTGAACAGTTGTAACAGTGGCTGGTGTTTGTAGTTTATGTAAGGATTAACTAAGACAGCAAGTCGTAAGTAATTAATAGAGTAAAACAAACCGTGGCATCACACAAAGAGCCGTTAAACTTCAGAAAAAAAAAAAAAAAAAAAGAAAACAAAAGCAAGAAAGTATTTTTAAAATATTTATTTCTAACTGGGCTGGCCCTGCTGGCGTGCTTGGGTGCCTTGGCTGGCAGTGGGCTTGGCTGACTGAAGCCACCTTGAGCTGGAAGTGCAGCTGCTTTGAGGAGGTGATCCACAAAGCAGGGCACTTGGCCATCTTGTTTCAGATCAAATCCTGAATACAGAAACCTCGATGAAGTTAACATGTATTTATTGACTGGGTATCTATGGCACATATTACTATTTCGGTGAGCTATTTATTTTATTTTCTTTATTTTTTTTTTTCTATCTGAAATAGGAATTTAGAAGCTTAGAACAAAAATCAAAACAACCAAAACTAAACCCACAACAACAACAAAACCCCAAAAAACAACAACATAACACACAAAAAAAATAACCCTCTCTGATAGTGCTAATTTCATTAGGGTCTCCATAGCAATCCATGCAGCAGCTGCCGCCTCCTTTGTTATTTATACTGTTGCCTTTATTCTAACCATAAATCAATTTTTTAGACATCTTTGGAAGCCCGAGCTTTTCCTCTTGTTTTTCATAAAAATAAACTTTGAAAGAAAATTGACAATCAGATGCACATAGCTGAAGGGTGCCGCCGGGACGGGTGCAGGCACTGGCCGGGCGGTGCTGCCGCGCTCTCCCAGCCAGGACGGTAAAAAAAAAAGAAAAAAAAAGAAAAAAAGGGAAAAAAAAAAAAAGAAAAAAAAAAGAAAAGGGAACGATGCTCTGAACCCTCGTCTTTCATCTTCTCTAGTTACACAGCTGTGTGAATCCCTCGCTGGAATTACAGAGACACTTCTTTTGTAAATGTTGTCATTAAAGTCTCTTTTTGAGGGTACATGTTGCCCTGAGAAGACTGTTCTTACCTCTTTTTAAAAGTAGCCAGTTAAAGATTAATCTGAACTTCTGTATCCCCCACCAAATCGTCTTGACGAGCCACTTCCCAGACTGACAAACACCGCAGCTCCTACTCCATCCTCGAATGACAAGACCTGGCATACCTATTGTGCGAAATACTTTAAATCCTCCAATTCTGGTCAACACAGACAAGAGAAAACTTCAGTCCCCACATTTTCTTTCTTTCTTCCCCTCCCCCAACCTTCTTACTCTTCTTATTTTCTTTGTCCTTCCTGTTTTCTTCCTTGTCTTCTGGTGTTTATGTTTGGATGGACAGCAATGATTCAAAATATTACTTAGGATTTTATTTCCCCTCTGTGAGATTTTAACAATGTCGTGCTATATTAAGAAGTGTATCTTTTGTTAAATTTCACTTTTACCCAAGCAAATTTGGATATATGTGTTGTAGATCTGTAAACAAAACCAGAACAGAATAAACTACTTTGTTCGGAGACATATTTTAACCATTTGGAGCCCTAAAGTTATTTTCTGTGGAAGTTTTCACACAAATTACTTCTTAGAATCTCCATCCAGGAGTAAACAAAACATACAAACAATGCAAAAAATAAGGCTAAGCACTACACATGAATTACACTTTCACAATATTCCATAAATATATGTATCTCCAAAACTTTCTGTAATCAATGTACCCACAACTGACATTGTCTATGTAGGATTTTTTTTGTGTGTGAAACATGATGTATTTCACATCACTGCTTGCATCTGCAAAAGGCACCACCATTTCTGCAAGGTAAAATCCAGTGTGTTTTTCCCCAGGTGTTATCCACCTTCATGCTCTGTGAGCTGTTCCTCAAAAAGTACCTGCTCTGCCTCACACTACTATAGTCTCCATCGTGAAATCTGTTAAGAAAAAGAAGGCTGTTTATAGATAGCGCTTCTCCAGAGGGCTTCAGAGGAACCCTGACCACAAACATGGTGTTACTTTGCATTATTTTGTATTAGAGAAAGACAGTGTTTGCAGACTTGCTTTCCAGTGGGGGAGGCGGAGGAACATGTGAAAGGGGAAATCTTCCTGTAAATAAATTCACTTCCTCCTCTGTGGCTGTGGCAGAGATGTCTTGTTTGTAACAAGATAGAAGTCCATGATGATAACCTTATTATTAGAAGTAATGTTACTTTAGTGAGATTGCTGGCATTTTTACAATGTTTGTACAAGCATCAGCAATCTTGAGGAGAGACACTTTGGCACAAGCCAGACTTTTTCTTGGCCCATCATTTAAAACCCATAAATTATAAACAACCCCCTTTCACACTCAACAGGAACTCAGCTCCTTCGCAACAGCATCTGATGTGCTGAACTCTGGTCACCCATTTAAAACACAACTCATCAGCCAAGGCCAGGCCTGGGGCTGATCTCAGAGCTGCCTTTCTTTACAAATAGGAGCTGTAGTACCCCTTCCTCTCCTTCCCTGCTCCCTCTATCTGCTTCAAACTCATAAAAGGGTCACTGAACCAGGGGCTCTAAATACTGGCAGCACTGTGGCAGTGTCAGGGATAGTGACCTGCCAACAGCAGTTCTCAGGGGTAGACTGAGCCTCATCAAGGCCATGGGGCCACAGCAGTTTCCCTGCTGCAAAAAAGATATGATGCTTTGTATTAACTTTGTAAGGACAGTGCAGGGCTGAGGTGCCCTTTTGCAGGAGTGCTATCCATGCCCCTCTCTCTAGGGCCTGGTGAGCAGCCTTGGGGCAGGGGGATGTAGGCAGGCACAGATAGGATCTCCTAGGGATGCTACTGTCTTGCAGGTGCCACTTGTGTGGGGATGGGACAACAAAGTCAAATGTCTCCTGCTTCATTAGCACTGGGCATTAGCACTCCTGGGTTGAACACTGCAGGCTCCAAACTTTGGTCCATTGATCTCCAGAACACCCCACATGGCTGTCTCCTCAGGAACAGGCAGGTTGAAGCTGGCTGAGAAAGATAGAGCCCACCTGCACCAACTAGAAGCACTCTGATGTTCCTGGGGTCATTTGAGCTCCATGCCAAGACATCTGAAGGCAGGATCCACTTACCTGGAGGATTCTGCAGCCCTTCAGTCCCATGGGAAGCCCTACAAAACAGCCTGCAGAGAGGTCCAGGGACAGAAGGGACCACTAGGGAAAAAAGGGGTAAAGGGGATAGGGCTGCCAGGCTACTCAGTGCTTCATTGACAGCTGTTGGCTGGAAAGGGAAGGGAGAAACTACAGGTTGTGACACCATCATTCTACATGCCAGCCTGCTGTGTGTGCCCAGCAGCCACACACAATGGCAGCCCAGTGAAGAGCAGCATGCTGCACATCTGAGAGACCCAGGCATCCAGCACTGCTGCTGAGGACCTGCCTGGGAACAAAAGCTGGAGCCAGATGGGCAGCACAAAGGGTCTGGTGCTGCTGGGGCAATTAGAGCAGTGGTGGCTGTCTGGGAACCACGTGGTGTTAAATATTGATGAACTGGCTACCTCTACTTTTAAAAGTTGGACTGAACTAGAGCTCTGTTGGCTGCAGTCACTTTCCAGGGACATAGCAGCAGGTTGCTCTGTGGATGAGCAATGGCTCTCCATTCCCATGTGAGCAGTGGCAGTGGGTATGTTATGGTCCTTGCTGGGAGTGGGGCTGGTAGGGGAGGGAGAGGATTGTCTCTATTAAGCGTTATTAGTCATGTGATGAGCACTTTTCATTTGGCTGTGGTTCTTCCTACTTCTGTTGAGTCAGCTGGGACTTGACCAGAAACCCTGGCCAGCAGAGGCAGTGTCCAGTTCCCGAGCACAAGACAGGACAGAACAAGATGGGGCCCCTTCAGTCACAAAGGCTGAGATGCAAAGGGGTCACAGTGAGAAGTCCATGCCTGCACATACACAGGTCTCTGTAGATACTGTTCAGGAGCACAGGTGGGCCTTTGCCTCCACATTTAGAACCCAGGGTCCTGGAATTCCCTTAACTGCTCTGGGATGAACCCCAGAAAGTCTCAGTTGCAATGACCATAAACACTAAGCAGAACATAAGCAGCATGAGATCTATACTCAACAGGATGGAAGTATTCCAAGTGAAAACACTCCTGAATATAAAATTTGAACACCTGGTTTCATTTCTTCTTTATTCACTGAAGCACAATTTTTCTTGCAAAAGAAATTTTGAGAGGTAGTAAACAACTCCATGCTGAGTGAGGTGCGTAGCCTTGATCTTTCCTCCAAGGAATCTGGGCCACCTTTTAGAATATTTGGGAGAAAAAAGGGCTAGGTGAAGCAGAAATCTTGGACAAAACCCCTTTGATATCCCTGTTTTGCACATGACAGTATGGCTTACTGTGATACCTCTGGGTTATCGGTATGTGTAGTTTTTCCTTCCTGTCAAATTCACAGCCACGGGACAGGAATTGGAGATTTACACGGCACAGGTGCCCATGAGGAGTCACTCTTCAGGGGAAATCTACACAGAATGAGAGAAAGACTTTTCTGTGTTCATGCAGAGGTTATCTGTAGTTAATCTCACATACTTGGAGAGCAGAGGCCTGGTGAAACTGTTCCAAGGGTCATTTGGGAAAGGGGAGATTGTATCAGGCAAATATCAGTGGTAGAGGGAAATGCACCTTCCTTAGGAAGAACGTGAATGGCCCTGTATGCCTGGAAGGGCTGTGCTTGTGCTGGAGCTGAGCCTGGCTCACTCAGTGTGGCAGGATATTTCCCATTGCCCTGGCGTCTCTGTATATCCCTGGATTTATTCATATTGTACAAAATAAATACTCCAGAGCCACTGCTTAAATCATCAGTGTTAACTTACCTTTCTTCATGATGTCCACCCATACCCTGTCTTTCTCCACACCATGGGTGTATATCCCCAAGTACACTTGCAAACCAGCTCTCTCTGACTGGAAGTGTCCTGGCAGCAGAGGGGCAAGGACAAGGTCATGCTCAAACCAGACCTTTCATATAATTATCTTGAGGACCTGGAAGACATCTATTTAATCTCTTGTGTGTTAATTACTGTGAGAAGCACAGAGGGTGGAGGCTTGCTTCAGAGAGGAAAGGGAACGTGCCTCACCTCAAAATGGTCCCTGTGGCTCAGGGTTGTCATTGTCTTCAACATATGTGCTGCTCCAGCAACCTCCCCAAGGCACTGCTGGTTAAAGGTTTGCACCCAACATGGCTTAGGGTTTTTTGGCTGGGCTTGTTCCTACATTGTCTTTATTTCACAGTGTCTGTCTCAGGCTTTGCAGTGGTCCACGTTTCCAGAACTGTGGTGGTACAGCAGTTGGTTTGGTCCATTGTTCTCACCGAGGTTTCTGCTGCAGCATTTCCCAACCTCATGCCATCACTGCAGTGCTTGCCCACATGTCCCTAAACCTCCCAGTCATTCTCAAATTGGCTTTGACAGCATCATGTTCCTCCCACTCTTTTAAACAATTTTTTCTTCATCCTTTGACTTCCAGGGGCTCTTTTCTGATTAGACTTCTTGATAAAAACAAACCATGGTGGCTCAACTTCTTATCACTGGAACATAGCTATTTAAATCTCAACACTGAAATTCAGGAGCATAGAGAATTGCATCTCCCTCAAAGGCCACAACAGCAAGAGATGTTTTGCCTGTGTTTAGCTACTGATTTCTGCTTTTCTCATCCTTGAACAGTCCTGCAAAAGCAAACAGGTAAAGAACAAGAAACTCAGTAACAGAATCCAGCTGGGTGAATGGAAAGGTGGTATGTTGGTGTGAACGTGGACAGCTCTTCTAGTGTTTAAAACACAGCTTTACATGTGATTAAATCAGTTGTGTTCTGCAAACAGAAGAACCAAGTAAGCAGCAGCCTTCTTCTAGAGCCACGGCTGTTTGCTTCACTGTGGGCAAGAGTTTTCACAGCAGGGGATACTGAACAGCACAGATGCTTTCCTGCATGGACAGCATTTCTCTGCTAAAGAGAAAGCCCGCTGGTTTCTGTTTTGTCAGAAGATGACATTTTCCAAACTGATATGATTGCCATTGGTGTGCTGACCAAGTTTAACCCCTCCCTCAAAATGTAGGTTTTCTGACAAGCTGTGTTTGATTTAAACTGTTCTTATATATGCATACTCTGCAAATGGAAATGTGATACTCATACATCACCACCTACCGCTGCACCCCATTATTAATGAAATATGGTAGTGTAGCCCAGAATAGTGAGCAAGTCTGTATCTGGAGAACACCTAACTTTGGGTCTCTGGGCTTACAGTAAGTGATCTGTCTGTAGACTGAGTCCCAAGTACATTAAAGCAGACTATAGCCAGACTTTGCTCTGTAAGAATTGCGTTATAGTCTGGAGCTGGGGAGAAATGGGGGCTGAGAGGCCACATTGCTGGTCAGAGCCCATATGCAGAAAAGTGCTCCTGTGTCCTTACAGGCATGTGTCTGCCTGTCCCAGGCATGAGTCCTCCTCATGGCCCCTGAAGGAATGAAAATCAGGCCTGTGCTAAATTGTTGGCTGGGTGTAACAGTGGGGCAGCTGGGGCTGAGATGCAGAGCACAAGTCTCCATGGGAAAGACTTGAGGGTGAGTCAGTGAAATGGTCTGACTGTATCTCCCCACAATGCTCCTTCTCTGCCACCACCTCAGCCTTCAGAAATCTGCAAAAGACACAGTGGAATTTTTCCTTCACTGGGTACCTTGCTTACCCTCAAGTGGTTAGCACCATGTCTCAGCCTCACAAAATTTGAGCTCTGACTAAGAGCTTGTAGAGCTCTTTGGGCTGTTGAGTGGAAGGCACTGTACAACGGATGAAGGCATTTAAATTTCACGCTTTTATTTAGAAATAAAATATTTTTCTATAGGGCACCACCTCTGCATTTCCCAGCTAAGTCTACATCTACCTTTTAAGACTTGGAAGGTTACATTGAATTCAAAACAGCATGATGTAGCCTTTCTTCATGCTCCTTTTCTGTGCAGTCCCAAGTTGCCAAAGCCCAAGCATGCTCTGTCCAATGAAGTTTTGCTGCTCTGAAATGCACTGACACATTGTTATCAATTGAGGAATTGGATGAAACTAATCATCACCCAAATCAAGCACAAGTGTAACTCACACTGGATGGCCAAGTATCTCTTGAAGCCGTCGAGGGAAAGAGGATAACTTTTGCATTCCAGGCTTCACATTCTCCTTGTTTCTGGTCCCTGCCATGCCGGGAGGGTGAAAAGTTGGTGGGGGGAGGGGGATGTTGGCTGGGCAGTGCAACTCACAGCACTCTCTGCCAGCTGCAAATGCGCAGCAAACAGTGCCGAATCGTCAAGGGAAAAATGAAAGCCCATTAGCAGGATGAGCCCGGGGAATCGCGTTTGAGAGGCTGCAGAGCACTTATCTGATGGATCGAGACCATCAAGAGCCGCAAGGTGCAGCAACCCGCCCCCTCGCCCCGAGTGCGGACAGCCGGGGGGTGTCTGCCCAGCCCGCCGCGCAGCCGGCTGCTCCGCTGGTCTGCGGGGGCTCCTGTGGGAACCTCCGGGGGCCTGGCTGGCAGCAGGGCAAGAGGAGGGGGCAAAGCTACCCTCGGACAGGAGCCCTGGCAGCGGGAAAACGCCGGCCCACCCGCCCTCCAAACTCTTGGCAAGCGGCTCCGGCGAGCTCAGAACGAGTGATCTGTCCCGGGGAGTTTCGGCAGCGCCTGCCCACCCAGGCAGGTGGGCCCTGGGCTGCTCCGCGGGCTATGGACGTGGGGTACTTTTCCCTCGCCCTTCCGCCGGGGCTATGTCGCGAGGCCCGGCTGCCTCCCTCCCGGCGGGGGGACAGAGCCTTCCAGGCGCTGGGTACCGCGGCCAGCGCCGCGCCTTCCCCGCTGCCTGCCTGCGCGGAGGCGGTGGGGTACACTGCCGCTCCCGCCGCGGCGTCGGACTCCGGCTACTGGCCGTCTCGAGGAGCCGGATCACTGGGCTACGCCACGTCCATTTTCCCTCTGACGCCGCCGGAGTCCGGCAGTCCCTGCCCCTGCCCTGGCGCGGGGGGCACGGAACTGGGACGATTCTGTTCCTGCCCCGGGTCCGCCCCAGCTCCCGCACCCTCGGCCCCCTCAGCGGCCTCGGCGGCTCCCCGCACCTTCGAGTGGATGCGAGCGAAGCGGAGCCTGCCCAGAAGAAGTGAGTTGGGGAGGTGAGGTGTGGGCGGGGGCTGCTGTCATCCCGGGTACCGCTCTCATCCCGGCTCCCCTCATCCCGGCTCCCCTCTGCCTCAGTCCTGTCCTGGCCCCGGCCCCAGCCCCAGCCCCGACCCCCCGCCCCGCTCCCTTCCCTTGCCCCCGCTGAAGCGCGGTGTTTTTCTGCGTTGCAGGCGGCGCTGCACCGTGCAAGGGAGACCCTCCTGCCTGTCCCGCGCGCACCAGCTTCAGCACCCGGCAGCTGACTGAGCTGGAGAAAGAGTTTCACTTCAGCCGGTACCTGTCGCGGGCCCGCCGCCTGGAGGTGGCCCGCTCGTTGCGGCTCCGCGATGCCCAGGTGAAGGTCTGGTTCCAGAACCGCCGCATGAAGCAGAAGAAGCGGGAGAGGGAGGCGCAGGCCACCCCCGCCACGGAACCCACAGGTGTTCCGGGATGCCCCGTATAAGGCCCGGGCGCCCCCCACGGAGGGATATGCCGGGGACGTCGGGGCCGGGATGGAAGCTACAGACAGCAGGACCCGGGGTGTCCTTTCACGAGGACCGCGGCGATACAGCTCCGCTGTTTCTCCTGTCACAATTTATCTCCGGTTTTGTTGATGAGGATTTAGAGAAAGGCGCCAGCCCCAAACGCTGCTGCTCGCTGTCGGGCCGTCTGAGGCTGTGGGAGCTAACAGGTGCTGTCGCCAGCGCAGGGCAGAGCAGAAAGCAGCTTTAGCAGCAATCCTGGATCCACGAGGCAGTGGGTGCGCGAGGGGGGATTACCTCAAGCTCCCGATCCCTTCTTCGTTTAACATTTAAAAAGAGAGATCCGCAGCCTCAGCAGAGTTGATGCCTAGATAAAAGAGGGAGAAATGCCGACAAGATAGAGCAGGGGCAAGCTAGGAAACCTTCCTGTCATGGGAAGGGGCAGGCATAGTAGTGAGTCCAAGATTCCCTTTTGAAAAAAGTACCCTTGTCCTCTGCCTTACTCTGTAAAATCAGAAGAAAAAAAAAAACAAACCAAACACGGGCTGGTTATGCTTGTATTTATTGCTTATTTATTCTCATTCATTTTCCTGCTGTGAAGAAAGGTTTATAAAGAAAAAGTCTTAAGAGAAGCATATCTTCCCATTCCAACTGCAGAGGTGTGGAGATTTTCCTTGCAGAAGCTCTAGGCTACGTGGGACAGGTCAGCAGCTACTCTGCTGGCTCCCAGCACCTCTTGTGCATGTCTGAGCAGGGACAAAACAACATAAAGTCTTGCAATGTCCAGGGCCAGACTCTCAGATCATGCAGCTCTCTCAGGCTTGGTTGTATCTTACGGTTAGAGAAATGCACCACATTAAATCACTTTGCAACAAATCCTACCACCTACAGACCCTCAGGACCTGTTAAGCACAGAAAGATGCTTGGGTTTGACAACAGATCTCTGCTAGCAAAAGACTAAGAAGATTCCTGTGTTTTTTTACCTGAGGTACCTTTTAAAAAAGGATGACAATAACTGATTGCCCCATACTGGATCTACAGGATGGTGGTTTTATTTGTGGAACAAAATGATTTTGAATAACTTTCTCTGCTCCAAATTTCTGTGGGCTGTTGGACTCTGAGGTGAAGAACAATTTGTAGAACCAGGGAATGTGGATCTCAGGGGACTTGTAAGCAAGAAGTCCTGCCTGGAAGCCTAGACACCAACAAATGGTCTTTTTTGAATTCTTGCTGAGCTAAAGAAGCATAGAGAGAAGATGAAGATGGAGCTCTCAAGTCAGAAAATCCGCAATGCAGAGGATACTTACTCTCCATACTACTTTCCATTTCCCAAAGTGCTTACAGGCCTTCTTGTGAAGACTTCTGTTCTGCTGTTGGACTGGGAAGCCCCTGCCTATGGTAGATTCAGCAGAGATTGGTGGAAGCCCTGGGAAACAGTGTGTTCCCAAAAGCTGGGTAGAAGCGTTGGGATGATGCCACAGCAGCAGGTCCAGGGATGAGAAGGAATGGGAGGCCTCCTCAGCAAGCGGATGGCCCCCTGCAGTGAGTGCCTAAGGGCGGGGACTTCCCAAGAGAGAAGCGTTTGGTTACACATCATATACTGAGAGTACCTGGAAAGTACAATAAAGCTGGAGGTTTGCAGTTGTGCATGTACACAGGAACATTTTTGTTCTGATTGTGGTGTTACGGTTCGTATCTCACTGGCTTGTTCACTTCGTGGCTTATCACTGAAAACTTCTCAGGACCAAAGTACTTGCGTGAAACCAGTTGCAACAAAAAAATGTGGTTTGCAGTTTTTTAGTAAATTAATGATACCAACTGTGCATTTATACTTCAGGCTGATCATTCATTAAAAAACAGCAAATAATATTCCTGCCACCTGTTTTTGAGAAGATAATATTTAAAGCAAAGTAAAGCAAAGCAAAATCATGTAAAATTAATGAAAATTTAAGTAAATAAAATTTATTTTGCAAATAGAATATTGAAGGCAAGTCAGATTCTAACCAACCCTTTTCAGATATTTTTAAGGTTCTCTTTAAACAAGTCTCCTGCTAGTATTCCTTCTTTTTTTTTTCTTTTTTTTTTTTTCTTTCTTTTTCTTTTTTTTTATCAAGCAATAAGCACAGACATGTAGCCAGAATAACCCATCTCTCCAAAAGCATATGGCTCACCCACTAACTTTAGAAAACAGCTGTGTTTATAGTTGCCTCCAAATTTGTCACATGTCTGTGGGGTTGCCAGTTTGTCAGCCTTTTATTTTCCTAATGATTTTGACATTTGTACTAGGCATGTCAAGCCAGAGGAATGTTCTCCACACTGTTGACATGCTCTTGCGCCACCAACATGGAAAGAAAGATTCTCATTGATTTCAGTTGGGCTGGATCAGGCCATTAGAGTACACTGAGTGTTTTATAAGGAATGTTTTCATGCTGTATTTTTTCCTGAATAAATAAATGCATGTGCCGGCCTTGTAGCATTGCACAGTTTTGTATCCATCAAAATGACACATCCTGAATATACAGAAATTTTCTTGCAAATTAAGATAAAACCTTACAAATGTTTTATGTCAGCCTGAATCGATTTGCTGGCATGAACACAACTATATTCTAAGAACTGGTATTAAGTATTAAGTGTAATTTCTGCTCACGTGACATGGCCATTTTAATGGGAGCTTTTTTTCCCCGCAGTTTTAGCTGTATGAGGATTAGATATCACTCCTTTGTTGCACCATTCATTCAGCAAGGTACCCAAAGGAAGGAGCTAATGCAAGTTGTGTGCCAGTTCCTGGGTAATTAAATAAAAATGCCTGGGATATACATGGATTCACACATGAGTCAAATAAATGATAGATAAGGTCTAAGGTTCACTCATAGAACATTAATCCCAAGACTTGTGTCTCACATGTTCAAATTGATGCCTCACAGTTGGAAACAGATTCTAGGTTACTCACGTAGAGGAAAGAGAACAAGCTACACTTCTTATTGCAGTCCAAACAAATATTCCAGAGTTGCCTCAGTAGATACCCACCACCATAACATTTATCACAAATTACTGAAATACTATTTCCTGGTTTTATTTTCCCTCAAGCATCATTAGCAAACACAAAAAGACCATTCTATTTCAGTCATATATTAATTTTTGCCTGCTGACTGTTGCTCAAAAAGCCATTGGCTACAAAGGGACACAAACAATTTTTTTTTTTTTAAATGTATTCCCATCAGAAAACAGAAGCATTGAATCAGAACAAAAGTATTGATTTGTAAGGCTTCCAATGAGAAGAAAGTTGTAAAATTACTGTTTCTAAGCAGTATGAATGTGAATATAGAGGCTTCATATCCTTTGCATAGGTAAGTGATAACAGTAAGTCACACCTCTGAAAACCAAGCTTAGGTAAGAACCCAGACTTGCTTCTGCATGGGTATTTGGCTTCCCATGCAGAACTGAGTGTGTTTTCCCTTGCAAGAACAGCACAGGGATTGCTTTGATGAGAATCAAACCCATGACTCCAGTTTATGATATAAGCTCCATATACAGGTTTATTTTGAGCATGAAAGAACACAAAAGTTAGCCAGAAAACAAAAATATACAACCCAATGACCACATTACAATCTCCTTGTAGAAGTGTGCTGTTTCCTCTATTTATTGGTAAAACCTGGAATGGTGGCTTATGCATAAAACAGTAAACCTTCTTACTAGAGAAGAACAGACAGCTACCAGAGGAGACTACTACTTCTTAAGAAAAACTTTTGCAAGCAAAATTACAAAATGGAAAGACCTCCTTGTAGTTTCAAGCACTTGTCGCTAACAGCTAATAAATCACACTCATGATTTGTCCTGCACCACTATGTTAGCCTAAATTCCAAGGAAATGCTGAGAACATTTGCAAATCCTTGATGACCAAGGAGAAAGAGTTATGGAGAGAAACCCCAAACAAAACATAGTTGTTACAAGTGTAAGAGGTGACTGAAGTGTAGAGGAAATGCATTCATTGGTTTGGAGATAAATAGTTATATAGAGCTAGATGTCTAGATCTCAACCATCATTGAGAAAAGTTGTATGACTTTTCCTAATGTCAGTGATCCTTAGGAGCCTTTGGGCAGGAAAAGATACCCTGTTGAAAGAAAGAAAAATAGGGAACCAAATGACAAATAATTCTGCTATCAAAACAATGACTGTCATTCACCCCCCTCCCCCACTGTATCTCTAAAATACCCCCAAAATAATTGTTGGCAATATATAGGAAAAGATAATTCCCAGAGCCAGTGTTGTATTTATTTTAGTTTTATCCAGAAATAATTTGCTGTCCTTGAGTGCCAGCCAAGTGAACAAAGTAATCCTCAGCTGTGCAACATGGCTTAAGCTTAAGCCTGCGTAGAGTGCTAAAATCTCAGGCAGAGATAATGTCTTGAGAACTATTTGTAAGCGAGACAAGGCTTCCTTTATACTGAGAAAATTTAGACCACTGGTCCACAAAAGAGCTTTTCATAAACAGTTTTGTTTACATTGTGTTTTTGTTTTCTCAAAAGTCAATAGGCCTTGGTGATTAGCAGATTGAAAACCATGAGTTTAAGTAAACAAAACAGTACAGGAATAAATACAGTCAGTTCCTTCTCTACCAGCCTATCAGACTTTCCACCACCTAGAAAACAGATCTTTTGTTACAACACTTCATCAGAAAGCATAGTGTTACAAATAATAAACCACAAGAAATTTAACTTTGTTCTGGAAACCAAGGATTTTTTACCAGGAGTCATATCATGTTTTATGAAAATGTTTAACAGATCTAACTCAAGCAGTCTGGCCCACAGCCCTGGCCTTAGACTGAGACCCCTACGCTCACCATCATGGGGGACATACTTAAACTGGCTGCTTGTGCCCTTAAACAGAGAACAAAGACCTTTGCAATGCATCAATCCGTGCTGATGTGAGTGTGCATAAAATTACACCCATGTGTGAATTCAGCGGCTAAGGAGACTTGCTTTTGCTTGGCAGGAAGAATGGCTCCTTTTGCCCATACAGCCTGTGAAAAAACCCTGCTTCACAGTAACATGCTTTTGATGACATTAGTACAACCTGTGCATTAAGGCTTCCCAGCCATTACTTTTCATCTTAATGGTTGTGATACACTAAATTTACATTCCCAATGTTTATGTTCTTTTATGTTCTTTTATGTTCTTTTAACAAGTAAGCTAGATTAAACATGATGAAATTTAGAGTGGTATTTGAAAACAGATAAAAATCCCACTAAATTTTTTAATGACTATTCAAATCAGATTTTGTCCAGTTACTGTTCAGATAATGGAAACAGCTTCTAGTCCCATTAATCTCTAGTATCAGATCTGTATGTTAAGCATGGGTATTGGAATGATTATTTTTAAACTCCACAAATGTATAGGTTTATACATTTTATCTTTTGTGCGGGGTGACATTTTCTTCAACATCTGATTGTATCAAATCCTAGGATAATTACCAAACATTGTTAAAAGCCTATCAATAAAACTGATCCTTCCCTTTAGAAATTCTGTCAAGTAAAATTGTGGTAGGTACATGACACTGATGGTTATCAAACATGTTTTTGCATGTTAGAGAGACTAGACCCCAAAGCACAGTGCATGCAACAAGGTGGTGTCTTATAATAGGTCAAATTGTGATGAACACCGTGACTTTCATTTTAATGTAACCAGGCAGATAGTTAAATAAAAAAAAGGGGGGACTGGACTGTTGAACATTCTTAATGTCACGTCTCACCTTAAAAATGGACCAACTGGTGCTTCTGGTTGCTTTTCAAATGTAGTACCAAATCAAATAGACTGGATAATCTAATTTGGGATTTCACAGGTGTGAACTGTTACAGCATGAGCCATGCAAGAAAAGGACTGTTACAACATCACAACTTGGGGGCTAATAATAAATATGAAAGAAAAAAATAAATAAAAAAAAAAAACCCATCCTGCCTGCATGTTGTCACTGTCATCTATGATGCTGTTATATCTGTCACCTGTGATCTAAGGCCTGCAACAGAGCTCTCTCACTCCAGAGACAGATGGTGGTGCTTGGGAGAACTGGAAGAGCATGGCTTTGTCTTGTTCTTCTGAAGATTCCTCCTAAATTTAAAATCCGTTTTATTTAATAAGAAGGAGATGGCATGCATGGATGTTGTCAGCAGTGGTCACAATCAGACAGGGTTACTGAGACCTGCAGTCACTGCCACCCTGCAATGTTTGTTTCCTTAAGCCTTCATAGTTTCAGCTTATCCTGAGCCTCACTGGTGGCTACAAGAAGTACAAACAGTGCTGCCAATTGCTCATATTTGTTGGGTTTTTCAGTCTCAGGGCTTGTTCCATACTGGTCCTGTTTGCATTCTATTGTGCTGACACTTCAGACTGACCAGCCATCTGATTCATCAGTGTAAGTCCTCTGTACCAGAGCTAAGATTTATTGGCAAGCCCAGGCATTAATTTTACTAAACACATTTAATTCTAAACATCTGATTAAGAAGGCTTCAGATCCTAACAACATTGCACTTATAACTTTTGCCAGCCTTCAGGGAACTGAGAAAGGTAAAATGGATCAGGGATGTCACACTTACACATGGCTGATAGCTGGACTAGGATGGAAGTTAGCTAGCCTGTGCTCTCTGCACACTCAGGGAAACTGAATCTGGCTTATGTGATTACAAATATTTCTCAACCAGGCATTTCTTTTCCATGTCCCAGTGTTCAAAAAGCTCCAAAGTGCATATTCTTTGCAAAATATTCTGAAATCATTGTTGCACTACTTTTTATTTCTGGATGCTGGGTCTTAAAACAGGCTAAAGGAGACACCTAGTATTCTCATATCCTTCTGCTGGTGCCAAGAAAAGAATCAATCTGATCTGCCAAATCTCACAAATCCCAGGAGGTACCCAGCCTAACCAACTCATAGCCACTGCTAAAAAGACCATATGCTTTTAATCTATATACATTCAAGTTATTTTAGTCAGCATAATCTTTTTTCTTTACCACAGCTGTACCCTGGGGAGAAACTATGTCAAGTATGAACATCTATAGCTGTAATGAAGATATGGCAAGGCTTTTCTTCTTTCTTTTATGGAAGAAGACAATGATATTGAGGGAGTAGATTCAAACTCTGAAGTTTCTGCTATGTCACATCTAGTGAGTCAGTTCTCAGACTCTTAAAAATATAGCAAGGCACTCCTGTATAGTCAGGCTAAGTGTTTAAACTGGAAGTGTTGACAAACACAACCTAGAAAAAAGCTTCTTATTTATGAGACATGTGGGGAGAAATGAATTAGAAAATAAAGGCATTTCTATGCAAGCTTCTTAAAAAATATTTCCCATCTGGAGGCAAAATGTTTATAAAACCTCATTCAGCTCTGCAGCATTTAGCTGTAAAAACAGAATAGTCTTCTCTGAGGACCAAGTAATCAGATAGAACTAGTTATGACTTCTCTGCTGAAGAGAGATGGACAGTGCAAAAAGCCAGGAGCTAAGCCTCATTGTGGCTCAGCAGAAACAGCATTCACACGAGATCAGCAAGCTTCATGTCCCTGCTCCAGCATGTTGGTTTCCTTCCTAGAACAATCCTGAAGGACATGGAGGTTGAATGAAGTGGTTTATATCCCATAAATCCTCTATCAAACTTTCTTCTTAGGTGTTAAAATTTTCTGTTGGGATTTCATGTTGCAAAAGAGTCCTACACAAACAAGTGGTGAGGTGTTTGGGTTTTTTGTGTTGTTTTGTTTGTAGATGGCTCTTGCTCGCTATTTCTAAGACCTTTTAAGGAGGTTTTGATTTTACCCCAGTGTGGAATAGCAACATACTTTAATCTAAAAAATATTTTGGGCAAGTAAACCATTTCCTGACCAGCTCTACAATCAATCAAAGCACATCCTTTTTACAGCATGCTACAGATAAATAATTTATTACAGCTGTCTCTTCCCTCTGTGCAGGGTAGGCAATTGTGATCATTCCTACAGGAAGAGGGAAAAAGTTAATTCTTTCTATGCTTGCCTCCAGAGAAGTATTTAGATCCTCTCACAAGGAGCTTTGATGAATTAATAAACCTCCTCAATATTTACCAGAGTTGTCCAGAAACTGAGTTCAACTGCAGCTCCTTAATTTTCCAGATAACATCTTTAGCGTTTGAGAAGGCTTGCCTAACCAGTGACTAGAGTCAAACTGTGAACAAGTATTCCCACTTTTATTAGCAAGACCAAGATTTTTCTGCAGTATGAGCTGTACAAATGTTGGGATGAACCTTTACAGACATCATTACTGCAAGTTTGAGTCATGATTGCCTCTTTGACATTCATATTATTTTGACAATGTGCCCCTAATTCATCCTTCAAAAAAAGATTTGTTGGTGTCTGGCAAATTAGAGATTAAAAAAAGATAAACAAGTGTGGAAGGACTCTGTTAAAACAGGTTGGATCCCAGGGAGCCAAAGGCAGAGTTAGTTTGGGAAAGTGGGTAGAGGAAGGCAGTATTGACCTGTGCAGTAGTAAGGGCAGGGAAATCAGGGCAAAGTCACACTGAAGCTATTGTCTTCCTTGTGATAGCTCAGGCTTGCAGCGCCCTCTGATCTGAAATTTTGTTTATAAGTCAAATCCTGCTCCCAAACAGCATAATTTATGTGAAACCCATTACTCTGAATCCACCACCCGCTTGGAAAAACATACTCCATGTGCAACTGAGACATGGCCAGGGCACTGGGGACGCTGATGGACCTGACTAGTCCTACCTGAGACCCTACCACACCCTGCCCATCAGCCTAGGGAATCTCTTTAAAGCTATTTCTATCCCCATGGAGTTGTCTGACACTCTGAGCTGAGAGCAGTGGCTGTAGAGGCCTGGTCCTGTCCTGCCCTGCCCTGACAATGAAAGTTTAGGTAAAGCTAGGAGGATCAATGTCTGACTTCAAGTCCTTAGCTGTTTCAGGGCATGGGGAAAGCTTCCACAGCAGCTGCTGTGAATGACAGGGATATGCAATAGCCTGGGGGCTGGTAACACCTCCAGTTCAGTGAAACAGTGAATTTGGGATTTCTGCACAATTGCTTTGATGCCTACTCAGTGCAAAGATGACAGATGTGCTAAAATAAACTTGGCACCCCTGAAAATCTGGCCCTGCTGAATAAAGGAAGGCAAGGAAGGAGGTGAGAAAGGGAGAAAATGATTCATCTTTAATACACAGGTTGAAATCCCATGTTTCTTTTCAGAAGTACTATTTTCATGCCTCTTAAAATTCTATGAAAAATCTTTCTATCCTCATGTGGGTTGTTGGAAATGCATCAGCATTAATTTATTCATCAATTAAGTATGCAATATCTTCCATAAGTGCAAAGTGGTTAATGTTAGCACTCTGTCTATTGCATTTTTATAGAAGTATGTTTCTAGAAATTAGACTTTATCTTGTTTACACAACTATTAGACTGTAATTTGTACCTGCCTGGTTATGAAAATAAGGAAATATTGTCAGCAACATGTAATTCATTTTAACATAGTGCAAAAATCTATTCTAAGATACACCTAAACTGACATAAACACAACTTAATTTCTTACTCCATCATGGATTCTATCTACAAGGCACACATGCCAGCTTCCCAGTTAAGTGCACAGGAGCTGCAGTTGTTGAAGTCTGGCCTCAGTTTTGGGATCAAGTTCTCATTAATACCTCCTTAGTAAACTCATAGGAATGTCTGTGTAACTTGGCTCACGCTTGGGCAATTTTGGCACCATTCCTCAGACTGAAGAACAATGGATTGCATTAAAAGGCTGTTAGGCTGATTTGCATTAAAGATTTACCAAATGCCTTGAGATCCACTTGATCACACTAGTTCAGATCTATCACTTTAAGTTTGCTCTGTGTACTTTGCCAGACTGTTTAGTGTACAGAGAACCTCTGGCATGAAGTCATGCTAAAAGCACCCTCCTGCTGCTGCCTGGCACTGGATGTATTGGCAGAGAAGGACACTTAAGTCTTCCTTCATTGCAGAGAATCCCAGCATCCATAACAGCTTTTTAAAGGCACTGACAAGCAGCATAGTGCAGAGCAGCCCCCAGGATATCCAAAGGGGCAACCTGGCTGTGGGCCAGGCAAGAAGGTGGCATTGCATTGCTGATTTGTTTGCTGTCTTGCTACTGTTTTTCTTAAACACCAGCCATACCACACAGTATTCAGAGGTTTCACCCATCAGTGAAAATTCTGCATAGTTCTCTTTCAAAAAGAACCATTCCTAATTGAATCTATGAATGTTGGTACTCTTCCTGTGTTTTGGAAAGGCCTGACTTTTTGGAGACCTGCTCCATGGAAATGGAGAGCAGCAGTTTGGGCAGAGGTCCCCAGCTGCGTGCTGAGAAAGTGCTCTGATGAAGTCTGCTGAGCAGCATGCATCCCCAGCCAGCTGCTTGGGATAAAGGAAGTTTCTACTTCTACAGAACAACTCTGCAGTGTCCTAAATCACATTAACAGTGCCCTGAAGAGGAATGTTTGCTATCAATATTTGGCAGACAATACTATTTTATCCACCTTAACTTGAACTTAGCCTACAATGTGCTTCATGAATCTGAGAACTGCAGGTGACACCTAGCAGAACTCAAATTTGAAGAAACTAATTCCAATGTCTCTGCCTTCTGGTGATTTGTTTAATCTTGTGTCCTGTCATACACTTAGCCATCTAGACTGTAATCTGAATGGCCAGCAATAGTGAATGTGTTAAAAAGCAAATAGCTTAAAAAACTGCAGGAGACTGAAAGCCTTTCATTGCTATCTCCCAGTTCTCTTGTGATAATATTCATAGCAATTCTATCTGCGAAGGATTTATATTACTGGTGTAGGTATGCACTCGTGACAGCCATACATTTCACTGAATACTAATATGGAACAAAAGAGAAATACAAATTAAACACACATGCTAAAAGCTGTCTAAAGAATATTAAGGGAACTAATAGGAACTGTGTGGGTTTTTTTTTCTGTCTAGGTGGCAGATTAATCCTATTGAAATTCCATTCGATTTAAAATGTTTCCCCAGCAGACAGTTTGATCCTAGCAATTAATAACTTACCCGGTAAAAGTAGCCAGTGTGAAGAGACAGGCTTGGAGACAACTATACTCCATCTTTTGGGCATGCCTGTGTAAAGTGAGACCCTTATTAAGGGTTCTGTTAGATCTACTCTAGTTGACTTTTGGAAATGCAAATCTGATGGGACACCGTAATTCTGCCTTTTGGTTTCTCTTGAAATTCTATTTGAAAGTGTATCCTCCTGCACTGAAATCAGAGGGACAGCACCTCGCTGTCTGCTGCTATGTGTTTAAAATCTGTGAAAGCTGGGGAGCTTTCCATAGTGTGGATCAAGAATTACCAGAAAAGAAATTTGTTAACGATGTGGCCAGCTGAAGAAACAATTTGCATACAGGCCCTGCAGGAAGCCAGGCTCACAAGTGTGATGCCTTTCCTCAAAAAACTGGGGGAGAAAACAGGGATATTGAATAAAGGTGAAGGTGGTGACGCAGTTTTACTGCTACTACCTATCATCACTGGAGATCTCCCTGCAGAATTTCCTATGAAATACTCTGCCAAAACAGTCCTTTCAGTGGGAGCAGGGAGGAGGACTGGGAATGCGGAAACAAAACATACCACCTTGATCTCCTGTCCCACAGAGGGGAGCATGAGCATCTGTGTTCTGCCACGTCAGAGATATAAGCTGAGGTCTACTCAGTTTTCCTCCTGTTTTGGCTAGTTGTTTGGATTTGTCAATAGATTTTTGTTGATATTTTGCTGGATTGCTTCCTGATTTCTGTTCCCTGACTTAGTTTGCATCTTAGAGCCTATCTCTAGAGAAACCTTCCTCTTTAATTGGGTGCTAATGTGGATTTGGCCTAGCTCATACATAGCTTGTACTCTACCTTATTAGGGCAAATTTTGCACCATGTCTTGTGGTTTTATCCTTCTCAGTACTGTTGGTGATGAGAGGACTCAGATGGGACAAGCCATTTTACACTGTTGTAATCTCCTAATACAAAGCCACTCAACTTCTCAAGACTGCTCAGAGATTATGTAAATATTGTTCTGTTCAACTTGCAGCTGTAACTAGAAATGCAGACTTCATCAGCAATTTAAAGAATCAGTCCTCTTCCACATCACTGTTTTCAGTCCTCAGTCCATTGTTCTAATGTTATGATGTCTACTTTTGCTACTGCTCTAGTAGAATGCTTCTGCTCCCAGGTGAAGAATATCTTAGCAATTATGGTGAATGATTCAATAGTAGGATTCACATACTTTGCAGACATTAATACATTTCTATATTTGTTCAACACCTTCCAGTATTTGCAAGATTTAACATCTTACAAGACTGAAATATCATTGTGTTACCTGTCCTTCACAGTAGAATAAGGACATTTGATAAAATCAGATATTCTAAATTCCTACTTAAAGTGCGCCTAAAGAAATGAGGATTGAGGAGTCCTATAGAATGGTAGAACAAGTTTTTCACATATCCTCTATCACAGAATCACAGAATGTTAGGGATTGGAGAGGACCTCTAGAGATTGAGTCCAATCCCGCTGCCAAAGTAAGGTCACCTAGGGCAGGTCACACAGGAATGCATCCAGAAGGGTTTTGAGTTTCCAGAGGAGACTCCACAACCTCCCTCTGTCACACTCACTGTAAAGAAGTGTGTCCTCATGTTGAGATGGAACCTGCTGTGTTCTAGCTTGTACCCATTGTTCCTTATCATATCACTGGGCACCACTGAAAAGAGACTAGCAACCTTTGTCTTGACACACACCCCTCAAATATTTATAGACTTTGATAAGATTCCCTTTCTGCCTTCTCTTCTCAAGACTAAACAGCCACAAGTCTCTCAGCCATTCTTCATAGGAGAAATCCCTGCAATCTAAATATTGGATGCATAATTTAATTTGATGTCATTTTCCAAACTTTGGATAGTCTTTATATTACAGAACCAAGACTAAGAAAATAACGGTTGTTTAAAGATGAGGTATACATCTCAAAATGCAGTGCTTGTCTTCTGGATTCTTAACAAAGTCCCCAAGACACTTCATGAAGCATTCCTGTACGAGGATGTTGAAAAGAAGATATTCAGTAAGGTCAATAAAGAAAGCACCTGTAATTCTCAAAACAGTCTCCTGTTAGATTAAAATAATTTTATGCCAAAGTCCTCTCCTCCTCCTCCATAATTTGTGTTTTAAAGTTCAGAAAGATAATGGTCCAACTCATATGTTATCCTGAAACCACCCAGGAAAGCAATATATTCCAAAGTTGTATAGCTGGAACTAACACTTTTGCTCCTGATTATATCAGAAAAGAAATCTCACTTGTAGTAAGTGAGGCACTTTCAGGCAGTTACAGGTTGGCCTTTTTACTGCTTCAGGCTCTAAACCATATCTAGCAATTTCTGTTACTTTTGAAGAACAAATGAGATTAGTTCACGTTTGTCAGAGCTCCACATGGAGTGGCAGAGGAACTGAAGATATCCTGAGTCACCTTTCTTGGGAAACTTTAGAGCTGGTTACAGCATTCCAAATAATTATTTCTACACTGAATTAAAACAAAAGAAAACCAAACCAAACCAAACCAACCAACCAAACAAAACCAAACACCAACACAAAACCAACAAACCCACAAAAAGAACAAGCAACTCATAAAAATCCTTGTTAGCATTGCGTCACAAAAAGGAAATGTAAAATAGTCTAAACTGGCATCTCTCAGCTCCTCAAGATATTGCTTTTAAGTGTCATATGGAACATAGTAAACAAACTTTACATCAAAAGCAGATATTCTCTGTGTCTGGAAAATTCGTCTGAATAACAGTGTTGGTGGTGGGTTTTTTTTTTTTTTTTTTTTTTTTTTTTTTTTTTTTTTTAATGTTGCTATAGTGATCCAGTGAAGCCTTGCCCCTGAACTCTTGTCTTTTAGTACCACTGCCTATGTTGAAAAGCATGTTAACACCTACAAAGAGCTGCAAAAATGTCTGCAATTATTCTTCTGTACATACTTAATTCTGCTACTAGAATAAGGGTGAAGTGTCTGCAAAATGTCAGAAGCCAGCCGTATTTATACTGCTGAAGGGTTTTGCATCTGTTGAGTTCAGTAAAGTGCGCCACAGCTCCTGAGCCCAGGCTTCCCTACAGCTCATTGAGGTGGAGCCGTGGCTGACGTGCACCCCAAGAACCCATTGCAGCGACAGGACTCTGATCACTGCCCTCCATTAGAATATTGGCTGTGTTTCTTTCTACTGTTTACCAGGCTGGAGTTTTGTTTTCACTCCCTTTGTGATTATATTTCCAAGTTAAGCGAATTACAGCATCCTGGCTGAAAGCGTGGTTTACCCCTCAGTAACACTGGCACGGGATGTCAACTCAGGGGTGCTGTTCCTCAAGCCAGAATGACTGAAGAGACCGAGAGCATCTCTCTAGCACCAACTCATTCTTACATGCGTTCAACACCCTCACTCCCGCAGCCACTGCACGCTGCCCGAGGGGTACCACCCCGCTCTCCTCTACGAGCAGCACAGACGGACTCACACCGCGCGACCGCGGGGCCCCGCCCCGCCCCGGGCGGCGGGGGCGGGGCGGGCCCCGGATGCAGTTGCTGCCCCGGCGGCGCGGCGCCCAGTTCCTGTGCGTGTCCTCGGCCTGTCGCCCCTCGTCCTCCGCGACATGTCGCTGGTGGCGGAGGCCTTCGTGACTCAGCTGGCCGGTGAGGGCGGGCGGGTGACGGCGCAGGGAACGGCGGGCGGGACGTCGCGGGCCGGGCCGAGTCCCGGTCCCGCCTCATGTCAGGAGCTACCCTGCGGACTACGGCCTGGGGGTGGTGGCGAGGCAGGAGCCGCCCCGTTGGGGCACGAGCCAAACACTCGCGGTCTCGATCCCCTGGGTGACCCCTCAGGACGGGCCTCGGGCACTGCGGGAACGAGCCGGGGACGCCGGCCTCGGGGAGGGCGGGCGAGGAAGGCTGACGGCAGCCGCGGAAGGTTGCCGGCGGCCGCGGGGTGAGCGGTGTTATCGCGGTGCGCAGGGCTCGGCCTCGGCCTCGCGCGTTTTCTCCCGCGTCGTCCGCCTGGCGCTCTGAGGCAAAGACAGGTCACCCTGCACAGCTCCCATGGGGCACAGCTCCCGTGGGGCACAGCTGTGCAGGCTTGCTGGGTCCTCTCCTTTATGTGGTCCCTACTCTCCAGCAATGCATGGTTACTTTCGTTTAGGGACTGACTTCAAAATGGCTTAATTTTCTTCAGTGACCCAAAAAAATCCATCGTAGTTATAATTTCAGCAGCTGGACTTGAGTCCTGCAGTGTGGGAGATCTCATTGCCGTGCCGTCCTCTCCCTTCCTAGGGATGCGTGCCGTATTTCTTGTGAAGTTGAGAAATGTAACTGTGCCTTTGCCACTTGTTGGTGTTCTTGTGATCTTCTGCAGCTAGGCCAGGTAGACTGGATGTGAGCCTTGTCCTAAACCATAACTGTTTATCACTCTGGAGTTACTTAGCAAAAAAAAAAAAAAATGATACTAACCTACTCTGAAGGGGTTAAAAAAACCCCAAACCAACAAACCTAGCTTGTACCTCAGGCTGAAGTTCAAAATGTATTTAATGTGTTGCACACTGAAACTCAGTGCATTGGCCAGTGTCTCCTTACTTGTTATTCTCTGTTCCTGATTTCTTGCTGCTGCATAAGCTCACAATCAATAAATACTGCAAGGACACCATATTTTAGTTGCTAATGACTTGTTGAGGAGGAAGCTGGTGTGGGAGATAGGGAGTTCTGAGAGTTGAATCTTCTGCCACTCAGTAGAGGCTGCAGTGTAAGAGTCTGAGCAGGATTCTGTACTATGAGTATACAGTTTACAGAGCAGATTTGCTTCTAACTGGTAGGTGAAGTGAAAGTGATGGATCTTGCATCTGGGTGTGTGGAGGAGCATATTGACAGGCTTGAAAGTTGCACTGGGTTTTTGGGTTGGCATTCATTAATTCATAGACGTTAGCACAAGCCATGCTTAGCATTCTAAGGGCCAGAGCCCTGGTTCCTCAGGATGTAGAGAATATGGTCACAGTCAGCATTGCTTCCTGTCACTTACTAGCCTTTATTATCTCTTCTGTATATTTATATTATGAAATACCAGTGATAATGACATATGTGAGTTGGTATTGATTGTGCTGCTTTCCTTTGCTCTGTGACCTTTGTGAATATTTTAGAGTGCCAGTTTACTGATACTTACTTCTTTTTCCTGGGATTACAAATACAGGCTCAAAACTATACTGCATGTAGGCAGCTCCTTGCTTTCTTATTGCAAGTGCTCTTGATTATTGCAAGAAATTCTGGCTTGTTAGCAAATTGTTCTAGAATACAGCAGTGACAGATCCAAGTTTAGTATAAGGAAAATGTGTGTTTGAAAAACTGGAAACAAGAAGACGTGACTTTCACTCTTTACTGAAGTGTTCTTCCTCTGTTCCTGAGGAGATACTTGCCTCCCCCTCAGAGTAGTTACACACTCCTTATACTAGTCTCAGATTCTTGTATTAACAGATGTACTGTCGAGGTGATGCTTTCACAGTATCAGAGCTGCTCAAGCACTTCTGGACTCTCTTACAATTTAAGAAGCTTAAGCCAGTAGCGCCTCATCTTTTACTTTTCAGTCACAGGTTAAGTGACGCTCATTTCCTTTTTATAGGTGGAGTAATATGTAGGCACTGAATAGAAAAGTACTGGCAATACTAATTTGTTTTTAAAGATCAGAAATGGTACTTATTGTATTAATCTTGTACTTCTGCTGGGTATGCAGCTACTTACTGTGACTTAAGGAACAGTGCAAATCTGCTGCAGACCTGTCCACTGAATCATTTTCTAAACCAGAATTATGTTCTGCTTTCCCAAATGCAGTGTCAAAAGCTTTTTCCTTGAAAATAGAAAATACCTCTGTCAGTGGGTCATATCCCTCCTAGCTTGTCTGAAGCTAAATAATTACAAAATCACTCAATTTGTTCATATGGAAGGAACTTCTCCCTACTGTGGGGATCTTAGAGCAATTGTGGAGTCTCCATCCTTGGAGATGCTTAGTACCAAACTGGAAATGGCCCGAGGCAACCTGATGCAGCTGACCTTGTATCTCCAGAAGTGCCTTCCAACCTCAGTTGTCCTGTGATCATTGGTTGCCAGCTTGCACTGCTGCAGTAATTCAGCAGCCTCTCTGTGCAATGTGCATTTACCTGAACATGCTGAGGGTAGCCTGCTGCTGTAGTTCATTCATGAGTAGATACAAAATGATGACTAAATCGTTTATGTGGAGTAAAACACTTGCTTTAGTGCCATTCAGTTGTTTGCTTATTCAGAAATACAGAGGGCTTGAAACTTTGTCGAAGAGAACAAACCCTAAATATTTCCATAGTTTCCTGAATTGCAAGCATTTTATATCATGTTTTAAGTCATCTATTTCTCAACTGTGGAAAATATTAATTGGACAATATGGTAGAAAATTTATTTAGAGTAGCTAGCTCAGCATCAATCACATATTAACGGGATAGGAAATGAGTGTTTATACTGCAAGAAGAATTAGAGTGCCAGATTTCAAGTGGTCCAGAATATTAATCTTTCTAACTGTAGTAGTTTTGAGAGCCTGACTGCTCAAATCATCTATAAAAAATTGTGGAAAAAGATGTTTAATTGATCACTAAATTACTCAATATGCTTGACTGTTTTCTTTTTTCTTTTTTTTTTTTTTTTTTCCTTTCTTTTCCCAAACATTAATTTTAGATAAGTGATTGAGAGAGAAAGTAATATTTTTGTTTATCCTTTGATCTCTGGAAAATTACTTCTGTTTATTGCTGTTGAGTTATGTCCAAGAGTCTTAAGACTAATTTTAATAGTAAGGGAAATGAGTGAATGGAGTTTGAAAACCAGATGCCCTTCTGTCTGTATGTATTTTGCATTCTTTGTGAGGCTACCTCCAATGTGGCATTGCCAGAGCAAAAATAAATCTGACATGCATGTTTTATGTATTGAGACAAGCTGCTATTCAGCTGAGAGTGAATACACAGGGAATAAAACCTGACCACCTAAATTGTTCCTGCACGTACAAACTTAAAATTGAAACTGAGTACACATTTTGTGCATCAGAGTGTTCACAGGTAAATGGTAACATTTCCTGCATAGGTAAGGTGGAGAAAAAAAAAAGGTTATTCTTGCTTAGTAATAGATTGCCTGCAGCACAGATTGTTTAAGCCTGTTGCAGAGGTGCTTGTGGTCAAAAAGAGATGGCCTCAAAATTCAAATTTGTCATGCTGTCTGATTTTTATCTTAGAGTGATCTTTTACTTACTTTGGTAATTAAACTAAAAGGAATCCTTTTAACTCATGTTTAGTTTCAATGAGTCTCTTACAATACTCTTGATAATTTGTGCTCAGACACAGGTTTTTATGACTTGATTTGAAGCAATCCTTTGATTGGATTGTCTATCCAATTTTATTTTCTGGTCAGAGAAAAAAAATATTCACAATTATTACAGTAGAGTACATTTTTTAGTTTTGAGATATTGTTGTTTCTAAGAAGCAGTACAACTACATTTGATAGTAGAATGTACTGCTGTAGCTGATTCTGACTTCATTAAGATTAAGCAGCCTTTCTCTAATCAGCATTTTATTGTTACATGTTTTCTGCTTAAGTAGTGTCTTCTTTTCTCATGCCAGATACGATGTTGCTCTAGAAGTAATGGTAACAAAAATCAGTAAACAGAAAGCAACACATAATGTGACTGTGTCCCGTTTGCTTTGCAGTTGAGCTCCCATCAGTTGTACGGGGTTCAAATCTGAACGCTGTTTAGAAGCCTAGGTTCCTCCTTGTGTTCAACTCACAAGTGGTCATAGAAGAGCAACTTTGGAGAGGCACTGGATTTTTCTTCTCTTTCTCCTTGGATACTCTGTTCTCTGACTGCCCAAACACTAACCTGGACTCTTCATGTAGGTTTGGACCCTATGGGCTACTTTGTTTTCAAAACAAGAACTAACAAAAGAGTTTGTTGCTCTTTGCTCTAGTTGAACAGGTGTCACATGTTGCTGTGCTGCTGGGCATTTTCGCCTGTCTCTTTTGAGTGAGTGAGAAACTGCAGGTGCCTGCAAGCCATGGGGAGGACAGAGAGAAAGTCCACAGCAGGTCCTGAAACTATTATTGTTTTAAAATTCTGGTCCTTAGTTAAGATGACAGAGATGTCATGTGAACATGGATATTTTAATACAGACTGGAAGAAGTTACATGTAGTAGTAAAACCTACACAATGTGTAGGAAGAATTAGAAACATTAAAGAAAAAAATTACAGTGGTGCTGCAACTAATGCAGGAAAAATTGTTACCAATCTAATTTTTTGGGAAAAAGCCCAAGGGAAAAACTGGAAAGTGCATGCTGAATTGGAAGGTAAAAATACTGAGAGATGGGAATTTTTAACAGCTCTGCCTTCTAGCTGTTGTACAATGAAATTGAAGCTAATGTAATGCTTGCATGCCTGGCAAGAACTTTCAAAGTCCAACTGCGTGTGTTGGGTTTTTTTTAAGCATTTGAATGCCATAATGGAAATAGTCTGGATACACTGGAATTTGTTCACTGAAAGCCTTGGAAAAGAAATGAGCAAGACTGTGATGATATGATTAAGAGATCAGGATAAATGTTTTCAGATGTTGAAACAGGGAGTCTGCAGTGTTTCCCAGAGGTGAGGAAGTGCACAGGAGATGCTGTTGCAGTTACCATTGTCTGCTTTGGGCTGACTTAAAGGACTGTGAGCCCTAAGGCAACATCTGCCCACTTGCTAGCAAGTGACCATGCTTGGCTGGCTGACTGCACCAGTGCTGTTTGCATTTCTGTCCTGCAGAGCTTTCCTGCCTAGAAATCTCAGCTCTTCTTGCTCCTTTGGAAGACCGTGGCACAGAGTCTGTATTGTCATCGCTTTGTATCTCCTGATAGTGCTGTGCTGAGGGTTGTGGGCAAGAGAGAATAAAGGAGAGTCTTAATGAAAAGACAGAGGAGCCAGGGTTGGGTGAGCAGAAATTGTGTCTGTGGGGGGAGCAGGTTTTGGAGCAAGTACAGAATACTGAGGTCCTGTCTGGTGGTTCAGGTGTGTAGGATCTCTGTTGTGGATCAGAGGTAGGGGTGCTGTGGATGAGAAAATGGAGTTCTGTGGGGCCCTTTGGCAAATTGGTGTTCACACTGCCAGACGTCAAAGGAGGGAGTTTGGACTACCACAGGGAAGAAGCAAGCTTTCAAAGAACAGATTTAAAGTATACAAATGTAGATAACATGGCTAAGAAATTTCTTAGTCCATTAAGGCACTTAAGGCATGCATGAGTATCATACCTTCCCTGTTCTACTTTTCAAAGCTTCTATGTTTGAAGTTTCACCTCTTGAGTCAAGGCCAAAGGACTTAAGTAGCACAATGGGAAGGAATTGATTTGGAGGTCTATACAAAGTTATAATTAAGAATTACAGAGCTTCTTTGAGATGGTGCATATATGCTGAATATCAGGAATAAGTAAAATCGCTCTAGCTTGTCAAGACTTTATAAATAAATCTGTTGAGATAATTTAGCTGGCATACTCTGATCTTTCTGAAGAAATACAGATGTTGATTTAGGAACAACTTTTATTTATGGGTTTGATTTTGTTGAGATTTTTGCCCTCCTTTCCTGCTGGTAAGCATGATTCTGCAACTGGGGAGATGCTGAGCAATCTCTCCCTCGTGTGGGCAGCCCCAGCAGTGAGAGCAGTGAGCATCCTGAAGGAGTAAACAGCAGATGTGTATGCTCTGGAAAGTCAACTCAAAGACAGTAATAGAATTAGACTGGGGTTTAAAACCATGCAATTAACAGCTTTCTTGGAGTATGAAGCAGCAGATTGTGTCATGCTAAATGGCTGCTGCAGTAACGTCACATGCTGACTTTCTTAGTGCTGCAGCCACAGGAAGCTCAAGTTTGAGAATTGCTGCTGTGATTGAGGCTTACGTTTACAGTCTGCTTGATCAATAATTACTGAACAGTCATGATTTATCTGAATCTCAGGGCACAGGAACAGGCTGTGCCCATGTGCCGAAAGATGAGCCGCTGGGGAAGGCGAGCGGCCTCTTGAAGGAATTAAGGGGAAAAAAGGGGGAGCAACTCATGATATGTTTAAGTATATTGTTAGATCACATAGGAGAAAGAGAGGCAAAAGCCCAGTTAGAACTTAAGCTGGCCACTTCTGTGAAAGACAGTAAAAAGCATTTTTATAAATATATTCATGCTAAAAAGAGGGGCAAGAAGAACCTCCACTCTTTATTGGACCTGGAGGGGAACATTGTACCTTAAAGACGAGGAAAGGGCTGAGGTACTCAATACCTTCTTTGCCTCAATTTTCAACAGTAAGGCAGGAGGACTGCAGGATAACTGGCCTACTGAACTGGTAGATGGAGTCAGGGAGCAGTATAATTCCCCGGAAATCCTTGAGGAAGTAGTTAGGGACTTGCTGAGCCGCTTGGATTCTCACAAGTTCATGGGACCAAATGGGATCCATCCTAGGGTACTGAGAGAGCTGGCAGATGAGCTGGCCAAGCTGTTTTCCACCATTTTCCACCAGTCCTGGCTCATTGGAGAGGTCCCAGAGGACTGGAAGCTGGCCAATGTGATGCCCATCCACAAGAAGGGCCGGATGGAGGAACCTGCAAACTACAGGCCTGTCAGCCTGACCTCAGAGCCAGGAAAGAGTATGGAGCAGATCATCTTGGGGGCAATCACAGTGCACCTGCAGGAGGGCCAAGGGATCAGGCCCAGCCAACATGGATTTAGGAAAGGCAGGCCCTGCCTCACCAACTTGAGCTCCTTCTATGATCAAGTGACCATCTGGTGGATGTGGGGAAGGCTGTGGATGTAGTCTACCTGAACTTTAGCAAGGCCTTTGACACTGTGCCCCACAGCAAACTCCCAGCCAAGCTGTCAGCCTGTGGCTTGAACAGGGGCACTCTGCACTGGGTTAGGAACTGGCTGGAGGGCCAAGCCCAGAGAGTGGTGGTGAATGGTGCCACATCCAGCTGGCAGCCAGTCACTAGTGGTGTCCCCCAGGGATCAGTGCTGGGCCAAATCCTGTTCAATATCTTTATTGATGATCTAGATGAGGGGATTGAGTCCACCATTATTAAGTTTACAGACAACACCCAGTTGCTAGCAGGTGTTGATCTGTTAGAGGGTTGGGGAGCTCTGCAGAGGGACCTTGATGGGCTGGACAGATGGGCAGAGTCCAGCGGCATGAGACTTAACACATGTAAGTGCCGGGTTCTGCACATTGGCCACAACAACCCCAGGCAGTGCTACAGGCTGGAGGCAGAGTGGCTGGAGAGCAGCCAGGCAGAAAGGGACCTGGGGGTACTGGTTGACAGTAGGCTGAACATGAGCCTGCAGTGTGCCCAGGTGGCCAAGGCGGCCAATGGCATCCTGGCCTGTATCAGAAATAGTGTGGCCATCAGGAGCAGGGAAGTCATTGTGCCCCTGTACTCAGTGCTGGCTAGGCCACACCTTGAGTCCAGTGTCCAGTTCTGGGCCTCTCAGTTTAAGAAGGACATTGAGACACTTGAATGTGTCCAGAGAAGGGCGGCAAGGCTAGGGAGACATCTTGAGCACAAGCCCTGTGAGGAGAGGCTGAGTGAGCTGGAGTTATTTAGCCTGGAGAAGAGGAGGCTCAAGGGAGACCTTATTGTTGTCTACAACTACCTGAAAGGAGGTGGTAGCCAGGAGGGAGTTGGTCTCTTCTCCCAGGCAACCAGTGCCAGAACAAGAGGACACAGTCTCAAGCTGTGCCAGGGGAAGTTTAGGCTTGCGGTGAGGAGAAAGTTCTTCACAGAAAGAGTTATTGCCCATTGGAATGTGCTGCCCAGGGAGGTGGTGGAGTCACTGTCTCTGGAGGTGTTCAAAAGAGAATTGGATGTGGCACTTGAAGCCATGGTTTTGGTAGTCATGAGGTGTTTGGGTGATAGGTTGGAATGGATGATCTAAGAGGTCTTTTCCAACCTTATTGATTCTATGATCTTTACAAAGGCAACCTGGGAAGGATTTAAGCAAATGATGTAATTATTTGATACAAGATTTAATGCATACTGTTTAACTTGTGTGAAAGTTGGCTTTCATTTGGCAAGGCACTATGGTCCTTTGTCAGCCGGGCCAGGGAGCTGCTGATGCTTTCATTTTTATCTTGGCCCTTGTTAGTTTACAGAATCAGGCCAATTACATGAAATGGATCTGTACTCAGTGTAGGTGGGTTGAACTGTTGGGTCTTAAAGTAGCTAATTCACAACTTTCTGGTACTTCCATAATTGATTACTGCTAATGTGCAAGATATGTATTTTTAACTGCTTTGGTTCCAGCTGCAGCTTCACTGTATTCATTAAAGGATACCCTTCCACTTACTTTATATAACAAGAATGTAGAAACACATATTTCATGGCATTTTCTTTTTAAACAATGCATTGCTGCTTGAAAATCTAACCAGTTCGTATCATGAAAGGAGAACAAAGTGATAATCTGCATCTGTTTGAGTCAGTTTAGCATCACGTGACCAATAATCCTCTTTCCTTCTGGAGTCTGTGGGATAGATTTCCCTGTGGTTTTCTTAGGGTTGCTACATTTAGAATATAGTGAGCAGCAAGTCCTCCCATAGCATTGGTCTTGGGAAGCCAAAAAGGGTAATTTTTCCTCCTGATGGTTATGTTTGGGGCATAATATTTGGAGACTTGTAATTAATGTGGATGTTGCTCAGATGTGAGACTAGATTTCTTTTTAGAGTTTACTCTTGTGAGAAAACAGTTTGGAGGTATCTCATAATTTAATCAAATTTGTATCTAGGGAGAGGCTGAAGGAAACTGTGTGGAAATAATGTGTAAGTTAATCTCTTCAGCTGTAATACTGCAGTACAGTGATTCAAATTAATGCCAACTTTTTTTTTTAGTAGAGGATATCTTGCCTCTTGGCTCTTTTAGCAGGTCTCTAATGCCATGTGAACCAAACTGGTAAATACACATGTTTTGGCTTTCCTACTTTTTATGCAAGTTTAATATCAAAGTGTTTAAGAAGAATGTAACAGTAAGGAAACTGATCCATGCAAATTTGGTGACTTGAGAAAGGCAATAGACTTACAAACTGTAAACTTCTTAATTAACATTTCAGGAAATTGCACTGTTTGAGAAGGTCATACACTTCCTGGCCAGGTCTTAGCCTCCCCTACATAACAGCACACAGTCAGTTGCATGGAAGAGATTGTTAGTCAGTTGAGTACTTCCATCTGCAGAAGCAGAAAGAAGATACCAAAGGATAAATTGGTGGCTTACCGAGAATTCAGTACATTTTAGTTTATAGGTGATTGAGGCAGAAATTGTCTTGATTTACTTCTCACTGTATAGTTTCAGTACTTGAGAAACAGTCAGCAGGATCGTAACTTTGGTGTTCATTCTTTAGCCGTGATTCTGATTAGGCTAGTTTCATAACAGCAAATTATTCCTTGGCTGCATTGCCTTTCAAAAACGTTCTTGCCTCCCCAGACATTATGGTATTGCTAAGAGCAGGCAACAGCCCAATTTCAGGTTGAGTGTTCTCCTTAAAAAAACAACTAACCAACCACCACTTTTAACCCATTGATAGCTTCATTTCCCATGCAGGGGAGAACATCTTCATGCCTGATTTAGAGGTCTCTTGCATTTGTCTGTGGTATTCAAGAAGGCTGCATCGACAGAATTGTGCTGAATGAGTGAGAAACTAACAGGGCAAACCACATCACACCACGTACTCTACTGCTTGAAACTGGCTATTCATACTAGACTGCTGAAATCATGAAATTGTTGATTAGCATATGCCACAATTTCACATGCAAAGTATTTCATGCCTTCTCATTTTCACAGAGTCTTATTTTTTTCAATAACAGGATTAAAGGCATAACTGTAAACCCATTTTTTTTCATCACACCTCTTTCATCATTGAGAAGCTGCTTGGGGAAGGTGGGTGAAGGTGTCTCTTTCCCCCATCCATCCAGGCTGCACCAACACAGGATGAATAGTTTCCCAGTAATTTGGAGTGTAGGAGTTGAAACTGAGTTTTGGACATTCATAAAGATACTGAACAGCTTGGACAACTGGTGGATTGAGGCACTGTAGAACATCTTGGGAATATGGTGTTTCCTCTTGCACTGACTTAACTGGGAGAACATTATTGCAGCCTCTCATTCTTTGAATTAAAATTCACCTCTCTTATACTCTGTGCAAGTATAGTATGTCCTGGTTTGAGAGTGTTAGTTGGATCCGAGATGTGCAGAAGCCTCAGGTATGCTGCTGATCCCCTGCTGATAGTGGGGTCCAGTGCTCCTGAGTATCTCTTAGAACATACATACAGTCTCCTTTGCTGTCCCAAAAGTATTTGGGTGGATAAAGTTGTCTTATTAAAATAGTCTGAAACATCTGGAACCATTGAAATCAAAATGCCATTTTAGTCTGTCTTTGGCTTTAATATTGCTCAAGTAAAACCTTTTACCACAAGATCTGGAAATTACACCTAATGCAGTACATTTTTAGTGGGGAAGGATTTGACATGACTGTCAGGACTCGTTTTCTGTTTTGGAAATTTTCTTGTAAGAGCAGAAATGATATATTTCCTAAGGTATTCTTTGACATCACAAGTGAAGAGTCTAGGAATCTGTTTTAATAGATAGTTACAACCCTGAGTAATTAAAACTCCGCTGGGAACATGCAGCATACCAGTTCACAGAATTTTCTTCTGTAATGCTGATTTGACACCTCAGAACCATATTAACACCTTAAACCCATGTATTTTCTATGCTAAACTGTTAATAACAAAGATACTTTGACTAACAAACATGTTAAGCTTAGTGAAATTTTAATGCATTTTTAGTCATCCACAAAACCAATGATTTTATGTAGGTTGGTCTGTTTGCTGTTTGACTTCTTCAATTGTGAAGCTGCATCTGCCTAATTCTCAGCTCCTAGGATAGTAAGGTTTACACAGTCATGCTTTCTGTGTCCATCTCGCTTTAATACTCACTTTTCAATAATTTTGGAACTCAAGCTCATTTCAGACAAACTTAGCAGGGAGAACTGATCAGGCAGATGCTTCTTTACTACAACTAGTATTAAAACTGGAAGAGAAGAAGTAGGTTTACTTGTTATGAGGTTTACTTGTCCTGAACAAACAGGAGACAATCCACATGAAAGACCAAATAATCTGAATTTGTTAAGCATGGGAAAAGCTTCAGTAGGGTGGGAAAGCAATGTTTACTAAAGACCGCAAGCCTGAGAGACCAGACCCATTGAAAACCACACAAGAGTAATTCCTCTGATTATGGAGGCAGAAGGAAGAACCAAATAGTTCCTTATTCTTAAGATATGTAGAGAAGCTATTCCTGTAAGGCATACTTCCAGGCAGCTATTTCATCCTGTGAGCAGCAGCTAATGATTAAAATGTCTGTTGCGTAGGATCTAATGCATGAATGTGATTCTGTGTTGAAAGCTGCTGAAACTGAATTGAAGTCGCATTTGTTAATTTTCTCTTTGTATACCTAGTGTCACAGTAGCCCTGGTTAGCAGGGAAATGAATGTCTACAGACCAGAAGATTATAGTTTGCCAAAGGATAAACTGGATTTGACTTCATTAGTGCACAAATGATAAGTTTGTGAGGAGTTATTATAGCATTAATCAACTCGATGGATTGGAAATATGACAGAACTGAAGCAGTGTGTAATATTAGTGCCTATTATTCTACAAATTATGTCTTCACCTACATTCATAAGGCAGGAGTCATTGCCGTACATTAGAGATGTTACATGCTTTCTCCTCTCGAGGAGGCATGTGATATTCCTTCAGTGATTCCTCCTCCTATCTTACCCCAGTGGGGGTCTAGTCTCCCTTAGCTGCACGTTTTCACCTGACTGCTTATTGAGGGTGGCTTGGGAGGTGGTACTTGAATTTAGTTTGCACCTTACAAACTTGGACCTCTTATGTAGCAGGGGTATTTAAACTTCTTGCTCCGTCAGAACAATGGTTTCATACTCTAAACATTTCAGAAGAAAGAGAGTAGAAATTGGAAGATGTGGGACAGATCGTGAGTGGATATTTAATTTCCAAAAGATTGCACAGGCTTTGTGTATGCACCTCTGTCGTAGGGTTGGATACTGGATACTGATACTGTTGAACATGACCTGCAGTATGCAATTCTGAATGCGTGCTGCAGAATATTTATTTTCTAGGATAATTACATGGATCTTAATGGGAAGTTGATTGTTTTAAAATCGTGACTGTACACTGATAACAAAAGCCATGATCTTTTATCTGGCCTCTTGAAAAAGAACTGAAGGCTTTGGTTCGAGGCTCATAAGCATATGTCCACCTTGTCCAAACATGGGTGGGATTGTGACCTCCCTCTGAAAACTGCCAGGTCCCAAGTACAAGGCGTAATACTCATTCATTTTCTTGCAAGTGCTGAAATTTGGGGTTTAAGGTGCCCTAATAGTGAAGGCTGAGAGTTTCATGTGGCTGTTTGTCCTCATTTCATAGTGTGGATATGGCATGCCTTAGCAGGGGTGTAGTTTTGGATAGTGTGTGCCAAGAAGCTGATACACAAATACATGCAAAAATTACATATATATCTATATCTCCATGGCTGTATATAGCTTAATGTCAAGATTTGGCTGGAATTAATATTTGAATTTCTTGAAATATACTTGGATTTTTGGTTGGAAAATGAAAACTTCACTTAATTTTTGTGGGACTGAAATATTGTAAAAACAGGCAATTTCCAGTTTGGGATGGAATCCAGGAATTAGGCACAAATACAGCATTGCAGCCTGAAGATGGTCAGGTAAAAAATTTTAGTAGAAATGGACCTATGCAATTTGAAGTTCTCTACCATTTTGGGCATGTAAAAATAATGTTTTCATTGGTTGGCTGGAGTATTTACAAGAACAATGTACTTTCATGACCTAGTTACTTCTGTAAGTACCTCACAGTCCAACACTGAATTTGCTAAATTTCCTCATGCCATTTGCTCTTGCAAGACTTCAGTGGACCTGAAGGAACGTATGTTGTATAAATTATTTTAAACAGTTAAGGCTGGAGTACTGTAGTATCTTAGTCTCTTTTTATTTAAAGAAGTAAATGTACCTGAACATCAAGAATTTTTACTCCAGGGCAAAACTTTAATGGAGGGGTGTAAAACCAAATAACTGCTGCAATAAAATGTAAAACATTTTTTCATGACACTTAAATGAGATTAGTTGCTTTCTCATGCCCATACTAGTATTGCTTTGATAGGCTCTGTGCCTCAATGTTAGAGGCAGTGATCTCTGCACAACTCTGTACACTGTTAGAAGCTTTATGGTTCTGTGTGACTTCCATAACAGTTAATCCAAGTATCCAAGAAGAGTGATAGTCAGAAAATTGTATTTTTTTTTTTTTCCCCTTTGAGTTTTAAGGATAAAGATGCAAAGAATAACCTTACTGAAGCCAGTGGCATATGTCTGTTTGAACCACACATAGTTATTTAAAATCAGATTTTTAATCAGACATCAACAAGGAATGTAACAGATACAAAAGAATGTGATGACCTGCTTATCTCAATGAGCCCATGAGCAGTAAATCAGTACTGATTATTATTTTTGCCTTCCCATAAATTCAAGTGGTGTGTGATTGATTAAATGCAACAGTTCTCAAACAGAACATATGATTGTCTTTTATTTTCTTGCTTTTTATTTTACTTTAAAAAACAACTGTTCATCTGTTTCAAACAAATAATCATGCAGAGGTTTTTTAATGCATATTGACATTCCCATTTTAGGATATGACCAATACATCATTTAAAGCAACAGGCAATCCCAGTCATCCTGGTGGGTGGGTTTCTGGTGTGTCTGAGCACCTGGCTTTGTGGATATTAATATAGGACCATTGAGGACAAGGCCATTCTGTTACATAGCTTGAATTTTAGCTTTGCTTGCAACATTACGTTTTGGGGCTTCATTTTCTGTTCTGTGTTGTCCCTCTGTAAACAGGAGAAGAGAGTGGTGGTGGGACATTTTTAGGGCATCAACCTTTTTGCAGTTAGAGTTCTTGCTCTGGGTAATATTTGTGTTCAGTTAGCATCTGCAAGCCCATTGTTGTTTGGCTTGCTTAACTAATTCTGCTTCTTTCCACAGCTGCAGAGCCTTGGCCTGAAAATGCTGCATTGTATCAGCAACTGAAGGGTGAGTACACTGTTGTCTGCAATAAATAATTATTTTTAGAAGACATGTTAAAAATGCACTAAAATAATTAACTGCAAGGGAGCATAGAAATTGTCAAGAGTCCTTTTTGTGTTTGTCTGGTCAGAGGTTTTAGCTACACTCGCATCTGCCAATATAAACCAGCTATTCATGGCCTATAAGGTCCTTGGTTTATTATTGACTCATTATATTGGCTGCTGCAGGCAGTGTAAAATTATGTGGTTGCAGGCACAGTTGGCAGATTTACTGCACCAATAGCTGAGGCAGCAGATTTTTGAAGACTTGTGGTAAAGTGGGCTCTCAGTAAAAAGGAACTGTTAAAATGTATAGGCTAGGATGGTTCAGGCTCCCTTTAGCAGCTCTTCATATATCATCAGATCACATTATGGCCCCCATTTGGGGCTCAGCAGCCTGCTACAGTTGTCAGAAGACTGCAAAGTAATGAAGACTAATAGGTAGCAGCCCTAGTCTTCTAAGCATGGAATTTTTATTGCAGTGAACTTGTCATCTTTCTTTTGTGTGACAGACCTAGACACAGTGTGCAATATTAACTGCAAGCTGCTTTTATAGGTTTCTGAATGCTTTTACTTTTTAGCTAGAGGAGTTATGAAGATGTGGTTTTATTTAACTTTGATTAGAAGAGGAGTAATTGGCATAAAACTGGAGCATTTGGTTTTGAGTGTTTATTTTATTACACGTTGGTAGTAATGTATGATAAATGCAATTACATTTGGAGGACAACCTGGTATTCTCTTTTTTTTTTTTTCTTTTTTAAATATTTGTATCACAGGTTTTCTGGTCCAGATATAAAAATTATGTATGGATTCCTTTGTTTTATGCATAAGAAATGCAACCCAGAGTGGCTTACAGTTACAGGTCAGTAGCTAAATGGGCAGTTTTTTGTAATTGTGTTTTTTTTTGTTTTATTCTTTCAACAGAGGAACAAATTTTGCTTTCTGATAATGCATCTTCCCTTGCTGTTCAGGTAAAATGTCATCTTTTCTAAGCTAAAGATGTTGATTTAGTTTTGTTTATTTTTTTTTTTAATCTAGCTGAAGTGTTTACCTAAATGACTAATTTAAGAATTATTTCTGTCAAAATCAATGCCTTATTTCGTGCATCTGATGTGCTTTACATTTGTATTGAAGTGCCGGAGCCTAAAGGACAGGAGGATTTTCAGACTTCTGTGTAAAGTGCCTCTGCTTGTGCTCATATTTATATTGGTCTATGTTGGTACTGTATCTGTTTGTCAATCTACTCTGGGGACTGTGCATGGTTCCCATCTTTTGTCACTTGGTATGCTTCTTTGTATCCTATCTTGCATGATGTTTGCTGGTTATTGAATTCTCAACACTAATACTGCCCCAAACTTGAGGTGTATTTGCTTGGTGCTGTGGGAATCAAATCTCTACATATCTGATAGGCTTTCTTAACTTTGTCATACCTACAGAGCTGAGATCCAGTGTGGTTTTTAGAAATAGTCCATAATTGATGGACTTGCATCTCTAACCGACTTAAAAGCAGTATGTGACTTTAAAGTTTGATTATACTCTGAACCTGTTAGGTTCATAATCCTGAATCTGAGGGGGATGTTTTCCCCATTAGCAGAGAAGGCCTTGCTGTCAGGGGTGGTGGTGAGTGGGGTGTCTATGTGGTTCCTGTTCATCAAAGCAACTTTGCTGCTGCTTTGCGTAGTACGGACTTGGACTGTTCCCCCGCTTCTTGCTTTTGGTATGTGGTCTAGCTCTGAGCAGCTAGGGCAAGCAGTCTTTGGGGCCTATCCAAATGGGTCACACCTCCTTTAGCCAACGTGGAACTCTTGGAGTCTGTAACTGACGTTACTGGTAAAAAGGTTAGGATCATGGTAGTTACTTCCAGGATCTTTTAACTTTTTTCTCTCTCTGTCTGGCAATATTGGAAATACCTCTAAGAGTAAATTTTGCTACAGGAAGAAGATTCCTTTATTCTTTGCTGGAAAGAGGAGTCATGTTTGATACGCCAAACAAATGGGGCAGTGTTTGTTTGTTTGATGTTTTGTATCGTGCCTCACAGTAATACAAATAAGTGTTTTTGTTGCCCACTTGATCTCAGTGTTCCTTTTTACTCCAGCAGCTGTGGTTTTTTTGGCAGTTCTCGTGAATTTTCTTACCATCTAACAATACCTGTAGGTGTGAGTTGTATTTAAAACATTAAAGAGAGAGCATAACCCTAAAATTTCCTTTTCTAATGCATCATTTTGTTTTACTGTTTCCATTCCATTGTTATCCTATGCATGTCACTTAGATGATAGATTAACTATAATATATTAAAAATGCTTGTTTTTCTTCAATATTCTGTAGCTGGACAGCTGATAGTAGCCATGACTATAAATATGGTTCTGGTAGATATCTGATCTTAAACTTTATAGAACAATTTTATATTGGGGAGTTATATCTATTTTGAAGAATCTGTGTAACATGGTTGCCACTGCAAAAGAATAGCTATCCTTGGTGTTTTTGATCCATTTTGAAATGATATTAGGATCTGTAGTTATGTATTATTAGCTTAGTAATAAAGAAAGCTTAAAATATATTGATGTGTTTTGCATTAACAAATTGCTGAGATCTTTTGTTTTGAATTTATGTTCTGATGAGAGTCTGTTTATCTTTTTACTGAGTATATTTTTGCTGGGTGGTATGTGTGTGGTTTGTTGGTGTAGTGGTTTGGGTTTTTTGTTTTGTTTTGTTTTGTTTGGTGGTTTTTTTTGGGGGGGGAGGAGGGTATATATGTGTTCTTTTCCTGATGAAGAAATGGGAATGGGGGATAGTAGAAGAAATACCTGGAATAGGCTGCCCAGAGAGGTTGTTGAGTCTCCTCCTCTAGAGACTTTGAAAACCCACCTGGATGCGTTCCTGTGTGGCTTGCCCTTGGTGGCAGGGGGGTTAGACTCGATAATGTCTAGAGGTCTCTTCCAACCCTTAACATTCTGTGATTCTGTGAGAAATAGGAGCTTGTACCTGACTTATTCCCACACTATTCTCATTCCTTTTACCCCTGTTAACTGCTTTGGGACACATGAATATTACCAGAACAGATGCATAGCTCGTTCATGTCTTGTTGAACAGCACATCAGAATTTTGAGTCCTTCTGAGCATGTGCAGTCAACTGCTATCAAAGCTTTAAGGAACATTGTATACCAGAAACTCTGAGTGTGCCTGGTCCTTCAGATCTTTCATAAAATGTTGCAGCATCTTTTCATACTGCTGCTCTAGGATAGCTCTTGGAGGACATATATACAGATAGCTACATATAAAATAATACTATCCAATGCCATAGTCAGTAATTAGAATAAAAACTGACTGGAAATTGATGATCCTGTAATGTAGATGGCATTTCATATAACTTGTCAAAAGAGCAGATCAAGCAGACAGCAGAGCAAGCTATTCTAAGTGTAGGTGTAACAGTATGTTGCAGGCCTTCTGTTTGATTTAATGAGTATCGAGGGCGGCAGACTCAACATGGGAAGTTGGTTGAGCCTTGCCCTCATAATGAGTGGACTTACGACTTCTCGTGCAGTGAAATCTGGATTCCTGACTACATGTCAGGTAAGAGAGGGGGAGGACAGAGTGTTCTGGGAATTGTTAAGTAACTGTGATGGTACCTTCAATAGTAAAAACTCAACAGACCTAATTAAAAAAAAATCCCTCACCTTGTGGAATGTCTCTGCTGACTCTAGAGTTCTTTTTTGTTGTTCCTTCTTTACTAATTTTTCTTGGAAACAGACTCAATTGGCAATTCCTTTGTCTTTCACTGGGTTCAGATTCTTTGTTGAAAGTGCAACATAACTTCAATGCTAGGGCATTTTTTCTGGTACGTGAGTCCTTCTGCCCCTTGTTTGTTAACTTGAAGTAGTGCATTATACCGCCCTGTTGAAAGTGAAGCCCGTCTGAGCTGAGGCTGCAAAATCTTGATGTTGAATGAAGTATTATTTTCATTGCAAATGAATTAAAATCAAGAGAAAATACTAATCAGTAATGATTATTTAAAAAAAAAAGTTGTGCATACAATGAAGGCTCTGTTCTTGTGAGATGTTCAGCCCTCTTTCCATTGAAGTTAATGCAGACTCATGCACCTCCTGGTAACATGACTCATGGTTAGAACCATTATTGGTTTATTTATCGTACAGCTTATATTATATAGCATTCCTGCTTATCAGCCTTATCATAGTAAAAAAAGCCACCAAAGCTCAGAAGGGAATACACCACTGTATTTCAATAACAAAACAACTCCACAACTTTATGGAGGGGAAAATGAAGTTTTAAATGGATTAAACCTGAATTACCATGGACGAGTATGTTTTAGTCTGAAGCACGGAGCATCTTGATGCCCAGTGGAGGTAAAGCCTCTTTGTTTGGTGCCTGGGTGTAGCGTGGCTGACTAGGAGGGAGGGGGTTAATACAGCTGTGCTCCTCCTGCCTCTAATGGTAGCTACTGTTCCAACTTGTTGGGAGGAGGAATGTGGATGTTGAGACTGCTTCTGTTGTTACAGGTCCTTCTGAAATCTTTATGTAGGTAGTCTCAGAATCTTGCTTAAACGGCTGTCTAAATTGTTGAGGATTTTAGAAATTGTCTTATCCATCCTGAGGTTACAGAGCCTACAGCTCATTATGTTAAGATATGTATTAATTGCTTGTGCAATTGATGTCCTTGTAAATGGTCTTAATATATTCCAGGAAAGTGCATTTAGAATCGTCTGTTCTTAGTCCTGAATGACAGAAGGATGTTTGGGCAATTGAAAATTGTGTTACACAGACCAACTGCTTATTTACTTCAACAAGTAATCAAATAAATGTGTAAATCATGCATGATTAATTGCCCTTGACAGATTTATAGTGTTGGGTTTTCTTTTTTTGTGTGTGTGTATGGATTGGGGTTTGGTTTTTCTCTAGATAAAACATTAGCAGAAATTCAGACTTGTTGCTGAGGCTTGAACAAAGGCTTAGTACTGAAATGAAAATCTGACAGGCTCTTTTTTTTAAAGAGAATAAAAGCTGGAATTCCTCATGATGAGAAATGCAGTATCGACACGATCAATCTAGCAGTGTTGCATTGCAGCTAAAGACATGCTTAAATCCCAAGCTATACAGGTACTGTTTGTGAATGAAACGTCTTTCATATAGTTCTATGATGAAATTACCCCTGAATGAATAACACCTTCATTTATCTTCAAAACCTCTGTGCTACCAGTGAATCTACTCTCTCTGTTTTCTACAACAAGAATTGCATTATACCATTAGAGCAGTGTTGTGCTGCAGTGTAAAATAGATTGTTTTGAAGAATGAACGTGGCTTTGCTATAAATTAGGTTCTCAGGTACAAAGGAATTTGTAATTTTGTTTAAAATAGTCACAAATATAATTAAGCTCTTAATTTATGTTAAACTACAAATGTGGCCATTACCATAACGGAATTAGGAATTTAATCTGTCACTCAAAGAATGATACTGAACAGTTTTCATTTATAACCTTACACACACTATTTCAGTTACAGGATCTGCAGCTGTTTGATATGAAAATGGAATTATTCTGTAGATCTGTTCCTGGGTTTTAATTTTAAAATGTGTTCTTGCAATAAAGTAGAGAATAACTCTTTAGCTGTCATCACAGATTGTCCTTTGTATGCTCATGAAATAATGTAAAAATGAAAACAGAAAATGCCTTTCACTCTTTCTCTGCAACATTATTGTGTGAGTGCTTTTAGAAGTACTGGTGAACAAGATGGTTTGGAATGGCTTGTTCTTCATTAAAAACTAATCATGAATCTGTCTTCTTCAAATGAATCCTGCAGTGTGCCATCTGAAAGTAGTGTTCCTCATGTGGCGACTTAAGTTGTGAACTATTTGAGTCTTGGCCTAAGTAATTTTGTTCTTGCCTCTGATCTTAGAAACTCCGATCTGGATATGATTTACATCGAGTTGTAACTCATTTTTAATGAGTATATGTTTACTCATATGTACTATTCTGAGAGGAGATTGTAGAAAAAGAGGGAGACTGCAGAGCATGATAATAGAGCTCTGACAACGTGATACTCTGATGTGTGTTGTTTCCAGCTGACTGTGTCCAACCAGCCCTTCTTTAGCTGGGGAGGGCAAACAGCAAAGGAGAGCAGTAGCAGTGGCATCTAAAACACTTAGCTGTAGGAATAATTGTAAAACTACTCCCTCCCTTGTCTTATTCCTTCCCATTGTATTTCATGCAGTCATTTTCTATCTTCATCATCATAGGAGGACACAACAGAGTCTTTTTCTTGCATTGTTTCAAGGGCAGCAGCAGCAATGGAGATGAGGATGTCAGCCATGTGAGAAGAGAAGGAAGGGGAGGGTGGAGTGAGTTATTCCACGGCTGGCTGTGGTTTCTGGGCTTTTGAGCTGTGCTAAAACAGCACAAAGGTGATTGCTGTGATTATTCTTTTTATATAATTGAAACCCAGCACACTATCTACATTTTAAATTTGAAGTTGGGCAGACTATAAGGAAAAACAACAAGCCTTAAGATGTGCCCTTTAAGTGATGCTGTTGTAAATGTACTCCGTAATTCTGGCAGGAGGTGTCACCTGCTATGATTGGAATGAATGATAGGCTTAAGAGTGTTGATTAATTTTGTAACAAGTGTCACCTCAAAGCTTCCTACCAGCCCTTTTAACATAGCTGCTGATACTTGTCTTGCAGCAAAGATACGAACTGGCTTGTTCTGTGCTGACTTTGAAAACAGAGCGGCTCATGCAGGTGTTGATCTGTTAGAGGGTAGAAGGGCTCTCCAGAGGGACCTTGATAGGCTGGACAGATGGGCAGAGTCCAACAGGATGGCATTTAACAAGTACCAAGTGCCAGGTTCTGCACTTTGGTCACAACCACCCCATGCAGTACTACAGGCTGGGCTTGGAGTGGCTGAAGAGGAGCCAAACAGAAAGGGAACTGGGGGTACTGGCTGACAGCTGGCTGAATGTGAGCCAGCAGTGTGCCCAGGTGGCCAAGAAGGCCAATGGCATCCTGGCCTGCATCAAGAATAGTGTGGCCATCAGGAGCAGGGAAGTCATTGTGCCCCTGTACTCAGCACTGGCTACACCACATCTTGAGTCCTGTGTCCAGTTCTGGGCCCCTCACTTTAAGAAGGACATTGAAACATTTGAATGTGTCCAGAGAAGGGCAATGAGGCTGGTGAGAGGCCTTGAGCACAAGCCCTGTGAGGAGAGGCTGAGGGAGCTGGAGTTGTTTAGCCTGGAGAAGAGGAGGCTCAAGGGAGACCTTATTGCTGTTTACAAGTACCTAAAGGGAGGTTGTAGCCAGGAGAGGGTTAGTCTCTTCTCCCAGGCAATCAGCACAAGAACAAGAAGATACAGTCTCAAGCTGTGCCAGGGGAAGTGTAGGCTTGAGGTTAGGAGAAAGTTCCTCACAGAGAGAGTTGTTAGCTGTTGGAACGTGCTGCCTGAGGAGGTGGTGGAGTCACCATCCCTGGATGCCATGGTTTAGTAGTCATGAGGTCTTGGGTGACAGATTGGACTTGATGATCTTTGAGGTCTTTTCCAACCTTATTGATTCTATGATTCTATTCTATGATTCTATGCTGCTCTCTGGGAGAAGGTAGTTCAATGCAAACTATAATCCTGTGTGGATCACAGAACTATGTAGTAGTGCAGGAAAGGCTCCAAGAGGTTTCTCCATGCTTTTCCCTCAATTTGTTGTCCTCATTCCCATGCTCTTTCTTCCCTAGTCTATAACAGTGGATATTGGCAGGGCAGAGAAGGGTGGACACAATTCATCCATGGGCACCTTTTTTCCTTCCTCTGTTTATCCTTCTGGACTTGGAGCAACTCACCAGTTCCCTGTCTACAGCACGGTCTCCCAGTAAAAGCAAGGTGCACAGAGGCAGTAGACTTGGTGTTCTCAGTCTGGAAGAAGAGAGGTAGTGTTGTTAAAAAGATACTGTTCACATTTCTCTCTTTCCCTGCAGGTGCTGGTACAGGCAGAAGGGCTGTAAGAGGGTGAGGGGACACTTTGCCTGCAGGGAAGAGAGGCAGCAAGCATGTGTGGGAAAGAAGCTGACAGGCCCTACTAAGCCAGTTTTTAAAGAATGTCTTTATCTGTTCCTCACATAACCTTATGCAAAGAAAGGACACACTTTGTTCCAGAAATAACAGAGAAATGTTTTAGCAGACATTATAGTTGGTTGCTAAATGGGACAGTTTTCCAGGCATCTGCTTTAGTCATTGACCAATACTGGTACTGCACAAGAAATCAGGCCCTTGCTTTTGAAATGACAGAAATGCAAATAGTCAGTGAGACAGTGGGATGAAGGAGGCACTCCTGCTGATGCCAGGGGAATAAGCATGGTTCTTCCCAATCTGAGATTTCATTACCCTTGTTTTATGCTGCATTAACCTGTATGAGCCATGAAATTGCTCATTCCTTTTAAAAGCGTGAGAGTTTCGGTTTGATGTTCTTCAGTTATAGTGAATTTTATATGTTTGTGCTTGAATGGAGTTTCCTTTATTTGTGTAAAGTATATTGGGCAGTTATCTGTTGATCTTCTGTAACAAGGGGAAATAAGCATGTCAATCCCTTCTTTGTACGAATTGATCCAAATACTTAACTCTTTGGAGAGGTGTTAAGCATAAAAGAATAAGTTTATTCTTGCAGCAGGAATTCAGTTCTCCCTTCCCTGGTTAGAGTTTGTTTCAGTGAGTTGTGAACATCTTCACAATTACTTTGGGCTGGAAGACTGTAGATGAAATAACATATACCAACAGACATCAGAGCTAATGATCATTTTCTTAACTAAAGAACTGCAGCTGCTGTAGTATTACTGCATGAGACTTCTGGGTGCTGGAGGAGATCCAACTTGTACTAGCAATTACTATTTTTTCAATTTTTTTTTTTCCTCTGGAGGAGGAAAAAGCAGGAAACTTAATGCTGTTCTTTGGAATTACAAGCATATTGGTGAGGTACGACAGGCTGTGCTCTCTTAAGTGGCTTGTTTCTAGTTTTGCTGTCACTATCTTGCTTACCATTTTTAGGTGAATTTTCACAAGAGCTTGATTAACCTTATGTGTCACTTGACATTCAGTTGGCCCCTTTCAGTCTTTTTTTAGGTTGATCAGCCAAATTTATGATGTTCACAATAATCTCTGATGTACTAGAATAAGCCTGGGCCCTTGATCTTTCAGATTACTCAGCTTTTGATGCCGGTGTCTTTTGAAGGGATGTTGATGTCTTAATAGATCTCAGCAGAAGTACACTGGGGTGGTTTCAGCCTTCAGTCTGTTGTCCTTCACTCCAAAAGCACTCAGTAGAGCTGAGCTTACTCCCATTTGTTGATGGTTTCTCTTGCAAGAAAAGCAAAGCTTTGCTTGTATATGTGATGTATCCAAAGGGAAATGAGATGCTTTGAGCTGGAATAAACAGAGTTGGAAGCTGTGGTGTTCTGATACCATCTGCACACCAAATGTGCTGGTTCTTGACATTCTGCATGAGTGGTCAAAAAAGGGAATGAATCCTCCCTTGATCACTGGACTCAAGTGTTAAAGTGTTAAAGACTTTACCCTTTATTCTCTCTCCAGGGTTACTTTGATCTGTACCTGTTTTGATCTTGATCAACTTTTTTGGTAATAGTTCATGCCACGTACTCTCTGACATCAGTTATTGTCTGAAATGTAATTTATATGTTTGAATGCATCAGGAAAATAAAAGATGTTTTCTGACAGTGGATATTGATAAGAATGCAATGGTCATGATCCTTGTTCATATCTTTTCCTAAAAGAAACCATAATTTCCCTAAACAGGGAATCTATTCACTATGCTGGTGAAGTCAAAACCACCTGTGTTGTTAATGCTAATGATTTCCAAAGCCTGTCAGTGAAAGAATGTAAGTACTCTTATAGCAATGCAAATTGTAAAGCTTGTTTCTTAGGCTCAGCCCTCGTAGTTTGGGATAATACTGTCTCTGTTAATCAGCTGATATGTGGTTTTTCAGTCATCTTGAAAGCTATCCAGTGGGTCATTAGTTAGGCTGAATCAAAAAATGATTTCTAGGTAATGATTAGTTCAGCAGTGTAGATCCAGTAAAGATTAAACTTCTCTGACATCGTGGAGCTTTCCTTCATCTTTCCTGCAGAACAATATTTAAGGAGCACTTAAGGTTGAGTAGGTCATGCTTTGGGTACAAATTGTGGCACAACACACTGGTCTCTCAGTTCCCAGTGCTGCTGTCTTTTAAAAAAATGTGGGTTTTTCTTTCTTCCATTATTTTTTAATTTTATTTTAGATTTATTGTATGGCATGAAATGATTTTTGTCTTCAAACTTTTCACTGATCTGTTCTCTTTCTCTCTCTCTCTTTTTTTTTTTTTGGTATTTTATTAATATTTCTCATTCATCTTAAACCCAGTCCTAAATATAGAGAAAGGTTGAAGTGGAGTAGGTGTTGGCACTTGATACCTAAGGAGGTTTCTGGGACAGGCCTCATAAGGTTGCTTGAGAGGCACCTCCAGTGGTCAGTGTTTCTGAACCTTGCAGGAACACTTTGAACCAGATTGATTTGCCCTGTTTTAATCTTGAATCACTCTTCTATTTGTTGAGCTCAGTCCCAGTCTCCAGTCTATGAAAAGTTCACCAGAACTTAAAATGACTATTTCAGGGAAGTTTTCTCAAGTTTACGACTTGGTGATTACTTTAGGTTTATTTTTGGTTTTGTTAGTTAATTTTTTTAACCTCACTGAGAGTAGACTGATTTATTTCTAAGCTTACTAGAGTCTGTGCTTTACATAGAATTACATAGAATAAACCAGGTTGGAAGAGACCTTCAAGATCATCGCGTCCAACCTATCATCCAACACCACCTAATCAACTAACCCATGTAACCAAGCACCCTGTCAAGTCTCCTCCTGAACACCTCCAGTGACGGCGACTCCACCACCTCCCCGGGCACTCCATTCCAATGGGCAATCACTCTCTCTGTGTAAAACTTCCTCCTGACCTCCAGCCTGAACTTCCCCTGGCACAGCCTGAGACTGTGTCCTCTTGTTCTGGTGCTGGCTGCCTGGGAGAAGAGACCAACCTCTGCCTGTTTACAACCCCCCTTCAAGTAGTTGTAGAGAGCAATAAGGTCACCCCTGAGTCTCCTCCTCTCCAGGCTAAGCAGCCCCAGCTCCCTCAGTCTCTCCTCATAGGGCTTGTGCTCCAAGCCCCTCACCAACTTCGTTGCCCTTCTCTGGACTCGTTCCAGCAAGTCAACATCCTTCCTAAACTGAGGGGCCCAGAACTGGACACAGTACTCGAGGTGTGGCCTAACCAGTGCAGTGTACAGGGACAGAATGACCTCCCTGCTCCTGCTGGCCACACTGTTCTTAATGCAGGCCAGGATGCCATTGGCCCTCCTGGCCACCTGGGCACACTGCAGGCTCATGTTCATCCTACCATCAACCAGCACCCCCAGGTCCCTCTCTGCCTGGCTGCTCTCCAGCCACTCTGACCCCAGAGCAGCAAATATTATTTAGTTAATAACTGTTCCCACATTTGAGCTCAATTCTAGAACAGGCGCCTCTTTTCTCTACAAAGTGCAAAAAAGGCAGAGGGACTCAGCATGTCAGCATTTCTGAGATGCCCAAATGGCAATGTATTCTCAATCCCCTTTGCACCAGGACAAAGTCTGAGGTAGAATTTCCCTGCCAAATATAATTAAGGTTGATATTCCTTGGTCTGTGGATATAGTGGAGAAAGGTCAGAAATAGATTTGTGATGGAAACATAGCTGAACTCTTTACAATGAAAAGATTTTGTTTATAGTTTAGCCTCTATACTGAAGACTGTTTTTCGTAGCCACAAACTCTGATTTTGGTAGAAACATATGGTGTAGGAGCCAATGTACAGTATGATGTACAGTAGGCAATTTGCTGAAGCAGCTCATGTAACCTAAGTGTTCTGTGCCCAAGTGTCTCATTTTTGACACGCTGATCTGAAAAAGTAAAACCAGTTGAGTGATTCACCTCCTTTTGCTTAAATGTCTCTGTACTCACAGGCTTTCCAGTTATTCAGGTGTTGCCTTAACACCAGTGCAGTTCAGACTTCTTCTGAACTTAGAATGAGAATAGTACATGGCAGTTAAAAAAAATAATCTCTAGGTTAATGTAGAATTGCAGAGTTAATTTAGTGCCTTACTGAAGTAAAAAAATAAAATCATTTGGTTAGCCTGGCGCAAATGAAACTTCACATACTCTTGAGACTGAATCCAACAGCTAAGGATTAAGTGGAATGGTAGAAGCTCCCTTGCACTTCTGCCATCCAAAGGTGAAAATCTTCAGAGCTGTTGTCTCATGCAATCAGGTTCCACTGCAGCAGAAAACTGTTGAGATGATGTAGAGTATGTGTTTTTGGTGGTTTAGATAGTGACCAGCAATGGCATAGCAACGTGTATGTAATCTAAACCCCAGTCTCTACATTCTCGCCCCAGATTAGGCAGAAGACATGATACGTATAGCAGTAGCTGGATCAGCCTGGTCACTGCTAGATCCTGCAGAGCCAGCAGATGAAGGAAGAGATCTAACACCAAGACAGACCAATTCTTTAAATTCCTGTTTAAGAATTAATTCTTTGGGTATTCTTACTGTTTGCATAGGGTTGAGGGATTGCAGCAAACAGCAAACCCCTTGATTTTTGGTGAACTCTGATGGATGCATAGACTTAGAAAATGGGGTGATGTCAAATGGGGCCAGTGTCTTGTGTTTTCTTTGCACCTCTTCATCAGTAATAGAATTTCTAGTGGAGATGAGCCTCTCTATAGAACACTGTTGCTAAATAGTGCAGGATCTGCAGTATTTGGCTTATGCTGACCATGACTAGTACCATTTCTTTATTTATGTCTCTGTCTGCATGTCTGCTTACAGTAGTTGGCTTCCAAGCAGTGCTTTTAAGTCAGAGTTAGACCAAGGAAACCAAAAGATGTAGAAACTCATGGATTTTGCAGAGCCCCCAAAGCTCTGAGGTAGGCTTTTGTCAGCTGTAATCAATGCTTTGCGTGGCAGCTTGTGACCATAGTTCCTTGCTTTAAATTGGATTTGAGTTAGGTCATCTAAACTTGCAGGAGCCAGATGTTATAATGTACTGTGCAGATTGCAAATTTGGTTGGAAAGCCACAAAGTTAGGAACAGGGCCTATGCCAGTATTAGTTCATACCTTATGGTCTCATTATGTTCAGTGGAGCAATCTCAAGGTTAATGTTTAGGTTACTTTGTTGTCTGTGATTAGGATCTGAGCATCTAAAGCTGTGAGAGTGCAGTTTACTGCTAGATCCTGCAATCTGAAGAGCTAGGAGGAGGCTTATGTAAAAGTGCTGTTTTCAACAGCTTTTTCCCTCATGGTGGTAGCCTTTGTGGTGTAGGCTTTTTTGCCTCAAGCCGCTGTGGTAAAATAGGTATAATTATGGAATCCAGAATTGTGACCTAATTGCAAAACCAAAATAAATGATAGGACTTATCTGAGTTGTGAGAGACTCTAGAGATTAAGAGGTTCCTTATTTGCTTAATTCTGTCCAAATGGCAACTGTTTTTCCTGATGTTTAGGTATTTCAATGTAGTGATGGCAGGTGCTGACAAAAATCAGTATCCTACTGAGAATGCTTTGAGTCTGAGGTTACAGATAAAAAGAAACATTAAATCAATCACTTATGCTCTCCATGATTCACATAAATTAAAGACAATGCATACTTCCTCCCAAAGCAGACTTGTGCTCTGACAGTATCATAGCGTAAAACTTCTGGCAGCTATGGTAAATGATGTGGGGAGGTGCTATATGTGTTTGTCATGTTACACAATGTGGTTAGCTAGCTTTGGCCAGAAGTAAGTACTATGTTTTTCAAGAGGGACAAAATGTCACTTAATTTTGTACAGCTGCAGCACTAATTGGTTTGCCAGATACTGCATCTTTGCCTGTCTTGGAGAAAAGGAGTAAAAATAGATGAAACTTAATTAAAAGAATTCCAGTCAATGACTGGATAATAAACAGCTATGTAAGGAAATTGAACAAACTCTTCTTTGTTTCTTTTACCCAGTCTTCTTTATTCCTGAAAGCAGTATATAAGGAGCTGTACTTCATAAATGTGTGCTGGGAGCTAGCTAGAGCATAGTCAGATGTGCTGAGAAAAACACGTTTGTTTGTCACTGGTGTATTAATGCATTTTAAATGCAACTCTTTGTTTCCAGGCCTTTTTGCAAATGTGCAATCTGCCAATCCGGGTGGTTTGCAGGGCCAATGCCGAGTACATGTCCCCATCTGGTAAGTGTGGCCTTCATTTAGATTACTACGTTATACCTCCATTTTGATACCATGGCAACTATGCCTTGTCTTGCTGATAAGTCGGTCAGTGCTGCTGTGTGTGGGTTGCCTTCCCTCCTCCTCTCCAACCTAGTCTCTCCTCTGCAAACAATTAAAATGGTCAAATGCAAAATAACATCGGCACAGTGCATAACCGTGCCTGTGAACGCAGTACCTATGGAAAGCACTCTGACACTTCAGGGGCCTGATGGGTAGCCCTCTCACAAAGGCCTCTCAGTGGTTGTGTCTTGAAGCTGACTTGCTTTATTCTGCATCCAGGGAATATTCCAGTGAATGTTGTTATGGTTTTTTCCATTGCTGGAGTGTGGCAACACTGGAGAGAGATTATTTTCTTAGCTTGTCTGGGAGATGATTGCCAGGATGATGATATAGAAGACCAAAGAGTGCATTGTCACTGTGCAGGGTGACTGGTGATTTAAAATCTTCCTTTGATCCATGAGACTATCTAAAAATGTCCAGAGGACAGCTTCAGAAGGTTGCCTAAAAATCAGAGAATTGCTGAGTGGATGGCACTCAGTCTGGCAGTCCTCACACTCTCCCACATTTTTGTTGTATGAGGAGGTACTTACTTACTGAGTACCTGGCTCTGACTGATGACTGCCACATGGAAGTGCCTGTCAGTACATGTCTGCCAGCTGTATGGGGTCTGCTGCTCCTATGAATATTTTGGTTAAAGCAGTGCAATTACACTGTTTTAAAAAAAACAAAACACATTTGCTTGGCAGCAGAGAAAAGATGACAAAATTTGGAAGCATGTGAATTATTTATTAGTAAATAAAGGTAGTTTTGAAATGTGGAATCTATGCACAGAGGAGCATGTTCCCTGCATGGAGGAGAATTTTGCATGTGCAGGAGTAGGACTAGGGATAGCTGCATGCTCTCACTTCTCTGCTACTCACACCCTGTGTCCATGCCTAATGGCATCTGAGGTTGTAATTTTTGTCTGAACATTTCCTTCTGTTGAAAACAAGGAGCACAAGAGGGAAAATGACACTGCTGCAGCTGTAAAATTTTGCCCTTATTCTTGAAGTCATTATTTTTATTCACTTGCCCCATTTCCTGTCTTTATATTTGTTCTTTAATGATAATTCAGACAAGGTTTTATTTTTTTCTTTTCCCTCCCCACCACCCTCTGTCTTACAGCGTTCTGGGGGGAAGGTTATTTACCTCCTAGTTGTAATGATGAAACCCCTTCTGAGGAAGTCAAAACATGTTACCAAATTATTGTCTTGGTCTGTGAAGTATGACTGAAACCACTGAATTCTGCAGCACTGAGCAATTTGTGCTTTCTTCCACAACATGCTGTGTGTGGATGCAGATGATGCCTTTGTTGGTGTGATGCACTTCATTTATTACCCTAAGGCTGATTGAGCCAGTGAGAAGTGAGTCATGATAAAAGCCATGACTGAATCTGCTGTTATTATGAGCAGTATTTGAGCCAGGCCAACAGTGGGTTTTTAGTGTTTCAGTGAGAAGAGTGAATGTGTTGCTAATAACATATTTGGAGTCAGGCAGGTACTGGTCTTTGTCTTTGGGCTGTCTGTTGAGAGCAGAAATTGCCCACAGTAAGAAGCAGGAAGGTAAAAGGGTGTTGTGCCCCACTGCACTGGGTAGACTTATTTACTGCCTTTAGGCTTGAGGATGTTTTCATTAATTCACAGAATTACAGAATATGTCTGATTGGAAGAGACCTCATCTAGCATTTTACCTGCATTTTATGAATTATTTCAGCCATGTGAATAATCCTGAAAGATTTTGTCTTAAATACAAGGTTAATGTTTATCAGTTGCACCTGGATGGAGATTTGCAGGATGAGAAATCTGGAGAAGGAGCTCTCAGCTTCACATGCTGAGAACTGAGAAAAGGGATAGACATAAAACAACTTCTCTCATGCTTCATGGCTTACTGTAACAGTACTTCCTTTTTTATCTCTGCCTGCCTTAAAGATTTGTCTTGGTTCTGTGTGTAAGAAAAGTTACCAAGCAGGGAATGTGGTAGAGTAGAGCTCATTGTACCCTGACAAGTTCTACCAGTGACACAATTATTTCCCGGTCTTCTTTTGAGAACTAGCTGTTTATAGCCCTGCTCCATGCCAGACCCTCCGGGCTCAGCCTCATAGATTGAGTGTTGAGCCTTTCTAATATTAAGTTTTAACCCCATTTTGCTTTCATGATGAAGAAGCTCCTTCTTCCTCCCAATACCTAGAGATTGTGAAGCTGTGCATCTCATAATGAGGACTTCTTCCTTGACCCCAGGGCCACACAGGCTTGAAAATGCCAGCTCGGAGCTGGAGAGTGAAGACGAGGGCAGCCAGCAGGAACTGGCTGGCCCATTTGTTGGAAATCTGAAGGACCAGAGGAGGGAGAGTTGAAATCCTGCCTTGCTGAGTGTGCATTTGCACTTCCCTCTGTGTGCTTTCCTGGGCACAGTGCCACATCTCCCATTGTTGTTTCAGCAGCCTTTTCCCTGCCAGTGGGTTAGAAGTAAGGGTGGGAACGTGTTGTGTTGTAAAACTAGCCAAGGGCTGTGTCTGCTTTCCTGGGATTTCCCAGCTGTACTTCAGAGAAACACTGAAGTCTTTCCAGAAAAGCAAAATCCATTAATAAAATACAAGTCTATAGATCTCCCTCAATAGTGTTGAAATACACAGCTGCAAGTGCTGCATGTGGAAGAGGTTCTGGAGGTGGAAGATCAGGAGGAAGATGTTTATTATTACAAACATTTGCTGGGTGAACTATGTATGCTAGAGCTTTATCTGCTCTCATTTGAAAAAAACCAAATCCACTGATGTTCAGCTGTACCTGCAATATTGAATTGCTTTGAAATTGTAAATGATGTTTTACAGGTATAAAACTGCCTTACTAAAGTATGCTGCTTGTTTTACAGGCAAAGTGCCCTTTATTCACGTGGGAAATCAAGTAGTATCTGAACTTGGTCCCATAGTCCAGTTTGTAAAAGCTAAGGTAATAGTACATTGCTTTCATCAGTTAGTGAACAGCATGTTAATCTTCTTTAACATTGTGCTGATTTGGTGTGCTCCTCTGGAATGTCACTTAATTTGTTAGAACCGTGTAGAAATCTAGTGCCGTTTTAAGTGGAAGATATCCTGGAATGGGAGTTTGTTGAAGCGGAGATGTTTTTCTTTGTCACTGACTCAAATTCTGGGAGTACATTCTATGTAGGATAGCTGCATACCACTTCCAGTTTTTGGGACTACTTTCCTGTGTGCCCTGTCTGTGGGCCTCAGAGCTCTTAAATAACTGACTGGTTTAAACCCTGAAGCATCACATACTGTTCAAATTTGCCTTTGCTACACCCCCTTATATTTAAAAAACACTTATCAACTGCCTAGTGAAAAAGCTGTATGACAGATGTAATTTGTGTCTCTCTTTTGTTGTAGAGATACACTAACCAAGAGGCTGTGTGCTGAAACTATGTTCATCTACAACTGATAATAGTCTACATTTCTTGTAGATCAGCTATGTTACATTACCATGATTTAATTCTAAAGGGTACTGTATGTAAAAATTGCTTATGTAATTTGTTACAGAATGATGTAAGAGATCAGGATCTGAGCCAAACCTCATTGACTTAGAGGTCCTTGGGTCAGGAATTGCTGAGTATTCCAATATTCTTTCTTACATGTGTGTCTTTTTTTTCCCATTAGGGCCATTCTCTCAGTGATGGGTTGGATGAAGTCCAAAAAGCTGAGATGAAAGCCTACATGGAATTAGTCAATAATATGCTCTTGACAGCAGAGGTACAGCAAGTCACAGTAACTCCACATGTTTACATAAGTGACTATAGGCAAGAAAGCTTTACGATTTTTCCCTGTATTGGACATACTGCTTGTTCTTAGATTAGATTGTGAAATTTCAGGTGAAAGGAGGCAGGAATAAATTTTCTGTACCCTACGGACTGCTTGCTGAAATAGTCCTGTAGGCAAAAGCCTATGTATGATTCCCCTCACTTAACTGAAGTGTGTCATGTTGCTGTAGAAATAATGGAATGTAAAATGCCAGTGGTTCCTGGAATCTTAGCTCAACCCATGGCTGGCCAGGCACCCTGTTTTCACCTACAGTGTATGTGCTTACATGCCTGGTGGGAGGCTGGGATCCCTGAAGTTTGTGTTGGTGGCTGGTTAACATGACACAGCTCAGCATGAGAACCATGATGGAAACGCTGGCAAGGTGCAGGTGCCGAGGAGCTGAGGGTTGGTAACCTGTGCCCTGAGTTGTGTGCAGCATGGGCAGTGGGAGCAGGCCTTTGGTCTTGGCTTGGTCCTGGTACTGGTGGAAGTAAGGACCAGCACCTGGGCTTTTGCCTTACAGTTCTAATTTCTTTTCTACATTCAGAAGCCTTAACAGAAGGAATATAGAAACGTCTACTAGGGAGAAATAATTGTCTCTGTATTCTCCTTTATTAGGAAGTTTTAGTAAGTGTTCTTTCTGTTCCCAGCTCTATCTCCAGTGGTGTGATGATGTTACAGTAGAGGAGGTGAGTGGTTCTGCAGCATTTATTTTAATTAAAATTTAATGAGAAAACACTTCTGCTTGCAATTGCAAGTCCCTACTCATAAATGAAACATTGGGTTTTATACCATTAATGATGCAGTCTTTTCACTGTAATTTCACTTGCCTGTACGTTTTAGGAAGCTGCATCATTACTGGTGGTGGCTGACTGCAGAAGGGGTATGGGTTTGGTGCCTCTGAAGTGGCAGTTTTCAGTGGCTGTGCTGCAAATCATGCACACTGCACAAACTGAAATACTGATAGAAATACTTGCACATTAGCTACTTGTGTGCAGAGGTATCTGTATTTTCCTATGTGGTAACACAGTGTCTTTCTGTGTGTAAACAAAGATTACTCACCCGAGGTATGGCTCCCCTTACCCCTGGCCTCTGAACCGCATTTTGTCCTATCAGAAGCAGTGGGAGGTAAGGCGAAAGATGAAAGCCATTGGATGGGCTGGAAAGACACTTGAACAGGTCAGTATGAATAGTGAAGCTTATTTAGTTACCCTGGTTTATTTTATTTATTTATTTTTAAAGGCTCTGGAGAATAACACTTTCTTGAAACAGATTTTGGAAAAATTGTATATTCTGTACTTAAAACATTATCTGGAGTCACTTGGGGATGTCAGTTGATGAAAAACTGAACATGAGCTGGCAATCTTCACTTGTAGCCCAGAAGGCCAACCTTGTCCTGGGCTGCATCAAAAGAAGTGTGACCGGCAGGATGAGGGAGGTGATTCTGCCCCTCTACTCTGCTCTTGTGAGACTCCACCTGTAGTACTGTGTCCAGTTCTGGTGCCCCTGGCAGAAGGGCATCAAACTGCTGGGGCAGGTCCAGAGGAGGGCCATTTACACAGACAGGCTGTGTGACTTGGGGCTGTTTGGCCTGGAGAAAAGAAGGTTCTGAGGAGACTTTATAGCAACTTTCCAGTACCTGAAAAGGGCCTACAAGAAAACCATGAATGGATGTTTTACAAAGGATTGTAGTGATAAGACAAGAGGGAATGGATTGAAGCTTTAGGAAGGTAGATTTAGACTAAGTATTAGGAATAAATTCTTTACAGTAAAGGTGGTGAGACACTGGAACAGGTTGCCCAGGGAAGTCATTGATGCCTCTTCCTTGGAGATGTTCAAAACCACAGAGGATGAGGCCTTGAGCAACCTGGTCTAGGGGCAGGTGCCTCTCTCTGTGGAAGGCAGGTTTGAAACCAGATGATCTTTTAAGGTCTCTTCTAACCCAAACCATCCTATGAATCTATGAAAATTAAGTGCAGCCTCATGGGGTGGGAGGAAGGATGTTTTACCTTGTATAGCTCTAGTGATGTAGGCTGTAGTCCTGAAAATAGGTTGTTAGGCTTTGCAGGATTGCAGCTTCCCTCGTCAGAGGTCCTAAAAAAAAAGCAATGGAGTTTTGAGGTATAAGTTAGTACCTCTCGTGAAACTAAGTTATAAATGTTATGGGAAGCACTTTATGAGAATAGCCTTCTATAAAATGTTTGATGAAGTAAGACTTAGCAACCTGCCTACTGAGTAGGTTTGACTGACTTTTAACAGCTTCCAACATCGTCTGCTCCTTGTTCCCACCATCAGCACAACTAGAATAAGAAAGTTGTTTTTTTCAGTGTTGGTATTTCCTGACATTATGGATCTTCTGTCTCTTGTGTGTTTTTGATAGGTGCTTGAAGATGTTGACCAGTGTTGTAATGCTCTCTCCCAGAGATTAGGAACACAACCATATTTCTTCAATAAGCAGTAAGTTACTCCTTACTGAAATGCTACATCCAGGAATGTGAGAGAGATGTATGGAAAAGTTCTGGTTTCATGCTGCATGATTAGTTGTGGAAATAACAAATGAGTGACTGGAAGAGAAACAGGACATTTCAGAAATAAATAATTAAAGGTTTTAAAAGTAGTATGTCTGTAAGTTTATGTATTTTTTTCTGCTTATGATTTAGTTTTATTCCTGCTTGCCTTTTCTACACAGTCTACCACAACTTAAGCAGGCTACAAATGTACAACTTTATGCAGTTAGTTCCTTCTTAAAAATGATATACTTAAAGCTTTACTTGTATTTCTTGGGTAACATTCTCTAGTAGGTACAGGGAAGTGAATGCATATCACACTGTCCTCACCAGGACAGCTCATCTTAACTTCAACACCAGGGGCAGTTCTGAACTAGCATGAGGGTGCCTGTGAGTTGAGAGCTGGGTGAGAAGCTAGCTTTGTTTTAACAAAGGATGAGTTGCAAAGTGAAAACTAAGATTCACGTTGCTAGGGGAGAAAAAAGGAACAACCTGACCTTCATGGGATATCCTCTTGCTTTCACCAGTTTCTTCCAGCTGCAAAACACCTTCTTGTCACCTTTTTTTTCTTTCCTCCTTTTAAGCTTTTTTTTCATCCTTTAAGCTTTTCAGCTGTCTGAAATACTGCTAATAAAGTATGTGTTCATAGTCCAGTGTTTGTCAACCTGTGACTTCTGTGAGTCTGTAGGAGGTAAATAAGAAAACCAGCTTGTTGTTGACAACTATGAGTTATACAAGGGTCCACATCTCCACTGGAGAGTTCTTAGTGATCCACAAATAGAAAGGCAAAAAGTTGATCAGTTATAAAACCCTCATGCTGCTTACATTGAATACTGGTAAAGAAGGATTTAAAAGTTATTAATGTATTTGGAAAAAAATTAGCTTTATGTCCACTTTGGCTATTCATCTGCGGAGGTCGAAGATGACAATTCAGAAGGCTGGTAGCTAAAATAAGGAAAAAGTTCAGTAGCCCACTGTTTCCCGAAACACTTGTTTTCTTCTGTGTAGTTGCCTTTTAAAAAAGAGATGTGTCCTGCTGCTCCCATCCTGGAGCTCCTTTTCTTACTGGTTGAATAGTTCCTGACTCTCACGAAGCACACGCCAAGCACTGTAAAGGCTGTTATGCTTCATGTCCCCCTGCCTCCCCCCCACCCCCAATTTATGATATAATAGCTGTATTTTAAATATACATCCACAGAGAAAAGAAGAATCACAGAAGGACCTGGTAAGCATTTGCCTTTGTTACAGAACTAATAGTTTGATATTGGATGAGTAATTCCCCTGCTTCTAAGAAGTAATTCTACATTTGCAAGCCACTGAAAGCAAAGGAGGATGCCGTACTGAGAACTAGCAGTATGCTTACATATTGTATAGAGAGTTTTCATGCATTTGTTAAATTCAGTGTTGCTTGATTTCTTCCCAACTCTTAGATTGCCTGGCTCTCCAAATGTTAGGTAGCTTTTATTTTTTTCCTTGATGAGGACTTGCCTTTCAAAATATCTGCTCTTTTTTTCCCCCGTTTTTGCAGACCAACTGAATTAGATGCTCTGGTATTTGGACATCTGTTCACAATCCTTACTACTCAACTGATCACTGATGAACTCTCTGAAAAAGTGAAGAACTACAGTAATCTCACAGCCTTTTGTCGTCGAATAGAGCAGCAGTACTTTGAGGGTAATGATAAAGACAGCTCTACAACTGTTGCAGCCCGATCTGCTAAGAGGTCCTTACTGAGATAAGGGTGGTGTTTGGTGGTTGCTGTGGATTGCATTTCAGTTTTGGATTTTGTTGTTCAATGAACCGATTTGGAGAACTGAAATGTGTGTTAGCTTTTTGAAGCTGCCAGATCATTCTCATTTTCAGCAAGAAGAAATTCTAAATGCAGTTCTTGTGTTGTAGAATATAGAGTGCACATTTAATCTCAGATGACTGTATGGGCACTTCCATTTTAGTAGCCTGTGTGCTGCTTACTGTAAAGTGACCTTGGATAAATATTGTATCTGTATTAAAAGAAAAAAACAAAAACTGTAGAAGTTTCTCCAATCATTCTCGTCACAAGTGGTGTTGCCCAGTGTTCAGTACTGGGGCCAGTTCTCTTTAATATCTTTATCAATGATCTGGATGAGGGGATTGAATGCTCCCTCAGTAAGGTTGCAGATGACTCTAAGCTGGGAGGGAGTGTTGATCTGCCTGAGGGTAGGAAGGCTCTACAGAGGGACATGGACAGGCTGGGTGGATGGGTCGAGGCCAGCTGTATGAGGTTTAATAAGGGCAAGTACCAGGTGCTACCCTTGGGTCACAACAACCTCATGCAATTCTATAAGCTTGGGGAAGAGTGGCTGAAAAACTGCCTAGTAGGGAAAGACTGGGGAGTGCTGGTTGACAGCCATCTGAACATGAACCAGCAGTGGGCCCAGGTGGCTAGGAAGGCCAATAGTGTCCTGGCCTGCATCAGGAATAGTGTGGCTAGCAGGAGTAGGGAAATGATTGTGTCCCTGCACTTGGCACTGATGAGGGGACACCTTGACTACTGTGTGAAGTTTTAGGCCCTTCACTACAAGAAAGACCTTGAGGTCCTGGAGAGAGTCCATAGAAGGGCAGTAAAGCTGGTGAAGGGTCTAGAGCACAAGTCTTATGAGAAGCAGCTGAGGGAACTGGGGTCGTTTAGTTTGGAGAAAAAGAGGCAGAAGGAAGACCTCATGGCTCTCTACAACTACCTGAAAGGCGGTTGTAGTGAGGTGGGTGTCCATCTCCATAGTAACAAGTGATAGGACAAGAGGAAATGGCCTCAAAGTGTACCAGGGAAGGTTTATATGGGATATTAGAAGAAACCACTGAGAGGATTTTCAAACAGGAACGGGCTTCCCAGGGAGGTGGTTGAATCACCATCCCCAGAAATGTTTAAAAGCCACACAGATGTGGTGCTAAGGGACATGTTTTAGCATGGTGGAGTTAGATAATGGTTGGACTTCATGATCCTAAAGGTCCTTTCTAACTCAAATAATTCTATGATTCTAAATGCCTTTCTTACTAAGTTTTATATTTATCTAATTAATGTCTGTGTAGTTAATGAGTAGGATCCTGTTGGCAGGACACCTGGAAGACAGTTGCATGGTAAACTAGTTAGAATTATTGAGATGGGAATGAAAGGACTCATTAGAGAGCTTAAGTTTTCCTGTTTCAGCCAAAATTAATTCAGGCACAATAATCCCACAGTAAATGAAGAAATATAACTGTGGTGCTCCAAAACTCTGGCACTGTGGAACTTGTTAAGGGTGAGTTCTGGTCTGTAGGCAAGGACTTGGTCTTTCTTCAAACACATTAAATGCCATCACTGTTCTGCTGCATCAGTTGTACTTGGCACTTTTCCAAAAGCACCAACCACTCCAGGAATGTGGTCATGGCACAAACAGTCTATGTGCACTCGGGACGTCCTGGACACAACTGGGAACCAGCTCAGGCTGCTTGGCTTGTTAGAACCATTGTGTTTTCTAAGTCTGAAATACATTCTTTTGACTATACTCAGTGTCAAAATACTTAATGGCTTGGACTGGTTACAGTCCTAAGATTTTTGTCTGCCATTCCCTTCTCTCTTAACAGAAAACAGCTGTGTGCCTTGGACTGGCTGAGTCTTCCTCAGCTATGTGGCTTATGAACCATTGCTTACTCATTTCTGTTGTCAGCTTGGCTGGGACGACTGAGCTCAGTTCCTACTGCCTGCTTTTTGATACAGGAGTCATACTGGAGTCAAATCCCCTTACACATTGGTCTTGGCCTTTTATCAAATTACCCTTGCCAGGAGAAGAAAATCACTCTTGTCCTTCATTTCAGTCTTGAAGTTTCACATATGTATATTGAATATCTTCTCTAAAACCCATCAGCTCTTGACTGCGCGGTGACAGTTTCTGCTATTGAAGTGGTTGGTAGCTGAGAACCCAGATACTTCTTTCAAACTTGCTTTTCTGCATTCATAGACTTCTGGAGAAAATGGAAAAGAATTCATTGTGGTTTTTTTCTTAATTTGCACTTATTCAAGGCCAAGTAAAGGGGCCAGGTGGCCAAGAAGGCCAGTGGCATCCTGGCCTGCATTAGGAATAGTGTGGCCAGCAGGAGCAGGGAAGTCATTGTGCCCCTGTACTCTGCACTGGTTAGGTTGCACCTTGAGTACTGTGTCCAGTTCTGGGCCCCTCAGTTTAGGAAGGACATCGAGACACTTGAATGTGTCCAGAGAAGGGCAACAAGGCTGGTGAGAGGCCTTGAGCACAAGCCCTATGAGGAAGAGAAGAAGGAGAAGAAGAAGAGGAGGCTCAGGGGTGACCTCATTGCCCTCTACAACTACCTGAAGGGTGGTTGTAGCCAGGAAGGGGCTGGTCTCTTCTCCCAGGCAACCAGCACCAGAACAAGAGGACACAGTCTCAAGCTGCGCCAGGGGAAGTTTAGGCTCGAGGTGAGGAGAAAGTTCTTCACAGAGAGAGTCACTTGTCATTGGAATGTGCTGCCCAGGGAGGTGGTGGAGTCACCATCCCTGGAGGTGTTCAAGAGGAGATTGGATATGGCACTTGGTGACATGGTCTAGTCATGAGGTCTGTGGTGACAGGTTGGACTTGATGATCCTCGAGGGCTCTTCCAACCTTAGCAATACTGTGATACTGTGACTGTCTATTGGTCTGAGTGGCCCTCTAGTAGACAAGGCTGTGTAAGTGCAGTTTGTGGGAGTTTTACTCCTGGGTTGTGTTTTTTTCCTAGAAGATCTCCCATGACTGAAGTACAACAGCTGCACTAGATACAGGAATCAGGCCAGGGAGGCCCATGGCCTGTTTCATGTATAGCAGAACAGTGTGGATGATGATTTTTATTTTTTCCTAGCTTTGAAGCTCAAAAATCCCAAGATCCCAGAGGTTAATTCGGGTGGAAGTTTGGGTGGAGTTTCCTGAAGTTAAGACAAACATTAGATTTCTAACGAAGAGTGTCAGGAGCAGCTGCACCATGGCTGAAGCTATGTCCTCTGAATATGTCCCACCAGGTACTGCAGGAGTCACTCAACCAAACCTATATATTAAGTCATAAACGCACTCACAACGACAAGCAAATAGACATTAGCGAGTCTGAACAATGTACTTGCCCATGGTGGTTTGCTTCTTGCAGTTGTTTTGTTCCACAAATGAATAGCTTCAAGTGGAGGTGCTCAAGCTGACCTTAATGCTAGCTGGAAAGCAGCAGATGCATTCCTTGCCTGGTAGACCTAAAACAATGGGACACAGTCCGGGTGAAAACATGACTGCTCTCCTATTCCCAAGATGCTTCTGTTGGCATTGTGGAAGCTACTAATTTTGCTCAGCACAGTTACCTAGTTGTGCCTGTGATGAATTTTGTTGTCTGCTCCTATGTGGTGTCACCCACTCCAGATGTTGTGGAGGTCTAGTTTGCCTGACGAGCACATCATTGTTATGTATGGCTAAGCTATGGATGTCAGGTACTCTTGCCACTGCATGTGCAGCATAGAAGATGGAGCAGCCATCCTGCTCCACCACAGATTGCAGCAAAACAGCTTGTGATTTGAAGGTGGCCCGGATTGCAGCCATGGTTACTGTATAGAAATGTGTCCAGCTCTTGGGACCCTCTGGCTTTTGTGTCCCTCTGGGGAGGTTGTGATGCTACATTTTATGATGTTGTGATGATATTTCAGGACAGATGTTATGCAAAAGAACTTTATTGGTAACAACTTTTACCAGTATACATCACTCTTCACATATCAGTTAATAAAAAGTATAATTCCGAGTAGTGTTAATGAGATACTGATCTGCTATTTTCTCTGCCTTTTATATCCCCTTCTCCCTGAAGAAAGGAAAATAACCTGGCATTCTCCTGCTTCTCAAATGTACTTAAAGCTCAGTGTTGTGGGAAAAAAGAGCCTAGCGCAGACCTGCACATGGAGAATGCTGCTGAGCTGCACTTAATGATGCCTCTTAGGATCAGCTGTGCTGCTAGAAAATGCTTCATTTCCTGTGGCTTTCTTTCTCCACAAGCAGAGTGCAGCTCCAATGGCTCTCACAACAATTAGCACCCACTTGTTCTTCAGGTTTGAAGTTTTTTGCATTAGTCAGGTTGAGAAATTCATGGTATTAATCATGACTGAAGTTGTTATTTATCACCTGCTGGGTGAGAAATAATAATTTTGGCACTACTGGGGCAGCAGGCCAGAAGTACCAAATTAAGTAAAACATCTAAACACTAGCAAGGATCATTTCTCTGATTAATGAATTGTTACAAAGAAAAAGCGCTACTCCTTATCTGATCTTAGGATAAAAGTAGGAGTTGGAAGTAGAAAACGTTAGCAAAGTCAGACTATACACAGATGTGGTTTGAAACTTGCTTGGTTGATCGCTCTTGTCATTCACTCACTGCTAACATGCATTCATCTGTGTCAGAGATTTGCAATACTTGGCTGGCAATCTCAACTCCAGCTTTGTAAAAAAGTAGCACTTGGCTGGGAGCTCAAGGCCCATTGTGTAATCACCTCAGAAGAAACACTCACATGACTTTAACCTTCTAAGGCTTGTCTGGGCTGGAAGGTTTTGCCCATAGGAACAGTTACCAGCCTGGCAAAACACCATTGTGTGAAAGCAATAATAGGGGTGCAGGAAACAAAATCAGCAATGTCAATAAATTAAAGCTTGCACCCAGATAACTGTATGCATACTGGGGCCATTAGTCACCTATGTAATTAAAAGAGCCTCTGAATATCAGCCACCTGATCAGAATCATTTCACATGCAAAGACAAAAGAAGGCTGGCCTACACAGAAGTGGTTATGTTGAAACAAAGTCTGCATGTGCTGTCGCAACCCTAAGCCACCAAGTCACTGTGACATAGCACATCATCTTCCTGCAACACCGCTGTGGGGAGGTGAGGAGCTGACTGCGTAGCAAGGCCAACAGAAGTGGAGATTCTGGGTTCATAAGTGACATGTAACAACTAACTGTTAGCCTTCAATGTGGTTGAAGAACTCAGGCTGGGAGAGAATTGTCATCACTGAAAGCACACAGAAACGTTGGGTCCAGCTTTGGTTAATGAGGCTTACAAGAAAAAAAAAAGAAAAATAGAATTTTAGAGATGTTTCTTGCTTCCAATGAATTCATTTGTGGGAAAGAAGGCACAGGCTTTTTCCATAGAGAGCATCAACCATTCCAATATATTACAGCAGTGTTCAGGTATGGTACTAAGTGAGGTGAAGAGCTTCCTACTGTTGACACAGACAGACTGCCCCTGCTGACATCTGTGGCAGCCAAAGTGACTCCTGTCTACTAAGCCATGCTGACTTGAAATAGTGAGCTGACATGAGAGGTCAGCATGACCTCATGCCTCTCCTATTTGGCTTAATCTTGACAGTAACATAGTTTGTCAATAAAGAACGTTTTGTAAGCAAGGTTTATGTCACATAAATTCTCTCTTCTAGATTTCCCCCCTCCCCTAGAAGTTTATCATGATTTAAGAAGAAAATTAGGGGTCTTAAGAATGTAGGGCATGATGATCACCTTGCCTACAAGCACTGCTCAAATCATTGGTCTTTCAGGGTTTGTGACCTCTGTTCAGTTACAAACAAGAATGAAAAATATGATCATTCATAGAAAACAAAAGCAGCTGCAGAGGGCTTGTTGCAAACAAAAGACCATTTTCCTAACCTAAGTAGGCAGAGGGTATCTGAATGAACCTTGTCGTAGGTGCTGTGGGGATGAACCAGTGCAGTTTAGCCATCATAAATACTCCAGAGCTAGAAAGGAGGCCAGTTATCACCCAGCTAGTCTGGTCAAATTATTACATGACTCAGTTCCCAGAGCATCTTCCAAGTTCGTCTTCTCTCAGCATGAATTTACACCTTCTTCCTAGCAAAGATTTGTAAGCAACTAGTCCACCTCCTTAGTTGTACATCTTAGGTTGTCTCTGTCATCCTCTCCTGGCTGGCAGCAGTTTTTCCCTCTCTACTTTGAGCTATGGAGTACAATTTTTGGCCAGATTTTCTTGACTTTGAAGCTATTTGTTGCTGGTCACACCATTCTCTCACTGCTGCAATAACATTTTTGTCACTGGTGCATAGGGCTATGCCTGAGAGTATCTTGTGAAAATTACCCTTCATCTCTCAGATGTTACCATTAGGACTGCTTAGATTAAGAGCTGTCCACTTTCTCTTCTTGTCAAGGCAGTAAAAATTTCTCTCTAAATCCACTGCTTTTTTAAACCCAGTTCCTGTAAATTCCTCTCTGAAATTCCTTTGCAGTTTTTGTCAGCTCCCTCCCTCAGAAGTGCATGGCATCTTGATCTACGATGCCTCCTAGCCAAGAAGTATATAGCTGAGATTACTGCCTATCTCCGTGATCTCTTTCATTTGCAGCTTTTAGTCTGTGTCGTGGCATGTTTAAAGAACCAGTTGATGAAGATCAGTAGTTTGGGGGCATTATGGGAAGAGTACTACTTAAATAAAGTTCTCTCCAGCATATTTTATTGTAGGTTATAACATTTTGGAAAAGGCTGGTAGGTTTCTGTGTGTGCGCATAAAGATCAGAGACCCACTGTGACTTGTGTGTTTACATGCAGGCATGAGTGGAAAGGTCTTGCTGTTATGCCAAAGCACACTTGTAGCAAAGCCTAAAAATACTGCTGGGGAAAGTGCTGCCTGTCATCTGATGGAAATGCTTTTGACACACAGATGACAGCTCCTGCAGACTTGTTTCTATGGAGGCACTTCCATTTGGTTCAGTGCATCTTCCTGGGGCCTGTCCTGCTGCCTCTTCTCCCTGACATCCTTTCATAATCCCTCTGTCTTTGCTGCTGCTTCAGGATCTTCCTGCACTAGAAAAGGCAGGCGCTTACTCTTAGGAAAGGTTTGTGGACTGCATTTCTCCCTCTGCTTTGAAAGAGATTCCTTGTGCCAGTAAAATCACTTTAGTATGAACAGAGAAACCAGCATGCTTTCTGGGGTTTGTTTAGGCAGAGAGGAGCATCCTGCAGGCTGACCACCTTCTGCTCCACGTAGCTATACTGAGTCCAAATGCTACTGCCACAGGAAACACATTGCGTTTCCATAAACTATGGTGCCTAAAATCTGCTTTTCTAACTTGCCACAAACAATTCTGACAATAAAGTAATTATTGTTATTTTTTTTTTCTTATAAGTTTGAAAAAAAATCAACACTGGAAAAAAGGAGAGTAATATTAAAACTCATTTGGATAAGGCACTACTCCCAAATTTTGTTGGCACTTTTGTATTATAGTAATAACAAATTATCAATATAAACTGTGCTTTACTGAGAAGCAGGCTGAGAAAAGCTTGGAAGGGCAAGAAGCAGATTCCTCACTCATGAAAGTGTTAAAAATGCAAAACACTTAAATGACACTTCCAAAAGAAGAAAAACTGGTGGTAATAAGAAAAGGAATTACCTTCCAATCCTTACATCAGCTCTGAGTTTCTAAGTATATTGCTCTCTATCTCTTGCACTGAAGTCAAAAGAAATTTTTTGATGCATCCCATTTTAAATGTGACTGATCTGCAATCAAATGAGTAGTTTCTAGCCAAAGATTATGAAATACTTGGCAAACAGCCAACTGGATGAGTCAGAAAAACCTGCCTCAAAGAATAGTAAGTCAATCAACAGCGATTGCAAGTAATCTATCCCAAATGTGAGCAAGGCAAGATCTAGAGCAGGAGGCCGGTTTCCCAGCTCCTTACTCCAACCACCACACTGCATACTTTGCTGCTTTTTTAACCATAACAGCCTCTGAAAATCGCCCTTCAAAGGCACTTCTTGGTAGTAACAAATGAACCATCAAAACCTGAACAAAGGACCCAGCAGCTGAGATGATGAAACTTAACAAATAGAAATGATGAAGATTGCCTTGTCCTCTGCTTATTTCCAAAAGAATAAAGCACAGGTCATTTATAAAGCCTTCCCCCTTTCCTGCTCCTTTACAGCCCCTTGGGAGTCACTCAGGAGACAGCACCACTTTCCTCTGCTTCCCCATCTTTAAAATACATTTCATTCCAATTTTCAAATTGCTAGTTTGTGGTGCTAAATCTCTACCCACACTAATTTCTCCAGGTCAGAATCTGACCCTGATTTGAACAAAATCTGGAGTAAAATATTCACACCAGAATGCTTTTGCCTTGCTGCATGTCAGATGCCATCTTCCTGCAAATGTTTCACACACCTTGGAGTGCAGCTTGTGGAACTGATGAGGTGAAGAGCACTGCAGAGCAGCTCTGTGCTGGTAATCACAGGACTGAAGAAACACATACATCATCTGCCACATAGGTTGGCATTTCAAGTAAAAAACCTTCACAATGTGTAAGATGTTGGACAAATGATGGCCATATGCATGTTTGTCTCTGTGCAGATGTCTTTGCATTCTCAGCTAGGAAAAAGCTGAGGTAGGCTTTTTTGCAGACAGTTTAATATTAGTGACATGGTTTATGTCCTCTGCAAAAAAAATAATGGAGGATAAGGTGACATAATTTATTTGCAAATCGTTTGACATATGCAGGGCATTGTCCTTGCAATAATCACCATCAGTCTGTCAGTTTAAGATATGAACTGTGCCACTGCCATTTTATATCATTGTGTTAAGCTTTCGCATGGTGTAATTTTACAGATTTGTTCTTTGCAGAACTCTGTGACACAAATCAAATTGTATTATTGTTTAGTCATGTGCTGTGTGGAGCACTTCCCTGCAATTAGGGGCAGAGGTGTGTGTGGGGGTGACGAGGAGCAAACAAACAGTCCTAGATAAGAGGCAGCTCCACAAAAGTTAGGATATTTCCTAGATGCCATTACTCAACTTTCATTGTCATTATTCAAGGCAAGGGGAATTATTTAAATTCATGCCAGCATCAGTTGCTGGCTGTGTGAACAAAGTGAGCACTGGAAAGCACCATACTGACAGATCAATTTAAAACACCCTTGTCTGGTTCGTTTCTCTGTAACAGGCACAACATTTGACTCTTATGAATAATGTGAGTTTTTCTAAAGTAAATATACTGATTTCTTTTCAACTCACAAAAGATCCCTTCAAGACCTGGTAGGTGCCTGTACTACTAACTCTGCTTTCCCTAGACATGCAGAATGGTTCTGGAATAGCGATGAACTCAGCATTGTCTCTTTTATTACAGGCAAACCAGGCAGACCAATTTAAAGAGACCTTTAAAAAGACCTAAAATTCACTCTCTTTTTTTTTTTTTACTAAAGTTTGACATGCACTCACAAGTGTATTCTAAGTACATTTAGTGTCAGATACCTTATATTAATGACCTGAGAAATGTATTAGCATGTAAGTGTGTCTTCACTGGTGAAGGATTCAATAAGAAATGCTGTAATATACATTCAGGAATATCACATTTTTGTGACTTTTTACTGTATTTTGAATAGAGAAACATGACTTGTTTTCCCCTGGGCAAGTTCCCCACATTCAGTTGTCAGCAGAACAGAATCTCTTTGCTTCCAGTGAGCCCTTAAACTAGAAAGATTTATTGCACTTACACCCTTGAAAGAACATATCTTCTTCTTTGAAGGCAGCCATTATCACCATCCCATTTTATATCTTTTCTGATAAGTGCAGGCAGTAAAGCAGATAAACTTCTTGCATACCAATTAAAGACACATGCACACTAAGACACTGTATACTATCAGAGATGCTCAGAGTAATATTCTTCTTAGCAGTAGATATATCTAAGGAGTTTGACTTTTATTATTGTCAGCTTTACACCTCTGACATTTCTAAAAACATGGAGGAAATTAATGAATTCTCACCCAAGACTCTATTGTCTAATCTTGCCCCAGTGCTCATGAATTATGGAAGATGACAGATCAACTGATGTTGTACAACAGGCTATTTTAAAACTGCTCTTTTTAACAAAACCCTGGTCATGCAAAGCTCACTACTGGATTTCATGCAGTCACCTGAAAAAATCTTGGTGTCATGGTAATTGGTACCTTAACTAACTGCCTCACTTCCACACATCCAAGATGTTATGCTCATTTTTATGCACAAAAGGCATGAAAGCCATATCCCTGAACATCAGGAAGACTTTTGAAAAATATTCTCAGGCAGAATGCTGAAGTGCAACCCTAATTCTTGGCAATCTGCTTTGGATTTTTCCATTTTGAAATCTCCACAAACTAAATGAGTGCTCAGTAACAATTTAATGTTCTTAATCACAACCTGCTTCATATGTAACTGCTCCTTTTAATGCCTTTTCTCACCCTTAATGGGGAGACCATGAGGCTTTCTATGAGAAAGCCTTCCCAGCTGCGACTGTTGCCATGACTAGGCTGTAACTACTGAGAGCCACATTAACAACTGCAAGCCCAAGGGTTGTTGCCTCAGCAATAAGGTTTGACTGGGCTGTAAGGACATGTCCCATACCCTATCTGTCCTAGATAGCATGAAGGTGTAAGGAGCCACTCTGTTGTGTTTCTTTCCAAATAAATGAAAAACTCCAAGCATTACCACAGGTAGAAAATGTCTGCCTTGACAGTTTGCTTGGAGGAGCTGTTCGGGCAGCCTGCTGGGCTATTCAGCTGGCCAACGAAGAGCTGCCTTCCCCTTTCCTCTCACAGCTGGAAGTGCTGCAATCTCTGGGCTGTTCCTCAACCACCACACTCCCAAGGAGCTCCACACACTCAGATCCTTTTTCCTTCTGCACCCCAATTTAAATTAAATTAGTGTATTTACTCATGATGTTATTGTTGGGTGGAAAATTAGCTCTCTGTAGTATTATCTGTGAACTTATTTTTACCTCTCCTAAAATCTCACCCAGGGTTTTCCCTGAAGTACAGCGTCTGAGCACATCAATGATTCCCTTGTGCATGGTGGCTGAGATACCAGTTTTCTGCCAGCGTTCCTTTTAGATAAGAAAATGTAGAAAGCAATACATCTCATTCAAAACACCTGAAAGAGCTGAAGATACAGAAATCACTAATCAGTAATTAATACAAATAAAAGAAACAATCTTTCATGTAGGTGATAATAATAACACTCTGGAGTTTGTCCCAATCCATCTTTTTGTCAAATGAAGCACCAGGGAATTCATCTGCAACAATCAGAGTATTTTCAGAGTCTCTGCTGTGATTTGCAACACAGGCTTTAGCCCTGTGTTAACACAGGACTCAGATGAAATAACCAAAGAGAAAGGTTTTCAAATTGATAAGCTAGGCTTTAATAGGAAGAGGAATTCTGCTATACTTTTATACCTACCTTACAAGCCAAATTTCCAAATTAAGAAGCCCCCTTTTCATTTTCTACAGGAATGGCAAAAGCTTGACAATATCCTGTTGCACAAATCCTGGTAGCTCCCTTTCTTCTGTACTAAACCATTGAGAGCAGCTGGAATAAGGGGCTTCTATCCTTCCTCCCACAGAGAAATAGCATCTTCCAGAACATCAGACAATCCCCAAATCCTTTAAATAGCCCTGTATTCGTTATATTTAGTGACAATTACACAAGTGACTTCCTGACTGCTAATATGATTCATTACTCTGCAGCAGAAGCAATACCTCTAATAGACTATGCATTGAGTTGATCCAAAATAGCTGCTGCAGAATAGCTGTTCCTGAACTACTCCATACTAAGCAGAACAGATCATGCTGCCATGGAATTATTTAGCACTACCTCTAAATCTTTATGTAAACTAAATTTCAAATGTGGACAATGGTCTAAGCAACGTTTAATAAGGAGTTTTTAGGAACAATTTGTCTGACAGTTGCCAGGAGGATGTAAGTCCTATGTTAAATTAAACAGTTTGCATTCAATATTTAGTCATCTTACTCCACCATTACCATCACTCTGCCATGAAAAAAAAAGATTATTTTTTTTTCTTCCAAGTAAAGAGAGTAGAAATTGAGTATTTCCAGTCCTGCTAAACCTAAGGACACAGCTCCAGCTTTCTCCCTACTCTGGAATAATGCAGAAAACCTGTCTGAGGGCAGCACTATCTACAGGCCCATGTTTAGCAGGACGATCACAGGATATTAGGGGTTGGAAGGGATCCCCGAAGATCATCAAGTCCAACTCCCCCTGCCAGACCAGGACCACAGAATCTAGCACAGGTTACACAGGAACACATCCAGATTGGAGAGAAGGACATTCCACAACCTCTCTGGGGAGCCTGTTCCAGTGCTCTGCGACCCTCAGTGAAGAAGTTCCTCATGTCGAGATGGAACCTCCTGTGCTGTAGTTTATATCCATTATCCCTTGTTCTATCACAGGGTGCAACTGAGAAGAGCCTGTCCCCTCCCTCTTGGCACCCAACCCTTAGGCATTTATAAGCATTTATTAAATCCACTCTCATTTTTTTCTTCTCCAGACTAAAAAGCCCCAGGTTTCTCAGCCAATGATGCTTCCCTGCTCTTCATTTTGCTGCCTACACAGTGCTATCAGTTATACTGCATGTGCAAATTAAGAAGCCTGGAAATGATCTCAAAAGCTTATCATGTGTCCACTGCCCTAATGCAGAACCCTATACAATGAAGACAGGTCTGTTTCACATGTATGCTACCACTATCCTCCTAGGAAGGGCTTGTTCACAGGCCTGCACTGAATATCTACAGATCATTCTCAGTGTTCAAAGCAGACCTCAGTGCTGCCATGTATCACGCTGGCTCTGTCTGAGACAGGGTTCCTCAGCACATCCCTTTCCTAAATTCAGAGCAAGGTAGGTGGCAGGGCTGCAGCTGCGCAGCTCATGTGAGTGCCTCCTGAAAAGGGATTTTTGACATAGCCAGATCCATGCCCGTACTTCCGGGGCAGGCAGAAGGCATAGACTCAGGGAAAATCAGTCTCACCCTTCCCTCTCACTGATGCCAATTGCATTATATCTGTGAACTTCAGAGACCAGAATTTTATCTGTATTGTTAAGGATTTCTGCAGGCAAGGCAGCCAGGTATGCACAACCCTATCAGCTTTCAAAAGAAGCCACAGAAATACTCTGTTGCCTTTACATCAATGATACTAAACACACGTGCAGCAATCTTTTTTTCAGCTCCTTTTTTATTCCTTTTTATAGCACTCTGTATAACCTTCCAGACAACAGCTGCTGACAAAGAAGGCTGGCGAAACTGAGCTATGCTCAGGACTAAATTATCCAGGTGGGTGCTCTCAGCTCAGCTTTAAAATGTTTATTATTTTTTCAGCTTCCTGTCCAATTGTTGTGCCTGCTCTCTTGATTAGAGCCACAGTAATTTGAACTAAACCTCACAACACACAATGGCTGATGCTACTGCTGAAAAGCCTCACTGAAGAGGTCTTAGTGTCCCCATGTCCCAGCTTACTCTGCATCTCTGTTCTAGCCTGTAAAAAGGCATTCTGCAATGTAATCTAAAAAACATGGTAATTGATAATTAAACATTAAATCAGATTAATTCCAGACTTGTTTTCCCTTAATAATAATACTACTAATCTTCTAGACATGAAAGTAAGACAACTGTGTGAAAACAAAGCACAACAAATAAAGTCTATAGAATGCAGAGAAAATATTTTCAGTGTTCATTTTGTAATATGGAGTATTCATTTTGTAATATGGTGGTGACATAAAGTATGAAGCAGCAACAAGATGAAAGCTGATGGACTGCCAAAGCTGTTTCTTCTTAAAATGCACATTGCTCTGGAGCAGTTAAGCTTGGTGCTGAGCTGGGACTGCTTATGCAGGCATTTTCAAAGCACCCTTTCAAGGCCGACGTGCCACTTTCAGCTCTGACTTGGGAACAGAATTAAAGCCAGGGAATCACATGAAAACCCAGCCATGCTGAGTGGAACAGCCTCAGAGAGGAGGGTTACAAGAACTCTATTTGTGGTCTCATAGGGTGTTCCCATGCTTGCTATCTTCATATCAGAAGTACTCTGTATATGGACAGCAATCTGTTGGTGGCAGGCAGTGATGGCTGTGTGATATATGGCTCTTGGCAAAATGAGCCTGTCTGTGGGTTATCACTAGCTCTAATTAAAGAGAGACACAGGCTACCAAGTCGGGGTCCCTTTCATTGGAGCCGAGAGGACAGCAATCTCCACAAGAGCTGCAAAGGAGGACAGATTCATTTGACTGATTGCATGATGTGTGAATTAATGGTCAGGAAAACAGCTATTATTGTGCCCTCACTGGTAGGTTGCTTCAGAGAGCTTTTGCTGTGCTGTTGTGCATGGAAGCAAAAGTAATGCGTTCCTCAACAGATAACCAGCAAGGCCGGAACCTGGCTGGTGTGGCTGAGCTTTTCCTGGATCAATTTTACAAGGCTGAGTGTCTGATACATAATGAACATTCAATAAGCTCAAATACAAACACATTGCAGGGAGCAGGCTGTTAGTCAAACCAATGCTTCTCTAACTTTTAAAAGATTTTTTTGTTGTTGTTATTTTATTGACAACATGGGTGGCAGAGACAAAGCAAAGCACAGTATAAACCACAGCACCGAGCAGCTTTGGCTCCTGGTCTTCTTTGTGTCTCCTGTTTTCTGGGGCTGGGAAAAACTCACTAATGAAATCCGTGTAGCTAAGCTGGAGCTGCTGGAGGAAAGGGTGGGGAGCAATTGCTATGAAATAGCAATGGCCCAGCATGTGTTTGACAGGTGGGAAAGCCTGGTTCAAGCCCTTGGTATTGGGAGGCACTTCTTTGGAGAGGGCTTAATTGTCAAGAGAATGCTGTTGTGCTATTCTTGGTGTATGTAGAAATGTGGTTTCTCTCTGGATTTCACTAACCATACAAAATTGGAGCAAGTTCCAGGGCTAAAATTAAATTCACAAGCTGCAGCAGGCTTTCAGGCTGGGAAAAACTTGCAAGCAACAACCTGCTTCCAACTCACATTTGAATGTGATGCTTACATTTCTAAGCTTTTCAGGAGCGCAACACACTTCTGGTTAAATGGAATTAACTCCAGACTAGAATCTTCTCTATGTGGCTCACACCACCTCTTGCCAGGTCATGCCAGATCAAGCATGGTACTTCAGAGTGACCCTCTAATGCAAATGAGACTTACCAGTCTCACCCCACTCCAAGAGCTGTGTCTACATTTCCTCCTGTGGCAAATTTTTTTGCCTTTGGGAGATCTCCACCATTAAGTGAAGGCCTCGGAAAAGACAATACTAAGGCAACAATAATGACAAGCCAGCCTGGTCCTGGTTTCTGATTTACTACTTCACTTTGGGGGCCAGTAGACAATTTGCATACTAGTAAATTACAAATCTCCATTATGCCACCTGGCAGTGACCTCCGTGGGCCTTCAGCTCTACCTGAGCACACTGCTGAATACCAGCACGGCTACATTGCCTGTGGAGGTGGTACAGCAATGGAGTAGGTCATCCATGGAGATTGTAAAATCTTCATCCATGGAGGTCTTAAGACATATGAAGCCATGGCTGGCCTGACCTGGAGATGGCAATAGACCCGATCTGAGCAAGAGATCTCAGTAGTCAACTCCTGCCAGCAGCACAGAGGCTGTGACTCTCTGTTGCTCCTTCTTTGCATCAGCTATCTGGAAATTTAGAAGGCAAACTTCTTGGTCATGAATCTTAAAAAAAATTCTCCCTAGGGTATACATATACATCTACATTTCCCCAGGAAGAAACGTGGCTACTGAGCCAACACTGTTTTCAGGAATTCAGACAATAGCCTTTGTAAATGGGTATGTGAAAGCTGATACAGACAAGTACACTGAGGAACTTAATCATATCATATTTCCGTGTGATCAAGATAACCTATATTAAACTGTTAACAGTCATTTAAATATTTATACCAGTAGATCATACAAAGAAAAAGGAAAGATAACTTTTAATCACGTGGCTTAGTTCTACTGACAGTATCTGTGAAGTGGTATTTCTGGTTGTTCGTGAGTGGAAAGGCATTTACTTACTGTATATTTTCTCACTTATAGTCCCTGTAGGCTTAGGACTCAGATTATCTAACATTTTGGGCAAACAAATCACTGTCTGACCATGCAGCATACAGAGAACTGCCAAGTATTTTCCCAGGCCCATGGGACAGACATTGTCGGGTTGGACTTGATGATCTTTGAGGTGTCTTCCAACCTTGGTGATACTGTACTGTTACTGTACTACTGTAGTGTTGTTACGTATCATTGCAATTGCAGAAACGGTACTTGTGTATAAACTTTAAAGGAATTGCTTTGTTATATTTAAGGGAATGCAAGTAAATTTGACTGAACTACTCCTTGGAAATCTGGTTATATTTGGCAGAACATTAAAGGTACACTTTTAAAGATTCCCTTTAATTTCTATGGCAATTACATGCTTAAAATGAAGCACACTTTACAGTGCTGGGCTAGTTGAAGATGATACACAATTTTGAGTAATATTAAACCATAAGCAATGTGTTCCTTGGTTTTGAGAACAGAAAGATTAGTGCAACGAATAAATGTATATATTAAAACATATACTTTTCTAAATAATTGGTAGGTTGTATAAAATGCAGCTGCACCACAAGTTTTGGAGCCCCATGTCCTCTGTGTAGGAGACATTTGCTTGTGTCCTGGAGATGATGGTTTTGGTGAGACACAGGCACTGTGAGTGACCAGTGGAGCAGCACCTGCAGAGTTTGCATTATTAAATACTGCTGAATCTCTAAGCTCATACAAACTGAATGTCTTTACTGATTTACTGTGGAGGTCTTTTTTTGGCCCTGCTTTTGTTGAAAGCCTGGGTGTGGTAGATTTTTTGACACAAGAATAGGAACAGGCAGATAATCAAAACAGAAGTATCCTGACAACCTCCCCTTGACAATTCATGGAAAAGTTCGTCAACACCTATTTTTTTTTTTTCCTTGATAGGAACAACCAACCTATTTTTCACTCAACTTGTTATGAGAAATGGTTAAATATTATAATTTGATTAAGAAAATAATTTTGAGCCACAGCAAATGTCAGTTTTTCTGATTAAGATTTAGAAGAATTGAAGCTGTTGTCATAATTATAAATGCAAGGAGATTTTAACCATGCCAGCTCCTATATGAAAAGAAATAAGATGATATGCCTTTCTGTGTACTAGAAACAGTATCAGAATGTTTCATTTCCCTACACTCCTTACTATAATGTCCCTTGTTAGGAACTTCCCAAGAAAATCCAGTATTATTTAACAAATTAGGAATATTTAGTAAATAAATTCCTCTGGGTTTATATAATGAGTTTATTGAGACTTACTGAGTACTCCTGAGATACATTTGTGAGCCACAGCTATTCAAATTAGCTTAAGAAGAGTATGTGTGTATATGCACCCCTGTACACAGACCCAGTCAATACATGAGGAGTTTATACTGCTGTAATAAACTGAAAGAGCAAGAAGAAACCACTTATTCTTCAGAAGAAAGTGGTAAATAGGGAGGAATTACATACTGTGTTACAAAAGGTATTTTCTCATTATTCACTTAGTGATGATTCATTCTCATTAAATAGTAAAATTAGCTTCGACATCACTACTCAACACCAGTGTGGCATGATAGCTAAATGATACTTCACCAATAATCTGTTATTATAAAGTGAACTTTTATGCTGGAATAAATGCATATTTATTTGGCTCTTCCATGAACACAAATGCCTTCCTTGCAAGCAGGAACACCATGCTACAATGAAGAAATATTTACATTATTTATTTTAGTGGCTTCTGGGAAAAAAATTACATATTTAAACTGTCAGCATTAGGACATGGAATTAATTTTCTCTATGCCAATTTAAAAGTCTTTTTTAGCTTTTTTAATATGTCATGGCTCCAGGGCTCTTCACAGCTGGGCTCTGCAGAGTCAGAAACAAGTCATCATTTGCAGTCAGGGTATTCAGAGGTCTTATTCCTATTAATTCTGGCCTAAGAACAAGGTCCAATTCCAGAGCCGCATTTTTCCTCTTTCAGCTGGGGCTCCAAGCCATCTGAGACTCCTTACAATGACCATATACTCCCTGATTTAACCTGTTAATTTTCATAGCAAGGCAGAGCAGTGCTGGCCCTCTTCTCTTTCCCAGACACCCTTCCTATGTGCTTTCCAGGCTACAAAAATTTTTGTGCATACTTTAAAGCAATCTAAGGCTGATTTATTCAGTGCACCTGCATGAGGCTTGAGGGAACATACTGCATCACCCCTTGCCTCCCAGGCGCATGCATTCCCTTTCAGACTTGTTGGTCATGACCCTGCCTCCTTCTCCCTCAGTCCTCTGTTGCATATCTGAAATGTTTCACAGAGAAACATGTCTAAAGAGTGCTGGTTATGCAGTAGGGACAGGAGGTCAAGATGTGTACTGGCTCTAGTCAGATCTGCTGCCATTTGTATAGGCTATTTCCTTGGTGCAATTTCCTGACCTGGGCATTATATAGTGTTGGGGTGAAAGTGCCTTAAGACTTTCCCAGCATATCAGAAGATAGATCTTGTGATACGTTGTCAGGGAGGAGGTATGAAAGTGGTAGCGCTGGGGAGAAGCTGTTGTGGTTCCCTGAAATGAAAGTTGCTCTTTGCACGATACCTTCATAAAACATAGAAATGCCCTGGAAATCTCACAGGTTCAGTATCTGGCTCTTAGTGCACTTTCTTTCTGTCATTAGGACTTTTGTCTGTTTGGATGAGTCAGAGAGGAAGTCCCCTTGAGCAATCTGGCAAGCCAGGTAAAATAAGAGATCGATGGTTTCCCACTACAGACAGCACTTCAGCTAATGTACACACACACAAGGTCAGTGGTCCAACAAAGGAAACCAGGCGGTCTGTCAAGCCTTCTTTCGACAATCTGTTTGAGGATTAATCATATCTTGTTTGCTCCACGAGGCTGCGTGCACTGCAGGCACTGTTCTCTTCTCCAACTCTTTAAAGACGGAAACACTTCTTTCCTAGGATTCAGAGGTCAAGTTTGGTCCCCCTTTTGACACCTCAAATCCTTTCAATTTGCCTGCTGCTTCTAAGCTAAATGGTGGCATGAGGTAATTTATTTGGGATCAGGGTTAAAGTGTTAATGAGAACACCACATTTCTCTGGAGCTCAGCAGAACTGAAAGCAACATTCTCAGCTGAGAGAAAGAAAAATACAAATCCTCAGCATATAGTGGAGCCAAAAAGCATATGGAGCCACTTTAGTCCACAGTTGCATAGCTTCTTCTCAAATTTCAATGAAGTAAATCTAAAGGGCAGTCTGAATTCTAATATATGAGCAGGAAGTCCATGCATTCAGGATTACTATTAAAAGTAGGCTAATTGGAGCCCTTCTCCAGCGAGGTGCTGAGAGCCTTCAGCTCCACTTGGAGTTAAGAGGACTGGTTTGTTTAGCACCTTGAAGGATTAGACTTCTAAATGCTCCTACCGCTGATAGCACATTTACTAGGAGGATTGATTTGACAAGGGTAGCGATGTATGGCCATTAAATTGTTTGCAGATTTGACCTATCTGCCCATAATAAGAAATAATACCTGAAGTGCCGTAACTCTGTCAAACATTTCAAAGGAATACTTGTTTAAAGATCGAATGCATTATGTAATCTCATAATGTCAGATTAGGACATAAAACTATGGAACATGACACAGAGCAGTATTACAAGACATACTGTGTCAGAAATTTTATAAACAATTTCTTCTGGAGCTCTCATATGTTATTAGTTTGAGTCGTGACTATGATGCAGTTAAAATTTCTTCTGGCAGCTGGAGACAAAATGACATGGCAAAAAAGTGACCGGAAAGATCATCCAGGGGCTCTTGGAAAAGATTTTTTTCATAGCAAACCAGTACAGACCTGCAGATTTTGTCCTAGTGTGAGGGAAACTATGGGGAGAATGGGAAAAGAGAAAGGAGAGTAGAATGATCAAAATCAAGGAAAGTAACAAGGCCTAGTCCTCTGTGTCATTAAATGGAACCACAGTTCTAAATTAATGGTCCCCAAATAATTAAGAATAAAGTAAATGTAAAAATCTGTTACTTAGAGCCAGCACAAGGATTTGGAGTTACCCAATGCTTATGCCTGGGATTTCATAAGCATCATTTTTCTCTGTAAAGGTTTACTTTTATTACATATTATTTTCCTGAGTATGAGACTAGGCAAGATAAATATCTTTTACCTTGGAACAATCTATCTGATTTCTTTTAAGTATAAAGCACTTTGGAATTTGGGGAAATAGAAAAGCAAAATAAATTCCCATGAACTAAACCTAAAATCAAGACAGGTATAAAAATCAGAGCTGAGAGGAGAAAAGGAAATAAAACAGCAATGAAATAAACAGTGATCATTTTTTATGACACTCATAATCAAGAAAAAATATTTTAACTTTCCTTAAGTGACAGCTAGTGAAAAAATAGGAAGCAGATAAATAAAGTAGCACTAAGCATGCTAGGCTGGTGAACATCAAGTGGAGCTCCCTTTGCTGTGATTTTCCTCTTATGTTTAATCTTCATAATTTTTATGACCTTATTCAACTCAAAGTAGGTATAAATGTATATAAGCATATAAATGTATATAAAAATGTTATATGCAGCATTTTGTGAATTGAAATTTAATCACACAGAAGCATATGGTAGTGCCCTTCAGCAACATCTGCCTTGGTCAGTACAAAATAACAGAGGCCATGAATCAGTGTTATGACTGCAAAGGTCATGATTTTCACTTCCATGTCCTGCCTCCACTAACCTGCATGACTGGCAACAGAAGAGGGGTTAAAATGAAGCTATACCAGGCTGGGAACCAGCTCGCACTTGGTTCCTGTTTTTCCTGTGCAAAGAAGTGTGTGGTGAAGGGACAACAGCCCAGCCAAAGATCTCAGAAACTGAGAGTTCAGGCCTATCAAAGCAGCACTGATATTCTCTGTGGGGTGCCATCCCCTCTTGGAGAAGCCTGGAGTGCAGCAGGGAAGTGGTGCCCCACTGCCCCTCTGGCCTTGCCATGATGCTGTGTCTTGGGAAAAGAGTGACAGAAGAGGAATGCCAAGATACAGTTCAGACAGGAACCAGCTGAGCAGACTCTAAGTTTTAGTCTTGCTTGCCTTGGCACAGTGAGTGCCAAGCTAGCCCTCCACCCCAGGAACCAGGCTCATTTTAGGGAGAAACATGCAAGTGCTGCTCCACTTGGCACAGCAGATTTCGAATTATTTCATCTCCCTCTGTGAGCCATGAGGACACGCACAGTATGGCTACACATCATGCATAATGAGTGGAGGAGATAGAAGCTCTCTGTGCTTCTCTACTCTCAGCATGAGTGTTGGCCCTTGGCTGCCCTTGCCCCAGCTGGCTGTTGAGCCTAAGATCAGGTAGCACCTTGAAGGCTGAGTTTGTTTCTGCCCCAGGACAAACTTCAGGCAACTTCTCCTGAGACAGCAAACAGGCTACAAACCTGGGACTCACACTTCTCTAAAGGCCAAGGTCCCACTCACTCTGCCCCTTTCTCTCTGGGCAGGAAGCAAGGCTGCTGGGAAGCTTGGACTGAACTATGCTGAACACTGTTAGCCTTGGCAGCAACCCCTACATGTTGTACCACTAACCAGAAATGTTGGTGTTCAGTGACAACTCCCCATGGGTGGCTGCTCCCTGAAACCTGTCAGTTAGCTAGCACCTCTGCAATAGGGGATGCTAACTAGGTCAGTATTACTTTGTATTAGATGTGATAATGCTTTGTTCCCTCCCTTTTCTTGCTAATAAGTAGCTGTTTCCTTACATCTCTTCTGGTCAGCCCTGCCTGTCAAATGATATGTCTGTCAAAACACACATTATTAAAAAATGGACCTGTTGCCAGCTCTGTGAGGCTGGGGGATGGGTTCATGTATCATATCACTCTTCCCTTCCATACATCTCAATTTCCTGCTTTCTGCATGATTAATGCACATTTGCTTCCCTCTACATAATGTAGACAGCAAAGAATGAATTATACTGCTTCATTACATTAACTGGTAAAACATCTTTCTGTACCTACATACACTAATCACTGCTTTCTTGTGCCTTATGTTTGTAAATGAACTAGATAGAAAGAGTAAATACAGAATAATGGCATATTAGCTCCTCTATGTAACAGAAATCAAAGAGGGGGACAAGAAGGTGTTCCTCTTGCTACTGAGTTAGTTAGGTAGCTTTTCATAATTTTAAAGTCATTACTGTCCTTCTAACACCGACATTTGATCTTCAATGTTGAGTTTATAAGCAACTGATAAGAATGAACACGTGCATCAGAAATACAGACTACAAGACACCATTCACATGCTGAGTGGTTAATCCCTGCCTAAACTTAATACTAAATAAAACAAGCTGATATTGGCACTCTCAAATTCCAGTATTGTATCTGGAAACAGCAATATTATGCAGACTTTAACATATTTGTAGCTTGAAAACAGAGAGCAATAGCAGATGCTATAAAATACACAGAATCAATCCTGCTTCGACATTTATTGCGTTAATACCATTTTCAATTTATTTAGCACCAAAGTGCTTTTATTACTGACTGCTGAGTATGTGTAAGTGACAATGTGTGTGGGTGCTGTATACACAAACATGTGCATGTTAGCCACTCTGCCTGGCATAAACAATCCCTAAGAGGACAGCAATAAAATGTTTTAGCAACACACAGCAGCATCATACAATAAGCCATAAAGATGCAACAAAAGAGGGTACTGAAGACATAGATTTATAGTTTAAATATAGGGGATTGAAAAAAAATATTAGAAAATTAGCACTGTCAACTCATCCTTGAGAAATGCCATGGTATCTTTAGTCAGAAGTAAGAAACCAGCTGTTGGATGTTGCTTGCCTTTCCCCCCCCCTTTTATTTCACAGAGCCTTCATAAGCTTATGTAGAAAGAAAATCAATTAAATAAAAATGGGCAATGATGAAGAAGTCAAGACATCAATTTTAAAATCAATATATTGCTTCAAAAGAAGCTCACAAGGTGGTTGTGGAATATGGAATAGAAGCCTGACATAGCAAGCAGACACAGTGTTAAGAACCAAAGGAAGATCCCACAATACTTTCATATTTATCAGAAAGGACTTAATGGAAACATTTGTAGTAAACCAAGATTGTGCTATTGTAAGCACATAAAACAAATTCTCTATTGCCTATCCTGATTCCTAGAGGATAGATAACTACGTTTTGGACACTAGGCCAATGTTTGGCTTTGAAGAACCCAAAACTTCAAGAGTTAGCCAAGAATGAGCTTTTGCAGTAGCAAATTTCAGCAAATATCACCAACTTCTTTTCTAAGTACAAGACATAATTCTTCAATTTTCAAATAAACACATGCCATAGACTTTAAATAAAAAACAACAATTAAACCATAACACTCTGCCAAAGCAAAATGTTCCATTATGCATGCAATTTTCTTCCTAAGGAGAGGATTGAAGAAAGAATAAGCCATGTGTGAAATGTTAGTCATGGTTTTTGGTGCACTTGGGGTGGTTCTCAGACAGTATGGTAAGGACAGTACAAAAATTTATATGGAATAGTGGAGAAATCAAGGGAAAAAAACCCACCACCAAACAAATGAACTTCCTCTAAATCAATGCTTACAAGCTGATGTGGACAACTTTATGAAACCATCAGAGATAAAAGTTGCCTAAATCATCATAAAGTGTGGTGATTTCACACTATTTCATAGGAAGCATGATGGCAGAAAAGGGTCTTAAAACAGTGAATTGCTACAGTTAGCTGTTTTAGTGCTACTTTTAAAACTGCAGACTGTAAACCTCAGCCCAGAAAAATTTTTGACCTCTTTTGCTGTGTCAAAATTAAAGCATGTGACTCAAATAGTGACTCAAATAGTCAGGCAGAGTATTAAGTGAAAAATTTTTAGCCATATTTACTTTGCACTTGAAAACCATTTCTGTTTTACTGTAAGTCTGTGATTCTAAAAAAAAAAAGTCCATATTTTTATGTGCAAAACATTGAAAACATTTGTGTAAAGATGAGCATGCAAATGCAGCTCAGAGCAACTGACACTTCTGTCAACACAAGACTGAAAGCACTGACGTCATTAGTATTTGTGGTAAGCCTCAAATATTCCTCTTGCAGCAGAACATTTGTTGTCTTCTTCCTATGGGATTTCTGAGCTGAAATCAGGACCAGCTATATTGCATTCCACTTCTTCCCTGACGTAAACTTTTCTATTTTGAATTCTTCAGTATGAAATTCTTCAGGTCTGGGGAGGTTCTTCTCCCCCTCTACTCTTCTCTGGTGAGACCACACCTGGAATACTGTGTCCAGTTTTGGGCTCCCCAATTCAAGAGAGACAGGGACCTGCTGGAGAGAACTCAGTGGAGAGCCATGAGGATGATTAGAGGACTTGAGCACCTCTCCTATGAAGAGAGACTGAGAGACCTGCAGTTGTTCATTCTTGTGAAGACTCAGAAAGGATCTGATCTATGTCTATAAATATCTGAGGTGTGGGTGTCAAGTGGAGGGGGCAAATCTCTTTTCAGTGGTGTGCAGTAATAAGATAAGGATCAATGGATACAAACTTGAACTTAGAAGGTTTCACCACAACATGAGAGAAACTTCTTTACAGTGAGGGTGATGGAGCACTGGAACAGGCTGCCCAGAGATGTTGTGGAGTCTCCTTCTCTGGAGACATCCAAAACCTGCTTGGATGCATTCCTGTGAGGCCTGCCCAAAGTGATCCTGCTTTGGCAGGGGGGTTGGACTTAAAGATCTCTTGAGGTCCCTTCCAATCCCTAACATTCTGTGATACCAAGCTTGTGTGCTGAGTGTGTATATGCTACTGAGTGGGCATCAATATGTGTATTAAATCAGCAGCATCACTACTAGGAACTTTTAAAACGACACCTGACTTCCACAGCATCTGCATGCTGAACAGTGACTTATTGCTGCAGCTGCTGGTAAGAGCTGCCTGCTTTGAAATACAGACTGGTAGCATGGGGGCCACACCATATGAAGCCCTAAGTGAGTATCTGCAAAGACTGTGTCTCTATGTTGAAGAATGCACTGGGAAAAAATGATCTCATAGTTCTGGAGATCAAACAATACACAAAACTTAGAGAACACTTATCTCCACACATCAGCTCCTCTTTCTAACCCAAATTAACTGCAATGCACCAAAGGCCCTGTCCCAGCAACGAGCTTTGCCATAATGAGCCCTTAGGCATATGCGGGGCAAAGCTGAGGCTGCTCTTTAGGAACGCTCTTTTGTCTATAGCTTTGATAAGTATCACACATTCAGAAGTACAATGATTATATCAGATACAACTTCATAAGGAATAGCTGGTCTTTACTGGCTGCTTCTCAATTATTATCAGGATTTAAATTCACCGCACTAAATCCACAAAAATATTTTCCAGAAAAGATAATGCTTTGTGGAGTTAATTTGGTATAAATTCCTCCCTTTTTAAACCACTGTCTGATTTATCATGAATAAATGTCATTGCTAATGACTGTGATCTGCTTGAGCCAGCAATGGTGTCTGGGATCAGCAAACTGACACTAGCAGAAACACACAGAATGTAAAAAAGAAAAAAAACCACTCAGTGTCAAAATGAGTGTTACATTTCAACATCTGCATTTCAAAAACTATGTTTCAGATATTTGAAACTAATATTCCCTGTCCCTTCACACATGCATCTGTGACTTGCATATAGGAAACCTGGAAAATCAACAAGAGGAACCGAACAAATTAATAATCCCCTCCTTCAGTAAATTAAACTTCACTCTGCTAAATTAGTTGACCTTCAAAGTTTGCCCCGGGGAATCATGTAAGATTAGAGGGTTTATCTGAAGAAACAAAGATGAAAATGGGGATGAAGAATGTGAGGTGGCTAGTGGAGTGGATGGGCCTGGAGAGGTTTGTTCAGTTACCTTAAAAAAAGTTCACTGAAAGGGGAAACTACTGCCACCTCCACATAAAGACAGATTTTGTCATGACTTATTATTTACTCAAAGGGACTTCTTTACCTCAGTAAGAATATGTGTAGAGAGGAGAAGGAAATATTATTCACAACTCAGCACAAAGTGTGCCGCACCAGCTGGGACAGGGAACCAAAGAGAAGGCAGCACAGAAAGGTGCTGCTTTTGTTGGAGCAGTCCACATTAAGGTAGAGTGAGAGCATTACTTAGCGAACACAAGCAGTCTTTAGAGTGGACATTTTTTCAAACTACTCCAGATACATAAATTGAGATGATGTGGATATCTAAGAATTTTAGTTCAACTCCAGAGCATCCTCTCTCTGGTACTTCATACACACTAGGTTTTCATCACAATGAACTCTTAGAGTTGAACATCTAATAAGAAAAGAATTAGAACAACAGAAAATACAAATGATTGTGTGGCTGCTTTGAAAAAACAAAAGAAAACAGATCTTGTTAAACATGGAGTTCATCTTCTGCAGAGTTACGGTCTCATCCCTTTACCAGAAGGGATTCAGTGCCACACCATACATACTCTTCTGGGACAAAAATGCATTTTTGCTTATTTTGTAGGTTTTATTAATGGTGTTTGTTGCTACACAATTTTCTAAAACGTGTGATATAGGCTACCTGTATGATGGTTGATGATGACAATTGCATGAATGGACAGAGGTACACTAAAAAGACTCGCACAATTTGTCAAACTGTGAAAGTAAGCGGTTAGCCCTGACTACCAGTAAGACTTGGACACATCTTCTTGATACAGTCATAACTTTGCTGATTGTTACAGGCAGATTCTCACTAGTATGGTTCTTGCAGGAGGTTGATCTGACTAATATCTGAAAACACACACCGGTTGCATTGATGGAGAGCTGGAAGTGTGATCTTTCACCAGAGAAATAATAACAGTGTAAGAGTCCAGTATCAGCCACAAAGTGCATTTAAGGCTCTCTATAAATCTCAGAAGCATTAAATGAAATGGTCATCTTCCTACATATTTGAAATGGACATAGGAGTTTTGCACTGACAATGAGGATATTTAAACTCCCAGAGGACTAGGGCTAGAAGCAAAAGAGTACACAACACTGAGGAGTGAGGGGCTTTCATGGACTCTGACTTGGTACCTTGAACACATATGTAAGACTTGGATGTCTGGAAGAGGAAACGAGAATCAGCCACCTCCAGATGGGATTGGCAGCATCAGCCATCTACCTCAGAACACTTGAAAACACTAAGGATAGCAGGCTCATGATGTCTTTTTTAAAAAGACACCTAGGTATTTCTCTTGTATGTGTCCTTTTGTTTTCAGCACCCCCCACAAACCTCACAGTTCATAGGTCAGATATTTTTTCTGGCATGTGAAAATTTTACATTCAGTTCTCTCTACCTCTTTCTTGCCTGACTGATTCAAAATCTATCTCTGTTTGCAACAGAGACTCTACAAGGAGCATTAGAGAAGGACTCCATCCTAACAATGCCGAGGTATCCTCACTGGATACTACAGTAAATGGGACTGACTGGTCTTACTTTTCCATCATATGTTCTGCTACCAGGCATTACTCATAAAAAATCAGCTTGCAGGCTCAAGTCCATAAATACCAGCAAATAAGGGATGGACCAACAAACTCACTGTAAGTTGGCCTCCATTAACTAATTAAACATGGCTTATAGTTTCATAGTTTCATTCAGGGTTGGAAGAGACCACACGGATCATCTAGTTCCAACCCCCCTGCCATGGGCAGGGACACCCTACACTAGATCAGGCTGGACAGAGCCTCATCCAGCCTGCTCTTAAACACCTCATTATTCTAATAATGTGTTTGATGTCAGCTGGGTTGTTTCTTTCTTCATTTGAGGAAGATTAATGGGGCTATTTTGTATCTAACTTTTATCATGATGTCAATTTTTATTGTGATTTTCTTTTTAATGTGCTTTTATAATGATCTTTTAATCATCATATCTGAACTCCCCTAACGTGAAACTTTTTTTATGTTCTTGCTGAAAATTTCTTTCTGATGTCAGAACCCCTGTGTGAGCAGGTGTTACATGCTTTGGCAGTGATAGAATTGCTCTTTCAGAGTCTTTAGAAGCTCTAGAGCTGCCTTCATTCCCATAGCATCTAAACTCCACTGAGTAGCACATTAACTGACAAGACTAACATCCATCATCTTTGCTTCATGCTCCTCTCTTGAGGAAGTGTGCATGTAGGGTATTGTTTGGGTAGGGTTTCCGCTGTGTCCACACTGCTAGGTGTGTATTGCAGAAAAATTATACTCTCACATGGAGCAGAGGCTGCAGAGAAGTTTCTAAATGTCTTTCCCTCCAGCCATTATTTATGTTTGTGTCTCCAGTCAGTCTCCATCATGTTCAGAAAAGAGATTTATCATGACAAATGATCTAGTCCAAGTGTTAAAAACAAGAGCTCTTTCAGTAGAGCATTTTATGCTAATGAAGTTTTTTTGCATCTATAGTAGAAAGGCCATTCTGAACTAAGGATTTTTTGTATGGTCTCCCAAATATGCAGTAACATTTCTATCTAGAACCATCACTCTCTACATACACAGCTCCCAATAAAACCATGTTCAGCTGAAGTTTTGCCAGTAAGTAAAAGCTGGTGATTGCTATCAAAGGCCATCCTTAACTTTATGGTTTACGTGTTATTTCACTTGTTCAGCTTGATATTCTAGGAACATCTCCAGGATAAGGAGATCCTAATACTGATGATAATGGAATATTGTAATGCAAGGGTACTTAACTTTGGAGAGCTGAACAGTCACTGTTATTAAGAGATGTCATGAAATAAAAATGTAATTGCAGATTAATGTCTTGGCAGTGTGACCATGTTAACATCAAAACACTGTATAGGTACTGCTCCCATAACACTCAGATTGCTATCCATTTAGAATATGATTATCCTGTGATTGTATCACTTCCCCTTACTTATAGTCTTACTTCTAAAGCACTCCTCCTCAGTTTTGGCTCACTGTCCTGAAGGGTCAAACCCCCAGACATTCTCTAGCCCAGACAATGGGCTAAGCTCCAGCAAATGTGCTAAGCTGGACACTTCCTGGGGTCCAGATGGTCAAGGTAAATGTATAGCACATGCGATCAACATTGTAAGCACTCCTGAATGTGCAAACTTGGACACTTCCTGGGGTCCAGATAAACATGTACCACATGTAATTAACTTTGCAACACAGCTGTGAGCTGTGTGTGCCCCTGGCCATGTTTGGATATGCCCCATCCCATAGGTCCAGTTGTCAAGGTTTTGTGTTAACAAAGGGCATTAATTGTTTTGGGACAGTATTTAAACCAGCCAAGAAGTCAGGAAACTTGTCTTGTTCTCACCCAGACAGCAAGAAGAGCCAAATGCTGCCCGAGTAGCAGCTGAAGAACCTGCCCTAGCAGACCAACAATTTCACCCAGGCCTTGCACATAGACCAAGGCTGAAAGGGGAAAAGCTCCAAGGGAACTGAATCCCAGAAGAGGCTACAGCCCAGTGACTGGGCATGACCAGAGAGAGGCCCCCAGCCCTCTCTGAGCCAAGGACTCCTTGAATTACAGCCACAGCATCTGGGAAAACACCAGACAGAGGAGCAAGTTGTGAGTACCCCGGCTAATTTGCCATGGAATCCCATCTGTGGGAAAACCACAGATCACAGCACCTGTATTTCCAATTTGAATTGCTGTATTGGAAAGGTTAGATCTGTGCTTAAATCATTTAACTATCTTTATATATGCAGTGTAAAACCCACAACCGAATAACTGAACCTGTGAATACATTTTGTAAACAAGTTATGGTGGTGTTTGAAGATACCACTGTCAGGAAATATTAACTATTAAATATATAAAAACATACATTTTCATTACACTCACTGCCACTTCTCAGGAAGAGGGGCTGCCAAGTCCTCTGGCACTGTCAGTTACCCTTGTAGCAATGTACAGCATCAGATTAAATAGTAAATAGACCCACTCCAGTGTCCCATCAAATATGCAGATGATAAAATGCTCCTAGACCACAGGAGTTAACATCTCATCTAATATGGTCAGTGTTAGTCACAGTCTAACGAAATACAAACGCATATGGTTTTGTTACCATTTGTGGTGAATTTCTAAAGCTTTCATTCCCAAACTGTGGTGATTTCTTGAAGAACACAGATTTTTTTTTTTTACATTAAGCAGGATTCAAGTATGTAAAGCACTGAAATATATGAAGATAGTCCTAAAGATATTACTTTAAAGGAAATTGCATTGTCTAGGGAGGGCTAGACTTGTGATTTTTGAACTCTCAGACTTTATAGTGCTGATGTTGCTAGATATGAAATAGTCATTGCCAACAGATCTATAAGGCAAATTGAACTCTCTGAAACTGCCATACCTGTAATTTTTCCCTGCTTTGTTTTGAGCAGGTCAGTTCTCCTCTTCCTATTTCACAAGAAATCACACAAAACCACTTACACCATTTCCTGTTGGATTTCACCCTCTACCTCCCTTGCAATTAGCAAAGGAGTTTATATTCATGTTCTGATTTCTTCCCACTACTACTGTTCTGGTCTCACCTCTCACAGCTTCTTCCTTCCCTTTCTTCTGCTGATTTTAACTCATCCCTCCACTCTTGATATTAGTCCTCCCCCTACACCTTCTGTGCTCTCCCTGTTACATTACACCTCTCCATTTTGTTTCCCTGTCAGTCCAGCAGCAGAAATAAAACCAACTAGTGTCCCTGCCCCTTGCTGGTATTTCAGAGCTCCAGAGCAGGGGAGAGGTGGGACAGCCACCAAAGTGTAGGGAGCAGGAAAACAGGACAAAGGGTGCAGTGAGGAAGCAGGCAGAGTGATGATGCATGGATGCATAGCGAGCAACAGGAAGGCAGATGTGCAGCTCCATCTGTCAGTTACTGTGCTGAGTCTTCACCCTGAGAAGGGCTGTGTGCCAAAGGCAGGGAGTGCTGCAGGGTGACAGGTGTGGTTGAAATGTCTGTGTGCTGCTGAGGCTCTACAGGCAGGTCTCCCTGATTCTTGTTGAGAGCAGGGAACGAATTCATGATTTGTCTGGAAAAACATTTTAGGTCCTGCACCTGTGTCAGGCAGTCTCAATCACAAAAACAGGCTGGGTGAAGAATGGAGACAGAGAAGTTCTGAGAAGGACTTGGGGGTACTGGTTGATGAGAAGCTCAGCATGAACCAGCATATGTATTGTGCTTGCAGCCCAGAGAGCCAACCAAATCCTGGGCTGCATCAAAAGAAGTGTGGCCCGCAGATCAAGAGAGGTGATTCTGCCCTTTTACTCTGCTCTTGTGAGGCCCTATTTGGAGTACTGCATCCAGGTCTGGAGCCCCCAACACAAGAAGGACATGGAACTGTTAGAGCAGGTCCAGAGGAGGGCCACAAGGATGATCAGAGGACTGGGAGCACCTCTTCTATCTAGACAGGCTAAAAGAGTTGGGGTTGCTTACTCTGCAGAAGAGAAGGCTTTATAGTAGGTCTTTAAGTATTTGAAGAGGGCCTACAGAAAAGCTGGAGAGAGGCTTTTTACAAAGGCACATAGTGGTAGGAGGAGGGCTAATGGCTTAAAATTGAACAAAGCTAGCTTTAGACTAGATATTAGGAAGAAATTCTTCACCATGAGGGTAGTGAGACACTGGAACAGGTTGCCCAGAGAAGTTGGGGAGGTGTCAACCCTGGATGTGTTCAAAGCCAGGCTGGATGGGGCTTGAGCAACCTTGTCTAGTCGGAGGTGTTCCAGCCCATGGCAAAGGAGTTGGAACTAGATGATCTCTAAGGTCCCTTCCAACCTAAACCATTCTATGACTTCCTCTGGAGAGGACTCCTGGAAGGAACTTCAAGGCCTGATCAACATTTCAGCTCCACAAAATGCAAACTGCTTTCAGATCTGGTGATTGCCTAGTGGCCAATTCCTTTGTCCATGAACACAGTAGGCAAATGTAGGCATATCATGAAGATGAAAGAAACACTACATCTACAGTCTTGTAATTAGCATTTGGCACTAGGGAAACCATAAAACCTCCCATGACTTCCCTGTGGGCATTACTTACTAGAAGTTTGACATAACCTTTGCATATTACTGACCCAATAATCCAAAGAAAACAGAGAAGGGAGTGCTTTTAACTTATAGTTTCATAGTTTCATTCAGGGTTGGAAGGGACCACAAGGATCATCTAGTTCCAACCCCCCTGCCATGGGCAGGGACACCCCACACTAGATCAGGCTGGACAGAGCCTCATCCAGCCTGCTCTTAAACACCCCCAGGGACGGGGCCTCGACCACCTCCCTGGACAACCCATTCCAGGGTTTCACCACTCTCATGGTGAAGAACCTCCTCCTCACATCCAGCCTGAATCTCCCCACCTCCAGCTTCATTCCATTCCCCCTAGTCCTATCACTACCTGATATCCTGAGAAGTCCTTCCCCTGCCTTCCTGTAGGCCCCCTTCAGATACTGGAAGGCGACAATTAGGTCACCTCGGAGCCTTCTCTTCTGCAGACTGTACAGCCCCAACTCCTTCAGTCTGTCCTCATAGGAGAGGTGCTCCAGCCCTCTGATCATCCTTGTGGCCCTTCTCTGGACACGTTCCAGCACCTCCACATCCCTCTTGTAATAGGGGCTCCAGAACTGGACACAGTACTCCAGGTGGGGTCTCACCAGGGCTGAGTAGAGGGGGAGGATCACCTCCCTCGACCTGCTAGCCACACTTCTCCTGATGCAGCCCAGGATCTGATTGGCTTTGCGGGCTGCAAGTGCACACTGAGAGCTCATGTTGAGCTTTTTGTCCACCAGCACCCCCAAGTCTCTCTCCTCAGGGCTATCCTCCAGCCAGTCACTGCCTAGCCTGTATTTGTGCCTGGGATTGCCTCGACCCAGATGCAGGACCCTGCACTTGCTCTTATTGAACTTCATGAGGTTGGCCTGTGCCCACCTCTCCAGCCTGTCAAGGTCCCTCTGGATGGCCTCCCTTCCCTCCAGCGTGTCTGCTGCACCACACAGCTTGGTGTCATCAGCAAACTTGCTGAGGGTGCACTCAATGCCACTGTCCATGTCCCCCACAAAGATGTTGAATAAGATAGGTCCCAGGACTGATCCCTGAGGGACTCCACTTGTCACTGGCCTCCACTGGGACATGGAGCCATTGACAGCCACTCTTTGGGTGCGGCCATCAAGCCAGTTCCTTATCCATCTAGTGGTCCACCAATCAAACCCATGTGTCACCAGTTTGGAGACCAGGATGTGGTGCGGGACAGTGTCGACAGTGACAGTGGAGCTTGTGGTTACCCTTCTGTATTATAGTGCTCTTCTAGTAGGATGTTTTCACTCTGGTGCTGGGGATCACTGGCATGGCTATATTTCTGAAACTTCTTTCCTTTTTTTAAAGAGGTTACATTATGGTGAACAGACTTGGTATGCAGCACATTCCTGAGAATCAATGTCTTGTATCCCACCATGGAGAATTCTGGTTGGATGTTTCACTGGCATGAAACCCCTGTACTGTAGCTCAAGGGCCATACACTCCATACATCCCACAGTCTGTTGGCAGTTCATACACTCATCTACACCAGCCTCTACATTGTTTCAACCCCATTCAGTATGATACTGAATTGTCATTCACAACCACACACAGTCTTCCTATTACCCCATTCAAGTAACCAGCCTACTGAACCCTTATAGCAGCGACACATCAGGAAAATGATCCTGAAAAAGAAAATGAATCAAAGGAGGTAACAAAATGCTTTCATTTAGATCTCCATTCTACTAGATGTACACAAAACTCAACACAGCAGCCTTAATAAAGAGCAGGGGAAATGCCTTCAGGCCAGTACCAGATTAGTCTGTAGCTCTTGCTGTTGCAGAAGTCACACAGTATACTCCATGACAATTCTGAATAGGAGGTGCTTGGAAATTTCCATACAATGAATTATGATATGTATTCAGTTTATGTATTATTCTCTGTGGAATTCTCTGTCCTCCTGTAGTCTGCAGGAAATCTAAACAGCAACACCATCAGAATCTGTTATTAGGCCAATCCCAGTGAATAACCTAAAGAGGTTTCTTGGCAAGGCTTTCTGGAGATCAGCATGTAACCATTATGGCCAAGAGAAGTCCTATTTCACATGAGAATTGAGCCCTGGAATGAGCAACCTGTTGTGGTGCTTCTGGACCAGTATAGAATGGAACAAGCGCATGTGCCTTTAGGTATTTCCATATATTTCTAAATGGAAAACACTCTCTCCTACCTGGCAAGTCTATGAGAACCAGGGGGATCTAGCACAGGTCTTGCATTCTCTCCAATATAGCTACTGCCAGTATAAGCAGGTATTTTTGCCTAGCCCAAGTCTCTTGTATGACTTTCCTACATTTGCATGAAACAAAAAGCCTCAATTTTTGCATGGAAAATCTTGCAGAGATGTTGTGCTCTAAACAGCTGTTTCTAACACAGTATAAAAGCCTAGATGAATTGTGAAGGTGTATGCTTCCCCTTTGTGAAAAAAACAATGCCCTATTTATTTTTTAGCAGAGAATATGGTAACTTTTAAGGCCAATTATCTTGGACAGCCATATTACAGAAATGTTACATTTATTTTTGCACCAAGATATCTTGATTTTATTGCCTGTGAAGACTGCAAAGTTTACATTAATGTTAAGAGCATAAAGAGGAGCATGAAACTGTAAATATCCTTTCTGCAACAGACTTTTTATCAAATCCTATTATGTTCCTATTATGTTCCATAAATACTAGTGGGAATTTCCTGCTCAGCAGTCTGATACACATGGTCATCTGTCTTCAGCTCAGTGAAAGAGACAACAGAGTTTCCTCAGCATCATAGTAGTAAAATTATACTCCTTCTTTGCTCCAAAAGCAGCATGTTACCCCAAGACACAGAGGGGAATGAATGACTAACTTACATTTGTAATAGATACCTTTCTCTTTCCTGGTTGAAACCTACAGTCTTGGGAAGTAAATCACCTTCTGCAGACGAAAATGCAGCACTGCATTAATTGGAAATTAATGTCACAAAATAGGTAGCCACTAGTAAACAGAATCTTTTGCCACATGTAAATGTGCAAGTGTTCTAATGTATCAACACCATAATTACAGGGATAAAGTACAAATGCCCAAAGGAAGAGCTCTCTGACACAATGTAAAGCTCATACAAAATATCATGTCAAAGTACAGCACTCAGACTTCATCAAATAGATATTTTAAGATCAAGACTTGAATTTTGATTATGTTTGCAATGTTGATGGGATTGTTCTCACTGTGGAAGCCTGTTCTGCTTTGTCTGGAAAAGCATTTTAAGCCAAATTCATCCTCACTGTCTCTAGCAAAATTAATATAACAGCTAAAGCCTGCTCCTGGCCTCTATTTTTCTCCATCCTCATTTTAAAAAAAGCACTGTATTTAAGAGATAGCTACTTCCTTTATAAGACATAGTCTAGTAATGAAAACATCATTAATCTGTAGCATGGAGACAGATAGATCTTTGACAAAACACCTTGTAAATGGCTCTAACAGAGTAATATTGACTGGTTCTGTCAATACTTAGTAAGGAATTTGTTGCAATATCACAGAATAATAGAACAGTTAGGCTGGAGGGGACCTCTGGAACATCATCTGACCTAGGCTTCTGTTCAAAATAAGTCCAATGAGATGGAGCTGCTCAGGGCCCTATATGGTTAAGTTTTGACTCTTTCCGAAGATGGACACTTTTATGTCTCTGGGCCTCTGCTCCAGTGTTTAACCACCCTCATGGTGGTTGTGACCCCATGTCACAACTTACATTTGCTCTCTTTTGTCACATCACTGTGCACCTCTGAGAAGAGCCTGTCTTCTCTACAGCCTCTGATCATCCTAGGCAGCAATAAAACCTCTGCACCTTCTTTTCCCAATACTTGAATAAATCCACTTCCCTCAGCCTCCTCTTGTATGTTAGGCCATCTTGGTAGCCTCTGCTGAGCTTTTTCCAGTACACCAACATGCATTTTGTGCCAGGGGACAATACCTCAGATGTAGTGGGAATAATTATTACCCTTGTCTGCATGGCTCAAATCTTGCTATTACAGCTCAGTGTACCATTGGCCTTACTTGTCAAAGAAATATACTGCTGTCTCCTTTTCAGCTTTTTGCCTCCCGATACCTTCATATTTTTTTTCTGCAGTGCTGCTTCTACTGTCCCCTCTGTATGGTTACATGGGATTATTTTGCAAGACACTGCACTTGCTTTCCCTAAAAACCATGAGCTGATCTCACCCTGTCAGCCCATTGCTTCAGATTAGCATCCCTGCCCTCTAGCATACTGACTGCATTGTGCATAAACCTGCAGATGATGCTCTCCATCCATTGATAAAGATGTTGAATGTTCTGGCCTCAGTGTCAATCTCTGAGTGATGCCATAAGGAACCATGTGCTAGCTGGGTTTTGCACCTCTGAACACAATCCTTTGAGCCTGTTGGGCCATCCATTTTTTTCTCTTGCATTAACATACACTTATCTAGGGCAAATCTACAGGTTTATCTACAAGGATACTATGGAGACTTTGAGATAGGCCTTACTAAAGTCAAGGTAAACAATATCCAGTACTCTCCCCATATTCACACAATCAGTCATCTTACCAGGTTGGTCAGACTTACTGCAAATCAGAATGTCTGCTCTTTTACTTTGAAAAGATTGTCCTTGAAGAGAAAATATTAAGGCAAATTAAATTTATATGTGAAGATTTTGTACACTGTTTAAAGTGTGCACTTTCATCCCTCGTATTTAAATAATTAAGAATTGGAAAGCATACCCTAAGGAAGGTTTGCTTGGTGCTTTGTACTATATACTGGTTTCTCATTCAGGAAACAGAGAAGTGGCATAAACAAAATCAATGCAAGCATGTCACCAAAACCCTACAGATTCATATTGTCTCAGGCAAATGTAATTTCTTTTGGGGATAACACTGGCAACATCACAACATTAGACAACACTGGCAACGTCTCACCTAGAAAACAGAATGATTGTATGAGTTTTGAGTGGTATGAATGGCAACAGGAATGAATTGCAACAAGAACAAATTACAAAACCTCAGCTCTTTCCCACAAAAGGGGGCTACACAGATAAGATTAGTTGAATGGCAGGCACTACACACTACATCCAAATGCAGCAGGAATGTATTTTTTTTTAATCTTATTTTAATCTCTTCTCTCTCATATAAATCACCTGTAGGGTCCTGTAGAGGTCTGTCTTTTCACTTGTGTTGAGACCTCATAATTACAAAGCAGGTATTGGCCTGAATCTAAGTTTTAGAGGAATCCTTTTTATACAGAAGTGGTCATTTGGTGTTACAAAGAGATTCCCATGAAAGAAAGATGTTTTTAGGAAGTCATTCATGATCAGAGTAAAAATTCAATTAAAGCATTTAGGCTACTTTATCTGACCTAGGGAGTACCTGTTGCTCTATTAGAACAGAGTAAACAACACTATTTCTTATTGTGATAAAAATCACAGGTTCCTTCAGAAATGTCTGTGTGAATCTGGGCACTAACTACATTCTGAGCAATTTGCCTTTTGGGAGGACTGTGCCTCTGATGAGCTCCTGGCCACTTGGGCAGGGCTGCAGAGCTAGTCCCATGCAGCATAACCAGCTGATCTGTGGATTAGAGTGGGATTGCCCATGGGGGCCCTATCTGAAAGTTACAGTTCCAGCTCCTAACAGAGTACAGATACTTCGAGGCACTTCACATATGCATTGTGCATATAAATAAAACATGAAGCTTGCTACACTAGCTCCAATTAGGAGCAGCAGCACACTTCTCTGTAATGGAACCACATTACCATATAAAACATGTGAATTTTCAGAAGTATCCAAGAGAGACTTTTCCAAATATTTGCAGACAAACCAAAGGAGAGACTAAACAACACAGGGTGAAAGTAGTAGAATGGTGTTCCTCCTCTTGTTTGTTAAAGAAATGAAGGTTTAGAAGGAACTGGAGCTGTGATTGTAGGTAGAGGAAATTTCCAACTGTGTGATAGATTATTAATTAATATTGCACTAGGCTAATTAGGAGTCTAGAGGGAAGGTCACTTGACAAAACATGGCAGAAACTTTGGCTTAAATTTACCAGTGGTATTTATTTTATTGAGTAGCATTGAATCTGGGTATTCAGTGGTTTCACAAAGTTAGTTACTAGGTACACAGCAGTGAAAAAAGTCAATCTGATTGGATATTATAATTTTTACAGATTAAATGTAATGGAAATGCATGCACTGGACAGGGAGAGGATTTCCCTCAAACCAATCCATCACATCAGTTCCAGAATTGCTTATTTGATGTAAGAAAAATCTCTGGTTAGGTTATTTAGCCAAGTAAATATTGAATTTCTACTCACCCCAAAAACACGTGTGTCTCTGCCTAGGCAATATAAAAAGCACCTAATATGACTGTTGAAGATTACATGTGGTCTTAGATATTGTGTGAACAGAGATCCACATACATACCAATTTTCTCCTATCTATTGTATGGCAATACAGATTAATTAAAGTAGTTTCAGGAGTTTTTCTACAGCATTTACAGTATTGAGATTAATCTTTATGCTTATTGGAAGCTATAACTTTTGAGAATATTTAGAATGCTAGTGCCTAAGTTTCAAAATTACATTTTTGGAGCAAGACAACTCAGGCACAGATGACATTTTACTTATGATGACATCATTTTGAGCAATGTATCAACCATTTGCTGTTCCTGTTAAAACAATGCCTAGTGGTAGCACTGTTCTGAGGTGGTTTGATTCACATTATCTTAAAGTCAGTTGTCAAAATCAACTTTCCTCCTTTCCTTCACCATTGCTGTAAGAATTAATGCCAACATTATGCAGGTTCATTCACATTTCCTTTTCAACCTCATTGAGAAATAATAATAAAATGTAGATTTGAAATTGTATTTCAGATTTCATTTTAAACTGCTTATCTCTGTTCGCCTTCTGATTAAACACAATATTTTTGGAACCAAAACATCACATTAGCTTTATGACCACGCTTTCCATCAAAGCAGTAAAAGCTTGAAGGTTTACTGCAAAAAGGGTTCCCCCTACTGGTGGCTTGGTGTACTACAGCCTCCAAATCCCCAGTACGGTTTTAAACCTCTAAAATGATTTAACCCAAACCAGCTGCTGGTTGTATGTCTTCATTTGAGAACCCCTCACGCAGTCTTTCTTCAAGGCTTATGCATATGTTTAGCAAACATATGCCAAATCCTCAATAAATACTGGCTACTGGTTACTGGATTTGCCAGGGTTCTTACAGTATTTGGGTATTTTTCAACAGGAAGGCCATATCTGTGCATGTGTCTCAGTGTGTGAACAGACATTATGTGCTAGGATGCCAATCGCAATATTTACAGCTGTAATATGTATATATGATTGGATAAGATAGCTGGAAGGTTTTACTGGCATTTACATAGTGAGACTACAAAAGTAAGACAGTGACAATTATGGAGGTAATTCCAAAGTACTGCTGAAACCATTATGCCAGTATGTACAGAGCTTACCAAAACCTCATGGCTTCAGACATAGGGTGCTTGCAAGTGCAGAGGAGATCAACACTTCAGCAGTGCCTTTTCACACCATTACACAAAGAACCCCACAGTGCAGGGCTTAGGAGACAGCTGTTACAGCCAATACTTCCAGAGTATGACTTAAAATATTTCTACAAATAAGTGGCACAAAGTTTTAGGTTCTGAAATCTCAGTATTTTCTTTGGCTAGCCACACTCTCCCTTGACAGAATCAGGACTACACTATTTCTGTTTTTTAAAAAGGTCAGAAGAAATACTCTTCTGCTTTCCATGTGGAACACTAGATGACATGTTCTTCCATTTCCTATGGCATGCAGCTAGGCCCTTTACCCTGAAATTTCTTCTGCAGGTATGGAGATGTCTGTACTGTACAGGCAACACAAGGTGGGTAAATCTGTAGTTGTACTTCCTCACACTGAAAGTTAAGAAGTAACCTTAACCAGGAAGGCTGAATTAAATATGGCTGTTGCAGTCACCTCAGACATCTCAGATGCCTAGGTTAGCCAGGCTCCTCTGCAGGGTGGTTCTTACCATCACAGGGTTAGGCTCAGCTGGGAGCTACGAGGCAGCATGAGATGAAGTATGCCCGCCACTCATCATCACTGAAGGGCAGAGCTGAAGTCTTTCACTTGTTTCCTGATACATATATTGTTTGCATATACCTTTATACTTATTCCCTGTTACACAGGCAGATGCACTTTCAAGGGCTGTCAGAATGCTGGCTTGTCTGAATAGGCTCCTTCCCTCATGAGTCAACTGCCAACATCTTCCCAAGACAAAAAGCTCCCAGTATAGCAACAACAACAACAGAAGCCCCCAAACCCACAACCCAACACCACCAAGAAAACAAAACCATAAACCAACCAACCAACCAAACAAAAACCAACCAAACAAAAAAGGTAGGGATGAGCACGCTACAGCCCATATCACTGTCATCACAGCTAAGCTTGGTTCTGGTTCTTGAGATGCAGGGAATTACTGTTTTGATCCTGCCATAGCCCCAGCAACATCACAAGACTTTCTGGAACTTAACTGTCACATCAGGCAATACCAGACAGATCTTCCTGACAATTCCTGCTGCCAGGACATCCCTTGATCAATAACCAGTGCTTCCATGGCTCATTTTGTAATACTACTTGCTGTAGTGGGATTCTTCTTTTTAAGTCCCACCTCCAGGTTTTAAAGACTCTCAGCTCAAAGGGTCATGTTCAGAGGCTGTTTTTTTAAAGCATGTTCAGTTTGAATAGAGCAAAGACATTCCATACTGCCTGCATTTGGAGGAATTTTTGTTCTCATGTACCAGATGAAGATTCAGTGAGTATAGCACTTCATTAACTACTAAGCTAGGATTCAGAAAATACATGAACTTGCATTCTTACACAAAGTTACTCAATTGTAGATTGCAACCTATTGTGGGGGATTTCCTCTTCACTATAAAGGTAGGAACAGCTCTAGAAATCCACATTGGACTTCTAACTCATTCTGAGGGTAAAAGCAAGTTAGAATACTAGAATGCTGCTGTGAAATAAAACAGAGCATGACAGCCTGATGTTTCCTTTTCAGTAGTTATGATGATCATCACTTTTCTTTTATTTTTTCCCCCTTGCCTGTGTTTTCAGGCAAAAAGATGAAACATCTAACATTTCTTAAGTGTCTCATATTCTCTGCTCTGAGCACTAACCTAAATGAGAGTGTTGAAAGCTGACATAGGAAACTCCTGACAAGAGCAGCAAGCTCCACTGAAGTATTTTTTGATTTAAAGCTGAAAACTCGTAAATGATGGTTGGTTGAGAACTTTAAAGTGTTACCGTGCCCCGGCCGGCTTTCAAAGGAAAGAGAAACTATCCTACAAAAGGCCAAGTGTCTGAAGCATCTGTCTGGCCAGGATGTACATAGTAACTAATTCAGGCATCTGCTTTTGATGATGCCTTTCTGGGCTGTTGTAGGAGGCAGCCTGTGCTAATAGTCATGTATGCCTTTTTTGGCAATAGGCCTATTTCCTTAATTAAAGTAATTTCATTCATACAATCAATAAACACACATTTCCTTCCTAAATATATGCCCCCCCCCCCCCCCAATGTTAATTTAGATAAAGAGTAATATAGTATTTGGCCATGTTACAATAATAATAAATCAGTATCTGAAGGACATTAGGGAACATCTTTGAGAATATCAGGATCTTCACTAGTGGATTAATAGTTTGTCACATACTTAACAGTAACTTAAAGAAATATCAATATTCCGGCATTTTAGAACATCTAACAAGAAAAGTTTGGGTTAAAGTTGCTTCTTTTGGTCCCAAATCTATAAAAGATCCCAAACAGATAAAAGAAGAATGATACAAATTCAATTTATCTTATGATTTCCTGATTTTAAGTCAGCTTCTTAACATTGTTTGAAGTGTATTTATATCCTGAACACTTTTTAATTTTTTTTAATTTTTTTTTTAATATGCATACTTTTTAGATAGACTTTACTTAGTTTCATACTTGAGTATTAACTAATACTTAACTAATACTGCTCTGCCAGGGGGATTTGGACTAGATGAGCACCTTGAGTACTGTGTCCAGTTCTGGGCCCCTCAGTTTAAGAAGACACTTGAACATGTCCAGAGAAGGGCAACAAGGCTGCTGAGAGGCCTTGAGCACAAGCCCTATGAAGAGAGGCTGAGGGAGATGGGATTGTTTAGCCTGGAGAAGAGGAGGCTCAGGGGTGACCTCATTGCCCTCTTACAACTACCTGAAAAGTGGTTGTAGCCAAGAAGGGCTTGGTCTCTTCTCTCTAGCAACTGGGACCAGAACAAGAGGACACAGTCTCAAGCTGCGCCAGGGGAAGTTTAGGCTCGAGGTGAGGAGAAAGTTCTTCACTGAGCGAGTCATTTGTCATTGGAATGGGCTGCCCAGGGAGGTGGTGGAGTCACCGTCCCTGGAGGTGTTCAAGAGGGGATTGGACATGGCACTTGGTGCCATGGTCTAGTCATGAGGTCTGTGGTGACAGGTTGGTCTCGATAATCTTTGAGGTCTCTTCCAACCTTGGTGATACTGTGATCTCTTGAGGTCATTTCCAACCCCTAGCATTCCATGATTCTACAATTTGGTAACTACAGGCTTGAATACCAAGACATAATTCCTTTTGAGAACCACTGAATTTCAGGTTAGACACCTCCATTCTACTCCCAAAATCACTTTGCTCTAAACAGAGAAAAAGGGGCATAATACCTTGCTCTTACTTATCTTTTCCTGGTACCATTGAATCCTCTTCACCATGTGATGCAGCAGTGAAGGCGTGTGTGTTTGCGGTGGAGGCCCTACCCAGAGCAAGCAGTGTGCTATCTCAGGACTGGTGGGAGAGAGCTGCTCTCTAAACGACCCCACCTCCAGTCCTCCAGCAACTTTATCAGAGGTCATTTCCTTCCTCCCTACTCAGGAAAGCTATATATGTCTTCATCTCTGAGATATGAAGCAGTAAAAGGCAGCCTGCTCATGATGTGCTTTGTCTGCAGCTCTTTCACTCCTCCATAGCAGAAAAGCTCAGAGAAGTCTTTCACCATAGCAGCTATGGTCATGGTGGAGATAGGTTTGCCAGGACTGTGGGGCAAGGGGAAGAGAAGGGTCCCTGGATGGAATGAAGAAAAAGGTTTAGCTCCCAACTGCTGAAAGATGATGGTAAGTACCAGTGCAGAACTACACCTTTGCTTAATGAGACCTCTTCCTGCCTTCTCCACTTTCACTGAGTAGACACAGACACAGCAAAACCTAATGTAAAGCAGGCATTATGCTGTCTCCTGTTGTCCGGTCTTTGCCAGCTCTTTAATTTTTCTCTGCACACATACACTATAAAACCTTCCTGTACCCTGGGCTGCCTTTGCCTAGCTATGTGTTTGCATAATTTCAGTGGTGGTAGCTGTGAGAATGGATCACAAAGAATTTTTCTGACGGAAACTGCAACTAATCCAAACTACTGGCTGAGTCATGCTTGGATGTTCTCACCTGAAAGGTGAAAGTGCAAGTTGTTACAGGCCTACCCAGAAGAGCTGTGCTAACAAGGAGACAATATGTGACTCAGGCCAACAAAAGCACAACAGATAGATACCCAAGGTACTAAGTTCATCATGCATCTATGACCTAAATCTCCAATACTGAGAGGTAGGAATTGAGGGGCCCTGACAATCACCTTCATCATGTTCCTGAACTCAGATGGATGTTGGGTTTACAAAACACTCAGATGTCTTAAGGACAAAGAATAAAGCATGCTCAGCAGTAGAGTCTCAGTTACCTGAATAATGGGCATTGATCATGCAACAGAACACACCTTTTCAAGCTGTAAGATAATACTTCTTTCTAAGATGAATTCCTTGGTTTCACATATATCCTGAGGATTGACTGTGCATAGGCATTTCAAGGGAGAGAGTATTTTTAGTGTGCTCATCATTGGCAGAGAAAAGAAAAATCCAGTTTTGGAATTTTTGATATATAGAAAAAACAAAGTCCCCTCTCTGCACTGATGCATCTCTTTCTCCAAGTTCCCAGAATAAGACTTCAGACATGGCAGCTTCACCCAGTGTGAATAGTTGGCCTCCTTTTGAGATTCACTCAGCAGAAGTTTCTAAAATACAGTTAGTGAATGGCTGTGCTGTAGATTTATTGCATTCTCAGATGACTATAGAAAACATTCTATTTTAGAGTGTTTATAGGAAGCTATCAGAATTTTTTGTGTATATTTTACATTTATTTGAAAATTAATATAGTCCACAGTGTATATATACATTTCACAGACACGGAGCTGGAAAATACGCAGCACACGCTCTTGAGAAATACTGTAGAAGTCTCCCAAAGTTTGTTTTTTCCCCTCCTGCATTGAATGAAGCATCTGGTTGCCATCTTCAATTTCTTGCAAAATGGCTCAGATAAGGGCCATTTCTCATTTGCAAAAAGAACACTTAATTCTATCTGTGCGGTACTGCAAAGTGAGCATAAATTACCCATTCTCTCCCTACTTATATTATTGTAAGTCAAATGACTTCAGTGCAACTAACTCTGATTTACATCACCGTAAGCCAGGAGAGACACAAGGGCTCTAAATTTCCTTAGTGTTTGTTTTCATACTGTATTTTCTCCTTGTGATGGTTATCCATTAGTCTATAAATCTTAGTAGTCTTAAACTCATGGAGCTCATTAATTTTGAAGTGGTTTGGCCTATTCTTAGCAATATACTTGAGCCAACTCCGGCAGTCATATCTCTTGATCCTGAGGAATTTTGTTTCAGCTTTATAGCCATGCAGGACTATCCCTGTAAACTGCCCTGACGTCTGACTGTGCATGTTTTAAGGATGCCCTATGACTTGCTCAGCAGAGCATAATATTTGAATACTTACATTCACTACACCTGTAACATTGTCATTAACTGAAGGTACCAATTCAAAATCCCCAATATTGAGCATTAGCAAAGATGGGCATCAGTGACAGTAATGGTATCCATAAGTATTCCTGGGGGAAATGATGAACCCCATAGGTTTCCAAGACACTCCCCTTTCACTGATCTCTAGACAACATTTTGACACCTTCTATGTGAAACAGTCATCAGGCTGAATCTGCAGCAACAATATTAGCCATGTAAGATGTCTCTTAAGAGATTGTTCAGTGCACTACAAAGAGAAAGCCTTAAAACTTTTCATGCTCATTGTACCTGAGGAATCAAATGACATACTCATGAAACACAATATTAGAAGCATAGTATCGAGTGATCCTTTTCTGCCTCACCAAGCCTTTCAGCTATGACTTGTTGAAGAGTTTTAGAAAATTGATAATCCTTTCTTTAGTTGTTACGGGGCACTCTGCTTGTATCCAATAGTTTTTCATTAAAGAAAGATATCACCAGCAATAATGGTTTAGAAATACTTGCTACTTTGATCAATTAATAATACCTCTGTTTAGTCTTCCCATGCACATGAACCTCCCTAAACTGGCAATTGCTGGGAATAACTCTGTTCTTGTATTGGAAACCAAAATTATTGCACATCTAAACCCCAACCTTGTAAGTTCCTAAATTATATAGTAATTTGTATTTACATAGATTACATGTATTTTTACTGGAATGATTTAAAACAATTTTACTCAGAGGTGTATTACTTCAGCCTTCCCAAATGCTGAGATACAATTCCTGTAAGAAGGAATTAGCTACGTTGTTCTTTTGCTACCACTGAAATAAGACAGCATTATTCCCTTTCTATAGAGAAGCATAAGAAATGAAATGACTTGTCTCAAATCATACATAAAGCAGGAGTGCAATTAGGAATAGATTTTGTATGTCTTCATTTCCCATACTTGTAATACAAATAGCATAGCCTGATGAGGACATATACTTCAGTAATGCAACCTTTCCATGCCATTTTACTTTGAAAAATTGTTCATTTTGTCTCTGCGTGAGGTTGCTATTGAATGATGTCCGTAACACTTCCACTCCAGAGACACTTGTCTATCACCTGGTATGACAGGAAATTAAGACTGTACTTATAATTCAGAAAGTGCTTTGGGGCTCCTGTGGATCAAAGGTACTTTGGAAATGCAGAGTATTTAATAATTTTAACTGAACAGCCCAGCTTTGGAGTAGTTTCTCTGTAAGTAATAAATTAGCATTTCCTCTACTAGTTGCTGTCTTTTGGTCTCTGCTATCTTTAATGTGAATTTGCAGCTGTCAAAATGAATAATATGCAGCACCAATTTAAACCCTGCTTTTCAATATGTTCTGCGTAATAGTTTCACTTTGTCTCGTTTCTGTTGATCGCTATTAAATTCTAGATTGTTTTAAATTCCTTGAGACCATCTTGGAAGTATCAATTATAAACTGTAGGCATTTGTTAGAATTCAGCTTGAGACAAAGCATTCTCATTTGGCTGGAAATCACTTCTTCCTCTTTGCACTTAATACAGAAGAGGTCATGGAAATAGAAATTGTCATTTAAGAATGGAGAATGTTTAAAGAAGAAATATTAAAAATTATTGTAGGGATTAGAAAAGAAAGAACCTTCATAAAATCATGGATGGAGATGAAAAACCACACATAACTTGCTTTTTATTCATCTACACAGTTTGTGACTGGTCAAAGTCATTGGAAAATGTGAAGCTCAGAAATGACACAACTCTCCCCATTCACAGAGTACATTTCCTTCTGACACAGAAATGAAAAGTGAAGTGATCAATTCCCACAGGTCAAAAACCTATCTAGAATAATACGGCTCATAACAGATTCCCTAGGAAACTTGTTACTCCACATGGCTAGATGTTGCAGTGGATCAGAAGTATGGCTGCTCTTGACAGTACCATCCTGCATGAGGACAACTCCCCCTCCCCCACCTTAAAAAAACGAACACCCACAAGTATTACTCTAAATATTTACTGATACTCAGGATAAACGGCAACATCGGTAGTTTTCTTTTACTGAAGACAGCTAACATGAAGGCACTTTCCTCAGCCTCAGCTACTTATACAAAATTTGCATTAAAAATATCCTTGTTCCTCTGCTTTGCAAGAAGTAAAATGTTTGTATCACTGAGAGCAATATTAGAACTGGATTGGGAAAACAATGCCCAGGAACAGATGAGGATTGGTCTAGAGCTTAGAGCCGGGACTGGAATTAGATTTCAGACTGGATGACGCTGAAATTTTGTTGGCTGTTCTTTTGAATTTTTGTTCATAAGTATATGGATTATCTCATGAGATCACCTGGAGGGTGTTTATAGTGTGCTTGACAAATATTTTCACAGTTTTACGCACCTGGTTTGCTACTTTACATGTTTTCTAAATACAAATCATCCAGCATGTGAATTTTAACCTGACTTTTAGGCAAATATTAACAAACCCCTAGTTAGGCCAGATGAAGATATTCAGCCTTTTCTTTTTAAACTATACTCTTCTTTGAAATCCTTCTTTGATTTTTAACACTTAAATCTAAACACCATATTTTCTATTAATTATCCTGATTTGCGTCATCACTGATGTTGATATACTGATTACTATGTCTTCTTGATTAAAGCTCAAATGGGAACCAAATTGCTACCAAATGTGCACTGGTTTCCATTTTTAATTTGTCTTCCAAGGATGTTAACAATTTCAACCAGAAAGATTGACCAACAATTCCTTACTGCTAATATGAGTCTTGAGTGTCTTACTTCCCTCATTTGAAGTGATATAATTTAATAAAATAGGTGCCTTGGCTCCTGGCCAACTTCACCTTGGCCTTGATTCTAGTGTTGCAGGTGAAACTTCATTATATATGTGGAGAGAAGGCAAACTGCATCCTGGGATGCATCAAAAGAAGCATGGCCAGATTGAGAGAGGTGATTCTGCCACTCTGCTCTGGTGAGAGCTCACCTGGAGTACTGCATCCAGCTCTGGGACCGCCAATGCAAGAGGGGCAAGGACCTGCTGGCGTGGGTCCAGAGGACAGCCACAAAGATGATCAGAGGGCTGGAGCACCTCACCCCAGTGATCAGTGTTGGGCCCCACCTTATTTGAAAACTTTATTGATGATGTGGACAAGGGGATTGAGTCCATCACTAGTAAATTTGCAGATGACACCAAGATGGGGGCAGGTGTTGATCTATTAGAGGGTTGGGGAGCTCTGCAGAGGGACCTTGACAGGCTGACTGGATGGGCAGAGTCCAACGACATGAGATTTAACACATCCAAGTGCCGGGTTCTACACATTGGCCACAACAACCCCATGTAGAGCTACAGGCTGGGGTCAGAGTGGCTGGAGAGTGGCCAGGCAGAAAGGGACCTAGGGGTACTGGTTGATAGTAGGCTGAACATGAGCCAGCAGTGTGCCCAGGTAGCCAAGAAGGCCAATGGCATCCTGGCCTGTATCAGGAACAGTGTGGCCAGCAGGAGCAGGGAAGTCATTGTGCCCCTGTACTCAGCACTGGTTAGGCCACACCTTGAGTCCTGTGTCCAGTTCTGGGCTCCCCAGTTGAGGAAAGATGTTGACTTGCTGGAATGTGTCCAGAGAAGGGCAACAAAGCTGGTGAGGGGTTTGGAGCACAAGCCCTATGAGGAGAGGCTGAGGGAGCTGGGGTTGCTTATCCTGGAGAAGAGGAGACTCAAGGGTGACGTTATTGCTGTCTACAACTACTTGAAGGGAGGTTGTAGCCAGGTGGGGGTTGGTCTCTTCTCCCAGGCAACCATCACCAGAACAACAGGACACAGTCTCAAACTGTGCCAGGGGACGTTTAGGCTGGATGTGAGGAATATGTTCTTCACAGAAAGAGAGACTGGCCATTGGAATGGGCTGCCCAGGGAGGTGGTGGAGTCACCATCACTGGAAGTGTTTAAGAAGAGACTTGATGGGATGCTTGGTGCCGTGATTTAGTTGATTAGATAGTGTTGGATGATAGGTTGGACTCAATGATCTCGAAGGTCTTTTCCAACCTGGTTAATTCTATTCTATTCTATTCCTATGAAGACACGGTGAAGAATTAGGGCTATTCAGCCTGGGGAAGAGAAGGCTCCGGTGAGACCTTATAGCTACATTTCAGTATCTGAATGGGGCCTACAGGAAGGCTGGGGAAGGACTGTTTAGAAGGGCTTATAGTGATAGGACGAGGGGCAATGGTTTCCAAGTGGAGCAGGGTAGATTTAAGTTGGACGTAGGAAGAAGTTCTTTACAACGTGAGTGGTAAAATACTGGAACAGGTTGCCCAGGGATGTAGTTGAGGCCCAGTTCCTAGAGACATTCAAGATCAGACTCAGTGCAGCCAACTAGATCAGGGCAGCCTGATCTAGCTGGAGGTGTCCCTGCTGACTGCAGGGGGTTTGGTCAACATGACCTTTAAGGGCCCCTTCCAACCCAATGCAATCTGTGAATCTGTGACAGTTATTTGTGCTCTCGATTACTTGTCTAAATTATCAGGTAGCATCACTGATGTAACCTTTGGAACAATCCCAGCATGAGTCAGTCACCCTTAATATAATTAAAATGCATATATCTCAACATTGATTCTTAACACCTGGTATTGTTTCCAAATAAATAAAGCACTCAGTACTGAAAGAGAACAGGAAATGTTCACATCAATGAACAATGCCAATTTAAATGTATGAACATGAGATTTAATTAAACTGTAATAAAAGTGGAAGATTATTACACTTTCAGATCCCCAAAGCCTATGAGATTAAATGGATGACATGTAAATAATATACAATTATAGGCACTAAAAAAAAAAAGAGAGCTGGAGAGCAGGAGTGTGATAGAGAAGAAGCTGAAGGTACAAGGTAGAATATATTCTTTTGCACAAAGCACTACATATGCATCTCTGCTACAGTTTTAAGCCTCTCCTTCCTGTTATCCACAGCCTCTTAGTTGCTCTTCCTTTTTCACTCCCCTGTAGCCCTTGACTACAGCATATTAAATGTAATGTGGCATCTATGTTATCTCCTTCAAATCATTTCAGTTAAAAAAGTATTTCAGAAAACTGGCAAAATCTACCCCCACACCCCCTTTTTTTTTTTCTCTTCCCCCAGAAAAATAAGCTGATCTGGCAGAGGACTTCTGGAAATGCTATTTCATTATTAAACTGAACCAACTACCTTAGATGGAAGTGCCTAAGTAAAAATGGATGATTCATAAATAGCTTTGAGTACACACAATTCAGATCTGGGGCTTCCTGCAGTGATGGTATTTATTGTTCCTAAATCTAAGCATTCATGCAAATGATAGTGAATCCAGGAAACTGGGCTTGAAAAGTCATTTTAGGTTTGTCCACTTTTTTGCCAGACAAGCTTGACTTTTGTTTGGAGCATTTGTGCATGGTGGTAGGAGGCAATTGCCTTCCCTTTTTCTTTTCATCTCTTCCTCCTCACTCCTGGCACAGCAAGTAATCAAGCAACTGGGGAGAAATGAACTAGTGCAGACAGAGAGGGAGGGCTTCCTGGAGAAACAGGGTAAAGACAGAGGCTGGGGGGTTCTACATGCCTTCCTAGTAAACTACTTTCCAAACCCACTGTGAAATCTCTCACCTCCTAGTGAAGTGGGAAACTAACTGGTGCTCTGCCTGCCACCAGTGCTCAGCCTCAGCCCAAATTCAGCAGTCTCAGGATGCAGCATACTCTTGTGTTTGAGCTTATCCAGAACTGGTGACTTCCCTCTCTCACCAGGAACTAGACTGAGATCATGCCTAGTCGCAACAAATGTCAGAACATTCATGCTAGTTATGTTCCCCACAGTGTTAATGGGAAAGATGGAAAAACTGCATGTCACCAGGACCATTCAGCCATAAAAGAAGTGTGCTTCTTTATTCAGTGCCCAGAAAGCCAGATTTACACTGACGTCAGAACTGTAGTGAATCCCAGCACGCTACTGGAAGCCGTGAGGGCTTATAAAACTTCCTAGACATACAACAGCCAGACTGCTCCCCTGGACTCTGTTGGGCACAGATAAAATTGGGGAAGCAGAGCAGAAGCCTCCAACCAGGGCTCCTGGTTTCTGTACCCGCTTGTCAGGTCAGATAAAGCTTTATGCCACCGGGAACACTTTGTGGATAAAAGTTTGGTTTATTGGGTTGACACGACACAGGCATCTCTGTTTTTCATAGAAAAGACAGAAACTGGATATGGAGCAGGGTATTACATTGAGCTGTCGTGACTATGTACACTACACAACATTCATCATTGCTATTGATGACTGGCTGGGCCCATAATAAATGCATTATTATTTGGCATATGCCCTCAAAAAGGTCATCCAGAAGCATATCCTGGGAAGACCCCCCTGGCATGAAAGTGCAAGACCAGCCGAACTGTTTTAACTTGCCAGTATATTTTTAGAGTTCATTTAAAACATGTTGTCATGTATATTCTCTTTCAAAGAATGATACATCACCACTGGCAGTCAGTGCATACTGTTTTCATAGTGTAGCTTTCATAAATATTATGAACAAATATCACAGTGGTATTGTTATAATGAATTACAGGGATGTGTTTCTTGAGAGAGTGCCAATGACTGGTTTATATCCTCCGTGATGTTAGCGTCGCAAGAAATGTGGCACAAATCCTTTCCCAAGGTTCAGCAGTATATTTAGACAAATAATGCTACACTTTTTTTTCCCCTTTTTTAAAGTTTCCTCTGAACACTAATGTATATATAGCCTTTTAAATTTTTATGTTAATATGGTCAATGATCTAACAACACTTATTATGTTTGAAGTTCCTTTATGGTAATCTGGAATTAATTTTCATCTGACTCTCACCAATAGTCAAACATAGTAAAATATGTGTAAGCCAAATAATGTCACTCAGAGGCTTTCAGGGCTACATAAGGTTCTCATACAGTCCTCATACAGTTCTCATACAGTATCAAAGTACTGCAGTACAAGTAGAAAAGGAAGCATTGAGCTCTTCCATTCTACTTCTAGATTATCTGAGAGGACATTTAGCAATGCTGCAGAGAATCTTCAGGTTCCTGTTTGTGTACATGTCCACTGGAAGCTCGGGACATGCTTTCAGCTTCTCCTGGGAGTGCCTTGCTCCCAGTCACTGCACACTGCCTGCACTAGGACTGGTGGCTTGCCACCCTCCTAACAACCTTCCCAGATGGACTGCTTCCTTTAGGAATGATGTGCCAGCAGGCACCCTTAGAAAGACATGGCTGGATGAATGTGAACTTCATTTTCATAAGATCTGTGGGGTGGGAGAAATGTCATATGTTTGCCAGCTGCTTGTCTTGAGATGGGCTTGTAGTTGAAGCCATTAAAAAACAGGATTTTTTTTTCTTTTTGTGTTTTTTTTAATCTAGCCTACCCTGTGAGAACAATAGCTCATTTAACTCCAGCTGTGTTCCACTGCATTCATTTCAATAATGTTTGGTCTACTGAACATATAGAATTAAATACCTGTGTGTTCTGAAGTGGCATAGATATTTTGTCTTAACCACTCAGAAAAAGCTCTGCACAAAAAATATACTAAGGGGAAATTATATGCAACTGTACACCTAGCCATGGCTGAAATGGCAACATTTGCTAGCAGACGGACTGCACAGTATGGCAAGCATTTTTTTAACATATGGAGTAAGATATAATAGCAATTACTTTTGCAACTTTGCTACTCTACCTAACACATTAAATGTTGCCTTCACAATAGTAACCCATTCATAAGAAATTCTAAATGTTCCAACTTTTTCAGTATTCAAGGGACTTTTGGATTTCACAATGCTCCTTCTGCTTCCCAAAGATACTCCTCTCATTAAAAAAACAAAACCTCAAGTCTCAAAAACCCCAAATACAAGCAAGAAAATTTCCAGAATGATAACGAGATCAAAAGTAGTGAGTGAAAACAAAAAGATCTTTGCCTAAAAGAAGGGAAAACCCTAAGGGGCCCAGAGCTGCATTTTTTTTAATTTGACAGGCATTTAGAAGTGTAATTGATGGGGCAGTTAAGGTGGCTCTTGACCAAAACAGTTAATACACGATAGCAGTATCACATTTATAACATGCCAAAAATCACGTTAATGTGTATTCCATGGAAACACAACTACATCATTAAATAGGAGAAAAAAGATCCTATATGTTAATAAATGCATTTAAAGTTTCAAGTCTATTATTCTACTATTTCAGATTATTTCTACAAATAAATGCAAAGAAGACACTTTAAAAAACCTTCCTCTTTGTTGCAATTAGGGCTACGCTACCTTTGCTACAAATACAATAAAGCAAATTGTCTACAGTCTGGGTTTACAGTGGAAACCAATTGCTTCCCACACTGGGGAGAGGCAAGACCAGGTCATTTATCAAAAATCACTAATGCCTAAAGCCATGGGTAACTTTTCAACCCAAAGGATAATAGTTTTTCCTTTCAACTATGAATTCCAGTCTAGACGTGCTTTATGATACCTTTTGAAATGTCTTTTTGCCTAAAGTGTGCTCCAATGTCAGTTAACCTCAGCTGAGACTTCTTTATCTGAACTCAGAGCCACCTGCCTTTCACTGGCAGAAGCAAGGCTTGAAACAGACAGGCAGAAGAGTTCTTCAATGCACGAACATTTTTTATAGGCTTGTGTTCACTGACTACCTTTCTGGCACTGAAGTACTTATGAGTAAAATATATATACATGTACACACACACATGTAATTTGACATTACTTTACCCTGTCAATATTCTTTACAACACTAAGTCTGATGCATAATGAAGCAGAGAAGCAAAGAGATGCATACAATGGAAGTGTATTTCTACTGGTATATTCTTGTGCACTCACAGGTTGTGGCAAGCTTCAGATAAATGTATGGAAAGACATTTTCTGCCACTAGGATCTCAGGTTCTGTTATCAAGCCAGACATGCCTTAACTTGATAGTCTCTCCTGATAATGTTAACTGGTTGCCTTATGTTACACAAAATCTTTGGGCACACCATAGTGAAAATTAATCTTAGTATATCTTTACCCCCTTGAGACAGCTTGCTACTAATTACAAAGATTACGTTTATTGCAGGTGCATGGGGTCACTGTTGACATTGCAGCTCTTAATGGCCTTTCTTCAAGCATACATCAGAGCACAGCATGTCTCTTTTGTTCAGTGCCGTGCAGGTCTCAAACTACCAGTGGAGCCAGCTATCATCCAGTAGCGACTAATTCACTACTTGCATGAAATTTCTACTCCATCTTAACATTTGCTACAGAGAAAAGCATCAGAAGCAAGTATTCTGTTGTCCTCTACCAAAAGACTTAAAAAAGTTAAAAAACTGCACCACACTGCTACATGACAGCAATTTAAGATGACTAAGTTTGAGTATGCTGAAGGCTCTGCATTTCCTTCAGCCATGCAAAGCAGAGCCAACGAACCACAGTGCAAGCACCCTCTGCCTTCCTACTTTTTCCTCTCCTGTAGATAAGGGACAATCATCTCCAGGAGCTGCAAATCCTGTAATTTGCATGAACATTAATTTCCCAGAAAGACAGCAGCTCTACTTTAGAGTGGGTCATCTCTTCAGGCTACGTAGAAGTTAAACTAAATGTCTTATTAAAAAAAAAGAAAAAGCTCTCACGTGGTAGCTGTAAATACTAATTTATGAATCATGACTAACTCAGAAAATATGTATAAAGAAGAAAGTAGTGAAAACAGTGATTGAAAATTTTATGACTGAACGTGCAAAATTTGATTAGTTATGATTGATGGGGGTCACATTTTGTTCCTCGTAAATAGCTGAGTAATTGCTGTAAATCCATGAAAATATTCACAAAAAGTGAAAGGTGTTAGCATAAGCATCAACCCACACAGGAAATGTGTAAAGCATTACTACAGAGTTCAAAACTTCAAGTCTTTATAGCATGTGATACTACAATCAGTTTTCCCTTGGTTTCGGGCATCATTGTCCATTTCTTCACTCAAACATAATCCCAAAACATCCCTGTGGCAAACACAACTTCAGCTGTGTGAAAACTGCTATTGCACAGATTGGCGAGATTGAATTTTTACTTAAAAAAAATAAAAATTAATCATGATGTTCATGGATCTAATAACATTGTTAATGTTGAAAATGGTCTTCAGTGCTGAGTTAGAGAAAGCAGGGGACAATTTACAGACCCACTTCTATCATAGAGAAATCTTTATAATCTCACACTCAAAACAACCTGCAGGGGGAAGAAAGGAAAGGTCCTGTTCAGACTGTCCCTAGAGCTCAGAGACCACTTCTCTGCCCCTGCCACCCACCAAGCTGTCCACCAGTCTGCTGGCCCTGTCAGGAAAATTCCTCACATGGCTTGAAATAGATCTAGTACCCATAAAAATAGTGTCTATTCAGATTGAAAAAGTGTTTCCTTTTTCAAAGCAGAAAAGTTTCTGAATTATAATCTTCTGCTGCCTTATCTAATTCTCATAGCCTATAGTTCAGTTCTATAGTTAAAGTGTTTTAACTCTGTCTCCAGGAACAGATTATCAAACTTCTTACCCAGAGCCCCAGTGGTGATTTAACACCCTCCCAGAAGTCTACATGAGTTCTTCAAACTTAAAATGTAACACAACTGGTGCTAAAAACTGAAGATGCAGCAAGGTGAATTTATCAAAGTAATTTCCGTATTTGATGAATACTGCCGAGCTCTGCAAGCAACATTATCAAACTCTATCTGCCTGAAGTTAAAAATATCAGGCAGCAAGTGCTAGACACAGGGTATAAGAATGTTCCCCATTGCTGCATATTTACTCAATCAGCTCTGCAGACAGGAACATAAAGGACCCACAGGGAGTATCTTTCAGCTGTCAGGCAAAACTCAGGTTGGTTTATTGAAGCACCAAAGGTGTTTATGTTCTGTGATCCCTTTTGTCTGTGGAGACTCTCCTCTTTAATGAAAATGTAAAACATTTCCATTGTTTTCAAACCTCTTCAGAGATTTTGAGTTTTCTGTTTCCAGCATGGTTAATGACATAAGTTTTCAAAGTTAAAAAAAAAATTCCTGTGGTAGTCAATGAGAAGACCTTTTCTTCCCAAGTGAGCTTGTCTCACTTTTTTTCCCCCTCTCAAAGTGGAATGTCTTTTTAATCTGACTTTTTTTCCCCTTCATCTGCCTTGAACATACTTGCCAAGATTTTCCCCAAATCGCTCCTTCCATATTGAAACTAAGGACAATTTCCTTTTTATTTGCTCTTTGAAACATCTTTTAAAAAAACATGTTCCTCCTTCGTATCCATTGACAGTGGTGAGTCTCTGCTTTCCTGGAGAGATCCCTTGAGTATGTCTTTCCTTCAAATCTGCTGTTGCTGCTGCTGGTTGCCCTAGCCAGGCTGGCTAGTAACTAACTTAATGGCCCCAAGTCAATGACTGCCTTGCAAAACACTGTCAGCCAGGAGTCTGGGCTAATCGGAATGCATTGCCCAAGGCTAGCATCTGATAGTCTCAGCACAAGCCTTTCTTCTAAGTGCAAACATAAACTATTTTTACCTGGTAGTGTTGCAGTATTATCTGAACTGAGAAGCTTATACAGGATGTTTACAAAATTAATGATTGCAAAATTAACCTTAATTTTAGTTATGAAACTATTACAAAGATTTAATATTGTCTTCTTAATGCATAGCCTAAGTCGCTGTCACTGTGTCCTCTCATGCTCAGGATGCTTCTTCACTAGAAGGGAATTGTCAAAGATAGGAAAACATAGATAGAAGTAAATAGAAGATTATTTTTCGAATGCACAGATTTGGGGGGTCTGATCTCCAAGAAGACCTCATGCTGGTATCTGCCAGCTGAAAAGGTAGGAATTGTTACAAAATACCCAGGTTGTGGGGGAAAAGCCTACAGTCACTGTCCACTTAGGTACTGTGACATAAAATAATTGTTGTGAAGGTTAAAATCAGTCTGCTGCAAAGGAGCTGGGTAGGGCTTCCACAGTAATATCCTCTAAAATGGTATGCACAAGGCCTGGAAAAGATCCAGAGTGTCAGGGCATGAGCAGATGATGCTAGGAACCAGGCAGTCATTTGCAACTGGAGAAATATGTACAGGATGGATGGGCTGCCTCTTCATCATAAAACCCAGCACATTACCATAGGAAACTAAAATAGCAATTGGGAAGCATTAAACCTAGAAGCCAGGGACAGGCAAATAGGGGCAGAAGCACTCAGTTCAGACTAAGGCAGGCTATGAGGTGGTCATAACTAAAGCACAATACATTTCTGAAAGAGTCAGAAGGAAAGCAAGCAGCACATTTTCAGTGAAGAAGGAAGGATAAATTAGACTGCCTACCATGCTAGATGAATTTCACAAGTAACAACAGTAAGTAGTGGTGGAAAGCAAATACTTAGAAGTACTTCTACATTAACGCTAGAAAGCTAAGAAATTAGAGAGGGAGCTAAAATGCTTGCACCAAATGACAACCCTGATACAATACACTTCTTGGGAGTGTGAGGGAAGGAGGAAAACTGATGAAATGTGGTATTACCTACTTGATAGGAATGATGGAATAAGACACACAGGTGACACACAGAGGTGCTATGTGTGAAGGACATTACACAATGGCACAGCATAAAAATATTATGGGGGGAAAGAAGCACAACAGAATCCTTACAGGTGAAAAGCATGGACATTAATAATAACAGTATAGCTGTGCCACCAACCCTCTTATTAGGCCATGCCAGAATCACTGGCTCAGGAAAATCATCATGAAATTAGAGGAGTTGCAAATTTAGGTCAGGTACAAATTCAATGAGACTACAATTAACCTCACCAGACTAAGTTAATGCTTTATTAAGATACAGAAATATCTCTCTCTCTTCCCCCTCCCCCCCATGCAAATGCTTGCTATTTAAAAAAACCATGCTGGAGTTGGTCTCAACTGGTGCACAGGACAACAACTATTAATGGGAGAAGTGTTTTGCATTAATGATCATATTGCACTACAGTTTAGAAAAAAGAGAGAAGGGAAAACAAATCTAGTTTGTGGCTACTCCCTTTCATGGAAAAAATATGTTTATCAGCAAATATAAAGAAAGTAAAAAACAACCTTTCTTCCCTCAAAAAAAAAAAAAAAAAAAAAAGAAAGGTTCAAAAGCCAAGAAGTCTACAGAAAGCCTGATAACCATGACATACATTATACTAGAAGCTTAGGTAACGCGTGCAACACAGAAGAAAACAAAGCAGTCCAAACCCACTCTGTATGGATGGCTCAATAGGAGAGCGAAGAAAACTTTCAAAGCAGATCAGCATTTTAAAAAAAAGACAAACAGAAAGGTTTCTGAAGTGAGGAAAGAAAAATCCTATAAAGTAAAGCAGCTAAAATGTAAGAGAAAATAAAGGGGGCTAAAAAAGAATTTGAAAAGTGACTTACAAATCATGTTCAAGCACAGTAAAACATTCTTTAAACACATCAAAAGCACGAAGCTATCTTCTGATTAGTGGGACCAGTTCATGACAAAGGCATAAAAAGGATGGTAATATTGTCACTACAGATGCTCAGTAAACTAAATTTTGCTAAAATTAGTAAACTAAAACTAAAATTAGCTCTATGAAACAAGTAAGAGAATGATTTAATTCAGACTAATTCCACTGTGAGTACTGAACCTCGAACTCTGCCAAAGGAGGCTGCTGAGGCAGACAGTATCAATAGTTTCAAGTGTGAATGAGCCAAATTCATGGGAAATGAGTCCATGAACACTAAAGACTATTCAGGTATACTGCCTCTAACATCCCTAATACACCAGCTGTGATGCCGAGAGAGTATGATAGATAACAGACCATGGAAATGGCCCAGTCTGCATGCTATCTCTAAACAACCCCTCCTGCTGACTCTGCTGCAGACAGAAACGGGCTGTACTAATCATTGGTCTCCTGGAGTCAAGCATTTTAAAGTGAACTTTTGGGCAGCTTCTGCCTCCAGCTTGTGTTGCATTGCCTTTTTAATTTCTAAGGTAAACAGTTCATCCCACAACAGGCTGTGCCATTCTTACTGTTTCCAACAGACTGCCACTGCTCTTGCAACTCAGGCTTTGATGTTCTTCAGTGGCTGGTGCATGAGAAAAGTTTGAATGATTCATGAATGGATATCCAAACACAAAAGTGATATAGACCATTCCACAACAACAATTATAAAAAAACCCCAAAACCTTGGCATGTCCCAGATTTAATTCTTGGTATCAAATACTTTTGATTTTTAATAAAGAGGGAAGAAATTTAATTGGGAAACACATCTAGAAAATTATATTAGTATTGATTAACCAGGAGTTTGCAGAAGTTAGTGTCCTAGTGAGACTTCTAATAGCATGTAAAAACATAAAGAAAAAAGCTGGGGAACATTGGATCACAGTCAAAGGCAGGAAATTTACTCTTCTGGAGAGAAACTTCTGCAGCTTTTATAGCGTTGCATAACATACAACAGTGGCAAGTATTACTAAAAGGATGAATACTCTATCCCAAAAGAACAGTAAATTATAGCACATCAAATAGAAATCACTTGGTTATGGTCATTAGTGCACACACACAAAAAAGGCAACTAGCAGCAGCACCCCCACTGTCCTTCACTAACAATCAGAGGAAACACAGATTCCTCAGTACACATGTACCAGACTCCCATCTGGAATATCCTGTATTTCCTTTCTCCTCAGAGTTTGATGAAAGGTGATAACAGATACTACAAATCATCAGCCCAAGCTCACTTACTGGCTTGATGAAAATTCTAAGCAAAAAGATGTTGACAGCACTATCCCAATTGTCTCTTTTTCTGATTTGTTGGTGCAGTACAGCATACAATCATCAGAGGGAGAGTTTTACAACCACTGCAATAGTGTTTTCTATTTATAACTATTGGAATGTGAATTTATGTTCTGTGAAAGACTTTAGAGTTGTGACTGACAGCCTGGGAGTCTTTTATTTAAAAAAACACTACATGATTTAATAACGAGAAATCAGGAAGCTGTTTCTAAGAAATGAACCTACAGGATGTATTCTTCAATCTGAAGACAACCATGCTAATAAGTCTGAGGTTATCCTCTCATTTCGTTATGCACAGATGAGCGTATGCTGCTGTACTGAAACACAGCAAGTTGCAGGGTTTATGCAAACTCCTAGAAGGGAGAAACTGTTCAAACAGCGTGCTGGGGAGACAGCTGAATCAGAAACCCACCACAAGAAATATATGACTTCTCAAAGGAAGCATAATACGTGCTTTTACTAAGGGCCATTTATAAAGGACTAACACATCGTTTATTTTGAGTGCAGTTGTGGAAAAAAGACTGCAAAGGCCATTATGGTTAAATCCAAAGATTAAATTACTAGTTTGGAGTTTTAAAAACATTGTATGTAGCTTAACCTTGCTCCCCTTAAAGTCAAGAACAGTTTTTTTTCTATGATTTTAATGGGAAAGGAACACAATAAACATAGCAATTCTGAAAGTTCTGCCATGGAGGTACTTCAAGCTTTCCTCTTTACAGGACTATTAGTTACATTTTTATGTAGCTATCTAGACAATCTGGGCTGCAAGAGATGGCTGAAGGGAAAGTTCTTAGCTCCATAGGCTTAGGAGTTCAATCAAACTTTAAAATATTGTGCTGAATTAACTTCATACTGGAATTCAGTGATGGATCCTATCTTCTAAATGCAAAAGCTGTTGATAGAATTACACTGCTCAACTTCTGAAGCTCTAAATAAACATTACAATAGTGCCAAAGTTTATACTTTGCACAGGCATTCCATGTGCCTTACAAACATTAATAGATTTAGCCTAAAACATTCCTGTGAAGTGGGCTACACCCAGAATACTCTCTTGCCTTTTGTTTTGTTTTGTTTTGTTTTGTTTTGTTTTGTTTTGTTAGATACAGATGAGTGAGGTAAAATTTTGAGGCTGTAGCAAAGAAGAACCTATTGAGCAAATACAATCACATCACATTGAAATTTGTGGCTTCAAGCCATCCTCCTTCAGAGAAAAGGAGAAGTTGAGGAATTGCTGGTGAGGAAAACATTGACCAGTGCAGATTTTTGTTAGAAGATACCTTCCTGCCTGAAAACCCATGGGTTCTAGGAGGCAGGAATATGTACAGTAAGCCAATCAAATAATCATTAAAGTTTTGAGTGGGGAGAGGAAAATGATCAGTTCTTGAAGGTAGGGAGGGTCTAAAACAAACTAGACACTCAGAAAAAAGGCTGAGCATGAACTAACAACGAGAGTTTGGCCTTCTTATACCTGAGAAAGGTGAAGTTCATCTAATTTCAGCTGTCTAGCAGAGGAGTCCCATCTAAGCTGGCTGTCCAATCTCCCTTTAGCATTAATGGAAAGATCAAGGCATGTGTTCCAGGGCAATAAACTGCAAGCAGCTGGAGCTGACGACATGAAACCCACCTTGGGAGTGTCAGCTAACACTTATTTTAAGATGGGGCAAATTTTGAATGCATGAACATAATGCAGTGGACACCAAACCGGTGTCCCAGTCTGTGATTTGGGCTCACATACACCACAGCAATTGATAAAATGATGCTATGTTTTATGAAGTGCATACAGAACTAGGGCTAGAAATAAACATTAAAAGGCTGCATTACAATTAGATATAGCTCCTTATGTGAATGTCTGAAAAAGTTCAGTACTTAGTGTTGCCAGATGTAACGTCTCCTTGAATTTGCATAAACAAATTCTGCTTCCTCCCTTCAAATTTCTTCTTGTATGTGTCCTTAGAACATGAATGTCCACCACTATTCATAATCAGCTGAGCGTGCTACAGCTTCCTCACCTTTATATCTCTAATTACAGAAGCCAGTAACTGTGTTATACTTGTTTTCCCAGAGGACACTGTTAATGATTTGCAATGGAAAACCAAATCCGAACATTTTCCAAAACAGCAAACGAATAGAATAGAATAGAATAGAATAGAATAGAATAGAATAGAATAGAATAGAATAGAATTAACCAGGTTGGAAGAGACCTTCGAGATCATTGAGTCCAACCTATCATCCAACACTATCTAATCAACTAAATCACGGCACCAAGCATCCCATAAAGCCCCTTCTTAAACACTTCCAGTGATGATGACTCCACCACCTCCCTGGGCAGCCCATTCCAATGGGCAGTCTCTCTTTCTGTGAAGAACATATTCCTCACATCCAGCCTAAACGTCCCCTGGCACAGTTTGAGACTGTGTCCTCTTGTTCTGGTGATGGTTGCCTGGGAGAAGAGACCAACCCCCACCTGGCTACAACCTCCCTTCAGGGAGTTGTAGACAGCAATAATGTCACCCCGAGTCTCCTCTTCTCCAGGATAAGCAACCCCAGCTCCCTCAGCCTCTTCTCCTCATAGGGCTTGTGCTCCAAACCCCTCACCAGCTTTGTTGCCCTTCTCTGGACTCGTTCCAGCAAGTCAACATCTTTCCTAAACTGAGGAGCCCAGAACTGGACACTGGACTCAAGGTGTGGCCTAGCCAGCACTGAGTACAGGGGCACAATGACTTCCCTGCTCCTGCTGGCCACACTGCTCCTGATACAGGCCAGGATGCCATTGGCCTTCTTGGCCACCTGGGCACACTGCTGGTTCATGTTCAGCCTACTATCAACCAGTACCCCTAGGTCCCTTTCTCTCTGGCCACTCTCCAGCCACTCTGACCCCAGCCTGCAGCACTGCATGGGGTTGTTGTGGCCAATGTGTAGAACCCGGCACTTGGATGTGTTAAATCTCATGCCGTTGGACTCTGCCCATCTGTCCAGCCTGTCAAGGTCCCTCTGCAGAGCTCCCCAACCCTCTAATAGATCAACACCTGTCCCCAGCTTGGTGTCATCTGCAAACTTACTGATGATGGACTCAATCCTCTCATCCAGATCATCGATAAAGATATTAAAGAGCATGGGGCCCAGCACTGATCCCTGGGGCACACCACTAGTGACTGGCTGCCAGCTGGATGTGGCACCATTCACCACCACTCCCTGGGCACAGCCCTCCAGCCAGTTCCTAACTCAGTGCAGGGTGCTCCTGTCCAAGCCACAAGCTGACAGCTGGGCCAGATAGATTACATCCACAGCCTTCCCCACATCCACCAGGTGGCCACCTGGATATAGAAGGAAATCAGGTTGGTCAGGCAGGACCTGCCCTTCCTGAACCCTGTCCAAAAGACAACCTATTAACATTTGAGGCAAAGAAGGTGTTAAGTACCTCTGCGTTTTCCTCATCTTTTGTTACTATGTTCCCCTCTGTGTCCACCAAGGAGTGGAGGTTGTCCTTGCCCCTCCTCTTGCTATTAATATATTTATAGAAGTATTTTTTTCTTGTCCTTCACAGCAGTGGCCAGTCTAAGCTCTAAATTGGCTTTTGCCTTTAATTTTTTTCCTACATGACCTAGCAACATTCTTAAACATTCCATGGGTTACCTCACCTTCCTTCCAAAGATGATACAACCTCTTTTTTTCCCTTAATTCACTCAGAAGTTCAGTGCCCAGCCAGGCCGGCCATCTGCCCCGGCGGCTCATCTTCCAGCATATTGGCACAGACTGCTCCTGCACCTTCAAGATTTCTTTCTTGAAGTAGGTCCAGCTCTCCTGGACCCCTTTGTTTTTAAGGGCTGTTTCCCAAGGTACCTTCTGAGTTAGTTCCTTGAGTAACCTGAAGTCTGCCCTCCAGAAGTCCAGAGTGGAGGTTTTGTTGCTGCCCCTCTTAGCTTGACTGCATATTGAAAACTCAATTATCATATGGTCACTGGACCCCAGACAGCCTCCAACCACCACATCTCCCACCAGCCCTTCTCTATTGGTAAAAAGGAGGTCAAGCAAAGCCTTATCCCTGGTAGGCTCACGCAGCAACTGGGATAAGAAGCTGTCCTCCATATACTCTAAGAACCTTCTAGACTGCCTCCTCTCTGCTGTGTCAAGTTCCCAGCAGATACCAGGCAGGTTAAAATTGCATGTAAGAACACGGTCTGGCCATCTTGAGACAGCCTCTAGCTGTCTATAGAATAATTCATCAACCTCTTCATCCTGGTTGAGTGGTCTATAACAGACTCCAACCAGGATGTCTGCCTTGTTGGTCTTCTCTCTAATTTTCACCCACAGGCACCCAACCTGATCATCCTTGATCTCTAGTTCCATGGTGTCTAGAGCCTCCTTGGTGTACAGGGCCACTTCTCCACCCCTTCTTCCTTGCCTGTTTCTCCTGAAGAGCCTGTAGCCGTCAATTACAGTGCTCCAGTCATGTGAGTCATCCCACCACGTTTCTGTAATGGCAACTACATCATAACTTTCCTGCTGTAAGAAGGCTTCCAGCTCCTCTTGTTTGTTACCCATGCTTCGTGCATTAGTGTACATGTACTTCAGCTGGGCTGCTGGTCTCACCCCTGAATATACTGAAATACTACATCTGTCAGCAGTGGGATCTGATCTTACAGTTACTTCTTAGGCACATCTTCCTTTTGCTATTATGGAGACAGAAGGGCTTGTTTTCTCAGCAGCAATTTAGAAATGTCATCTAGACATTTCAGAAAGATAACCCCTAAAGGTACTACATCCCACACCTTAAAAAGAAGGTTTTAAAAATCATCCCTGACCTACACTTCTCCCTCTGGGCACACTACACACCAGGCTAACATATGCACATCTGTTCTTCATACCTGAATGTCTTTCAAATGAAGAAAAACTGAAAATACACTACTGTCTTAATCAACAAGATATTATGTTACACTTTGTTGTTCCCCAATAACTTAAAGCAATCACAAACTCTTGGAAATGAAACCCTATCATTAATCACATGCATTTAAGCTTCTTTATGTAAAATTGCAATTAAGAACCACAAAAATGCAACTAACTGGTGCCAAAATTTGGAAATTTATTCAGACTGTGATTTGTGCAAGCCTAGCCTGGAAAATGTGCAAGTAGATGAAATTCAAAATAGCTGCATAATTTTCTTCACAGTCAGTTCAAGCAACCTATTTTGCTGTCCAGTGTGTCTCTGAACTTCTAAGCTTAACTATCCTCTCTTTTTTGTTGAAGCCCTAGATGCCCAGCCTCACTTCTAACTTAGTATTTTGAAAATATATGTCAGCTCATTTGCTATGCCTGGATGTACGTAGGTTTCACTGTTATTTCTGTTGGGTTTTTTTCTGTTCACCTACAATGATTCACTATCTGTAACAAGGTCACAAAGAGCTTTTGCAAAAAACAGTCTAATGATGTTCTTCAAGATGTAAGATTTCACACAAGCATAACTATCAGGGTTCATATGCAATGCATATATTCTTCCATCTGTTGCTAGATGTCATCACCACTAAGATACGAAAGAAAGAAGTTGAGGGAGAAGAAATCTAAAACCCAACCCAGAATAAACAATATTTTGTAAAAGAATTAAGTACATAGTAAGCACTGTAATCTTCTATTCTGAACCTACTTTGTAGTTGGTCATTTTTGCTTCCTCTTGGTGATGTCAATACATTCATCATTTTAAATTGGGAAAGGCAGTGATCTTTCATGGCCTTTAAAATCCCTATCTGGAAGCAGAGTTTTGATGAAATTCTTTCTCTGGTGTCAGCTTACTTGTGAGGGAGAAGATAAATACTTTGTCTGACTAAGAGAATAGCATAAAATTATTTTATCAAGACAAAATACTTCACACTAAAATCAAGCACCTCCTTCAAACTCCTTACATAACACAGATGGACACATCCAAAGGCATCCAAGCATTGTTTGCATATGCCTGCACAGCTCTGCATGCAAACCAACTCTTTTGTATTTACTAATACTACTAAGAGGATGGCATAAGTAATCACAGAATCACAGACTGTTAGGGGTTGGAAGACACCTCTAGAGACCATCAAGTTGAACCCCTCCTGCCCAAGCAGTATCACCTAGGCTGTACTGCACAGGTCTGCCCTATAAGGAATAAATAAAATTAAAGAAACTATTGTGATAATTTGGTCAAGAGTCAAAGGACAGAAAGAGCAGCCATCACAATCTATACATGAATCATTCACACAATGTCTGTGGAAAATGAGTACTGAAATACTTCAGTTTGAAGACCTTCTGATTTCAAAGCACAGACTTCAGTATTTTGCTCAACTGCATCCTCAGCATGGTAAATGCTAATGTTTAGCTATTACCAGGAGCAGGTTTTTTTGCAATCCCTCTCATTCCTGTTCTTCACACACTGCAGTTACAAACCATCCTAACACCTACCCTGTTGCTAAAGAGTTTACATTAGATAGCAATGGAACAGCTACATATCTCAATTCAAACTAGAACTTCTGAAAAATACATGAAACACACCCAGAGCTAATAATGCCTTTCTCGGTCACGCTAATTGGGACCTTCTTCAGCAACTGAAAATGCACAGGAACTGAAGCTCATAATTTAACTCTCCTTTTGCAACTCAGTTCCTATAATTTCCTGGGAATGTCCACCATAAAACAATTACATGAAGTACTTCTGTTTGATGTTGTCTGGTTCTATCAGTGGCTCATATAAACCCAAACTCTTAACACATTACACTTAATTATTTTCAGTACTCATTACAATAAAGTTGCTATCACTTGCTCACGCAGATTGAAGTGTACTTGATTTTTTTTGACACAACATTCTTCCCATGGACAGATCTAGAAGGAATGGCATTACGGTTCTGGTGTGCCCGTAGTAGCTAGAGGCACAGAGAAGACATGGCCTCCAGACACTATGGCACACTTCCTAGAATGGCATGAATGCTACTACATTTCCCTTTAGATTGAATATTGGTCCAAACCACCTACTGCCTGCACACAGATGAGCATTTCAACAATGCAAAATATCAGTATGACAGCTAACAAAAGGGAGAGGAAGTGTCCTCTCCAGTCATGCCAAATATATAAATTCACCAGTCAGCACTACATTAAGTATCATAACCCCACCCCAAAACCATTAAAAAACCTTCATTTGAACTTCGACTTCCTTTCAACACGCTTAATGATGCTCTTTACAGTATTTTAGCATGTTACCAGGTTTTAATAAAATAAATGTGCTCAGCTACTGTAGTATTACTCAGCGTTTAACCCTACAACACCCCTGGCCCAGTGCACGTGTCCGCTGCCAACAGAACGTGCGCTCAGGGAGTTTAAATCTCAGCAGAGAACATGTCTGAACGCTCAGGCCTGCAAATGCTGGCAATAAATTACAAAACATGAGCCTGATTCACTGCCATGTTACACCATTTGTACATAGCTGACTTCAACAGAGTTACACTAGTGGAAAAGTAGGGGAGGGGTGAAGCAAGCCCTTGTGCAGATAATTAACCATCTTTTTTATCGAACCATAATATACTTTCTCCATAAACTAGCAAAAGAACCCATCAGTGTACACATTTCATTTGAAATACAAAGTAATTTTAGGAGCTAGCATTATTGTACCATTTGAAATATTCTCTGCTCTCATTAAATGATTCCCCCTGTAATTGATGTCATAAAGAATATCTGTGTTAAGCTGTCTTCATTTCCACAGTTTTCAATCCTTATGATGATCAATTATTTATATACAGACTAGATGAAAGGCAAGACTGTAATGACTCCAAGAGATTTAAGAGTGATATAATAAATCTTGAAAGCAGAACTCAAGTGGGTGATGGTAACAAAAGCCAGTGCTGGGCAATCATATTTTACTATTTTTAGAAGTTCCCCTTCACCCTCTCTGTAAAAAAACCCATCAAACAAACCAAAAAAACCCAGCAAAACAGTACCTCCTCCTGCACTGCTGATCCCTGCCATCCTCATCTCTTCCAGCTTACTCTTCCTTAAAAAGGAAAAGTGCATTTGAATAATAACTGTAAAGTATATTAATACAACTTTATCACACTAAAGATGAGTCAGGGCTTTGAAGTTTACATACGAATCAAAACTTCAGGCAAAAAAAATTAAATCTAGTTGGCTTTTCTTCAATAAACACAAGCATTGTCCCCTGTGAGTATCCATGTCATATGTAACTTAAAAAGCACATACGCTTCTTCATGTAACTCTCATTAGACTTGAAAAAGGTCTGGCAAAGATACCAATGACTTAGAAAAAGTCAAAGATTTGAATTCATACTTCCATCTGCTTCCTTTTTCCACGATTCTCCAAAAAGATTCAACAGCTCTGGGTCACCACTATATTTTAAGTGATCACAACAAGCCATCAGGCAAGTCTAAGCAGGCAAGTTCTGGCCTGCTTCCAAGTGTGGCTTCCAGTCACATTTAGGGACATGCATTCCTACTAATGTTCCAACAAAATTAGCTTATCCCAGAGGATACCCTTTGGATTTCTTTTAAAATACAATAAAGACATTGTTCTAATCTTAAATGTCTTCTTTGTGCTTGTAGTAATTCTTTGTAGTAACTTGGATGCATGCATTAGGTTTTGAGAGATATATATATATTTATAAACTGTTTTGCAACATTGGCCAGTAATTTGGGCAACCAGTTTTGAACAACTGTAAAAAATTTAATTTTCAAATTTGCTCCTCATGAATCTCATGCAAACAAAAGATTACCAAATTATTAATAAATTTTCAGAGTCAAGGCCAAAATCTTTGGTTAAATATAGGGCAAATTACAAAGCCTTTATGTAATACAAAAATTCTTATTAGCATTTTGTTTCTGCACTTCAGAATTTTATTACTTCTGTTAAAAAGATGTACAGTAGGTACCCCTTGCAACACAATCTTACATTTTCACAGTGTACTAAAAAAAAGTTGGAAGTTTTGGAAGTTTTCCTCAATTAAGACTCACAAAATATGGCCCTAATTAATTTGTATAACAATAAATGTAGCCATAGTTACAATTAGTGCCAAAGTCCTTTGCTGGTTTCTTTCCTTCTCTCCTCTGGGATTTCTCCTTTCCATTATAAACTTGCAAAAAAACCCCAAATCTTGAAAATGTCTGCAAGGAGTTAATTCTAAAGGATAAAGCAATCCAGTCCAGAAAGCAGCTTAGATTGAGCTTATGTCAACAGGTAGAATTTACAGTCCCACAAAAAGAAATGTATAACAGTCAACTATTTAGTTGCAATAAATCACTGTGTTCTTCTTATCACTATGATCTATAGATGAAAAGCAGTATACAGTGGCTAATTATTAATTTGATTTATTACCACAGGCAGGATTTTCTAGTAGTATTCTGTTCCTTAACATGAAACTAGGGATCAGAACTTCATGATGACCTGAAGCTGATTTCTTAACAGTTTTGATTTCCTGCTCTTCGTAGTCACCATAAATCTTGTTTTCCTCCTCAATACTTCAGATGTTTCTAACTTCTTATCTATCAGCCTCTAAAGTGCTTCCAGATTCCCACAAATGTTTTAGCAGACTCCGCAGGCTTGCCTGCCACTCTGCTAAGTGTCAGGCCATATATCTCTTTTTGGGGAGTTCCCCTCTGAAGAAACCATATCATATGAAAAACATCTAAGTAGGGAGGATCCAGAGGCATTCCAGCTTCAGCTGTATTTATAGTCTGAACCCATGCTGTTTGCATACAAACTGATTGGACAAACCTGTACTTAAGCTCACCATGCTAAAGCAAGCAAAAAACTTCAGCAGTTCTCTGTGTTTGCAATACAAAAGGTCAGGCAAGGCTCTGGGCCACATCCTCATCAACTATTCTATATTGTTTTGCAATAGCTTTGCATGATTGATCTTAATGTGGATACGCGAAACCGAGATTGTGGACCACAATGTGCTTTATATAAAACTTTGATAGCAGAGATGTCATCACATAGACATCGGTAAGTTTCCAGCCTTAAATCTGGTTGCCTTAAAAAAAAGGAGGGTGGGGACTGAGGAAGGAGAGGGGTGGTAAGGAAGGAAAAGGTGTTTGCAGAAACATGCTTCATCATATCTTAAGTATTTGAGAACTAAAATCATAACAAAATGTCTTGCCTTTGACCTATCTATGCTCTTTACACATCACAGCCACCAGAATAGGTCAACAGAATAGCCACTTTTCAATCTGAATTTGACACTTGGTTGAATCCCTTGGAGTGTTCTGACGCAGGAAACCCAGGATTTTCCTCAGCTCCACTACGAGCTGTCAGGAATTGTCAAAGTTCTAGGGAAAGTGTGGGGTAAAGTCAGAAGGAATGGAAAGGAAATGAGACCTATAATGCTTATACAGCTGTTGGAGCTGTTTCTGTAGTACAAAATGCTAGCGTCAGTGCAGCTCAGCAAAGCCATTCTTGTGCCCCAAAGTAACCTTCAAAAGAAAACCACATAATATCAGATATTCAGGTACTGAGAAACAAGCAGCGTAACATGGAAAGACAGTGTGCTATGGAATAAGAAATCTTGTATGACACACTGGCTCCTCATGTGAAAAATGGTCTAACATGCCATTCATTACTTTGGTCTGGAGTTCTTAAAGAATACAAAGTGCATATACAAAAGGCTTCTCTCCTTTGACAGCATTATCTTTCGGAGTGTGGCGGTATGTTTGATTAATGCCTAGCAACCTAAGGGATAAGGTGTCACGTTTGTGTCGCATGAAATGTGAAATGACACAGGACTCAATGTCATGTTTCCTGATGGGGCTTTCATGTTCAATTACGTATGCTGTGTTTTAAGCTGTTTGTTTTGCTTCTGCTGTTCTCATGGGCTCATGTGGCTGCATGTGGCAGAGTTTATAGTATTTTATACATTCTTCTATAAATAGGTGCTGAGAATATCCTCCCTCGTTTCTGCATTTGACTCCTAGATGCAGCATTCACAGATGAAACACCCCTGTGTAAAGCAGAGCTGAATGCTTACAGATGTGTTTGACGGAACTAGCTTTTCTGCTAAAAACGCCTTCCAAATCATGTTTCTCTTACTAAAATGAGGGAGGGTTCATAAAATGGGAATCCATGTTTGCTAGGAAATATGCTGTTAAGAAATACTGTAATACTGTAAAACACAGGGACAAAAAGGTGAAGAACAGTTGTATAAACAGTGTTCTCCAGATACGTACTCTCCCCACACACCCTAATGCAATGGGTTGCACTGTCAGTCACAAAACTACCCTTCTGATTGTTTTTCCAGACAGATGGTGCTTGGTTGCTTTGTTATATTTGGATGTATTTTTCTTATTTATTAATTCACATTTCTGATCTGCACCCTTCCACTGCTGCTGATTCTCACTGCATGCTGCTCTCCACTTCCCTCTCTCCTAACTCTTTGGTGCCTCATCATTTTTGTCCACTTCGCCAAGTCCCTCAAACATCTTCTTCCTCCACCCTTGCTCTTGTGTTCAAGAATGTTTCTGGCAAAAGCCTGTGATCAGAATAACTTTCCCCACCAGAAACCTATTCTTACCTCCTTTGGTTGCTCCCCAGTACAATACCTCTCCCAGCACAAGTAAGTCTCTGGACTGAAATCTCTAGTGATGTCAAGTCAGACCATCTTTGCCTTTCTCTACTTCTCTTTTCACTGCTCTAGACTGTGAAAATCTCTCAAAAGAAGTTCGACAGAAGATGACTTCTTACTAGTTTACTTTTTCCTTCAGTACTTACCCCAAAGGCTCTTCCATATAGTCTCCCCTGCAGATGCTCAAGTTTCTCATGTTTTCCTCCATCCAGCCTATGAATACCTCTTGAACTCCCCTCTCAGGCTCCTGCTGCACTCTTCTTTGATTTTTTTCTCTTAAAATGGAAATACAGAACAATATTTGTCCTAAAGCACACAAACAAACCAACCAACCCACCCCCCAACCAAAACACCAAAAACTGAAACACTGAATAGCCACAAAGAAGCACAACACTGACTTCTCCCATCACTAAGCTCACTCTATGTTTTCATTACCTTCCCCCCCCCACAAGTATTACTTCCAGCTAAGATCCTCTCCAACTGGCTTTCCTCCTCACATTTCAATAAAGATGCTGTCATTAAAATTTCAAGTGATTGTTTCCTAGACAAATCTCACAGACACTTACTCCATTTTCATTCCACATGTATCATTATTTTCAACACTCTCATGTACGTATGTTCAAACTTCCTCATGCCCCTAATTTCAAATGACATCATCCTATCTTGATTGCCTTTATTGCTTCAACTGATCCTTTAGAAGGACTCTCCCATTCTTTCCCCCAATTTTCTGTGGGACTTCTGTTCTGTACCACATCTGAATTATGTTACCCCTTAATGTAAGTGGAGACAAGTGATGAGTGCTGTACCTCAGAAGTCAATACTAGGACTGGTGCTGTTTAACATCTTGTTGATGACGATGGACAGTATGATAAAGTGCATCCTGAACAAGTTTGCCAGTGACACCAAACTGTGTGGTGCACTACACATGCTGGAGGGAAGGGACGCCACCAATAGATGCCTTGACAAGCTTAGAGGTGGGCCAGTGCTAACCTTGTGAAGTTCAACAAAGCCAAGTACAAGGCCCTGTATGAGTTGGGGCAATTCCAAGCACAAATACAGCTTGGGTGGGGAATGGATAGAGAGCCATCCTGATGAGAAGGACTTGGGGGTGCTGGTTGATGAGAAGCTCAGCATGAACCAGCGTATGTGTTGTGCTTGCAGCCCAGAAAGCCAACCAAATCCTGGGCTGCATCAAAAGAAGTGTGTCCAGCAGGTCAAGATTCTGCCCTTCTACTCTGCTCTTGTGAGGCCTCATTCGGAGTACTGCATCCAGCTCTGGAGTGTCCAACACAAAAAGGACATGGAAATGTTAGAGCAGCTCCACAGGAGAGCCACAACAATGATCAGAGGGATGGAACACATCTCCTAACTAGACAGGCTAAAAAAGTTGGGGTTGCTTAGCCTGGAGAAGGCTCCAGGGAGGGAGACCTTATAGCAGCTTTCCAGTATTTGAAGGTAACCTTCAGAACAGATGGAGAGGAACTTTTAACAAAGGCAAGGAGCGATGGCCTGAAGCCAGAAGAGACTAGATTTGGATTGGACATTAGGAAGAAATTCTTCTCTATGAGAGTGGTGAGACACTGAAACAAGTTGCCCAGAGAAGCTGGGGAGGTTCCTACCCTGGAAGTGTTCAAAGCCAGGCTGAACAGGGTCTCAAGCAACTTGGTATAGTAGAAGATAACCTTGCCCATGGCAGGGAGGTTGAAACTGGATGATCTTTAAGATTCCTTCAAACCCAAACCATTCTGTGATTCTATGATACTTCCACTTCTTTTCAAGGTTAAAGTTCTGTTTGTTGACTCTCCACGTTCATGGCAGGAATCTTTATTAGCATGACTGAAACCTGACAAGTCTGTGGCCACAAGCTAAAGCACAGCGCAATTTTAGTATGCTCTTCCTCCTTTTTAAAGACTTCCCCTCAGCTCTTGACTTCAATCACAGTGAGCCACCCTCCATGATTACTAGCCTCTTTGTGTTATAGATCTGAGAAGATTCTCTTTGCCTTGACCTCTCCAGCCTTCACATTCAAACCACATCTAATTTTCAAAGCTGAAACTCCCCATAGCTCTCATCCTTTAACAGTTTGGCTAGAATTCCTTCTTTCTTCATGTTAACCAAAGTAGCTTTGCCTTACACTAAATGAAAGCAAGTTACAAAGATCCTTCTCCTAGCTTTTCTGGGGCTTTCCTCTAAGCATCTCTTGAGTTGCTGTACCTTCCTTAATGCATTTTCTTTTCAGTTTTTTCTGTCACAGCAAATACAATGCTCATTTGACTTCTTGAGAGGCTTACAAACATTGAGATAAAAATAGCCAGGAAAAAAAAGAGACTAAAAATCACTCTCTCCCTCCATTTTCCCTAAATTGAGCAGAGATCATGCAACAGGCAGGAAGGGGTAAAATAGCTGGGGAGACCAAGGCAGCTGGTCTCATCAGACAACTGCACCCAGCTGTTTTATATATGGGACAGGAAGAGGAAATTGGAAGCCAGAGTAGGAGGATAATTCTCTGTCCAGAAGCTTAATGTGAAAAGACTGTTGTATTAAAAGCTGTGTTTGTTTGTACTACATAAAGATTTGAACAAATAGGTATTGCCACTGTTGTAGGATAGAAAATGTAAAGCATGTTAATATTTTCTCCTGGGGCTGGTGTCTTTTTTTGGTTTGTCTTTACTTTGACAGTTTTGCTTTGAATATGTTTTACCAGAATACCAAAAAATTGAGACGGGTTTTGTTGGATTTATCTTTCCAAGCTCCAGCTCAGTTGTTACATACTCATTTTAAACAGTCATTTGTCATGAATTGGATGGAAAAATTAGTGTCTTCTCTAACTCCAATGAAAATTTCAGTCTCAACTCTGCACCAATGTAAGTAATTCTTCCAACCATGACTTTACTCATAGGTAAAGATCACAAAGCACACTTGGTTTCCAAAATACTTGTATTAAATGTCTATGGCCTATCAAATAGCTGCTTTGGACTATCAAAATGTCACTGGAGCAATCAGTGATTTAACTTTCTCAGTATGTGAAGCATTTTGGGAAAATATTGTAAGAAGACTGAAATTTTTAGCTCATCTGATATGAGAAGAAGCAACATGAATAAATAACCTATTCTCCCCCTCCTCTTACTCTGTGATTAATATATTAATTTCTCTATTATAGTGCCAATTTCTTTCACCTAATACCTAAGTAAATTCACTAGTTTATAGAGAGAAGCCCTGCTCATAATGAAAGAGGAATTTGAGTCTCTTGTCTTTCTGCAGGTTTTGATTACATTTGGCATGGTTTGTATTACAAGCAATACACATCTTAGAATTGCCAATCTTGTCATAATTTGCAGCAGAACTGCTGTAAAGTGAAGGAAACTAATTTCTAAACCTCATTACATTCTATAACTTCATTCTTATTTTTCCTTGCATTAATAAAAAGACTCAATTCATGCTACATTTTCTATGACTCAATGGAGACTAATAGAATCATACTTTACACACTTGAAATGAAAATTGGGTCAAAAATGAATATGGAAATTAGCACAATGTATTTAGAAATTTACCATTACCACACTATAAAGCTAAAGCAACATAAAAAAAGACCCATAATGGCTGCAGGTCTATTTCATGGACTCATAATTTCCTCTCATCATAGAATATAACTTTAAAAAATGTTTGAAAAGTTTAATTTCCTACATTTAGTTTCTAAATTATTGCAAAATGTTTCTGCTGCATAATGAGAAAGATTTAATGCCACGATCATTTGGCACATGTGAGAGCAAACCAGTAGTTTTACCTGGTTCTCAGAATCATTGGCTGTTCAGTGAGTATAAACTGCTATGCTATATTTGTTTTTCTTTGAATCTTAAAGCTCAAAAGTGTGAGTAAAAGATTTATTGACATTGATACATCTTTGGGTTTTTGATAGTGGATGTTATTAGAATGTCTTCTGTTGCAAAACATTCATGGAAAGGATTTTTCTTCAGCTGCACATGCAATCTGTAATGGTGATGCTTCAAGCAAGGAAGCTTCAAGTTCAGAAATGACAAACATAAGACTAAGTGGCTCTGCATGATCTAGTTGTCCAGAAAAGTCAGTTGCTGCAAACACTTCATAATGGTTCCACACCAGCTGGGTTTTTTATGGTGTTTCACCATCCGCAGGCAGAATGAGGCATATGGTAGAGTTCCAGATTTAATCTCAAAACTGTCACAGAGTAAAATGAGTCTTGCACTTGGAATCCAAATATTTTCCAGTCAGTGCTAGGTTTTGTTGTTTACATCTATGCCAACGATATTTTTTACTATGTTTTTTTATAAATTTTACATTAAAAAAAAATGATTTTACTTTTGACAACATCATTACAGTGGCAACGAAATGCATTACTTCCAAGTGTTTAGCGTTCCGGGAGAAAAGAAGCTGAAGAGAGACCTTATCACTCTCTGCAACTATGTGATGGAGGTCATAGGGAAGGGGGTGTTGGTCTGTCCTCCCTAGTAACAAGTAATAGAACAAGATGAAATAGCCTCAGGTTCTGCTGGGGGAGGTTTGGGTTGCCTATCAGAAGAAACTTCTTCACTGAAAGGGTTCTCAAACACTGGAACAGGCTGCCCAGGTGGTTGAATACCATCCCTGATTTGTAGATGCAGTGCTAAGGGACATAGTTTAGCACTTGGCCGAGTTAGGTAACAGTTGGACTTGATAATCTTAAAGGTCTTTTCCAACCAAACTGATTTTATGATTCTATAAATGGAGTGCATGAGTTGCAAATGGTGTTTTCATCACATATATAAGATTGGCTTCTGTGAGCCTGCTCAAGCACTTGAATGACTTGCTTATTAAGAAGTCTGGGTGCTTACACACATAGTAGAATCTTTTATTAAATATTATCCAGATTATTTATCTTTGAGGAATACATAATGAAAATGAGCGGAGCGAGGAAAATGTTTACAATCACTTTAACCACAGTGGCTAATTATGATACTAAACCAGTTATTTGCATTTGTGTGTACTTCAAGATGAAGACTTAAAACATGAACCAAAGCTCTTACCTATGTCTTTAAGGACCACCTAGTGGACAAACGCTATATGGCAGTTTTATGTAATGCCTCCTCTGAAGCAGTGCACACCTCCCCCTTGGAAAAAGAAATGAGAAGAAATTAAATCAATTACAGCGCTGTTACAAACCTTCAATAATCTTTATCTTCTCTTGATAACTGTCAGTGTAGACAGAAAACTTATTTGCTCAAATAAATGTATTTAAAAAATATTAGTCTATTGACTTCCTTATATTTCTCTTTTTTACATGGAAAAAGACTGGAACATATGGGCTGTTTAATAAAGAAATGTAGAAATCTGTTTTTCTAGGAGACATATGTGTAAAATTCCATAAAATACCTACTTAGTTCTAACAAAACTTGTATTCCATGTGTGGTATCTTCAGTCTCCAAGCCAGAATAAATTGTAAAGCGGAAGCAAATGGCATCTATATTAAAAACTAATGATGTAAAAAATGTCTTCAGTAATAATAATCTAAAATGTGAGTAACCTCAGACATGCTGTCTTTCTCCATTTAAGAATGTATTTTCTTAATTCAACTGTATTCCACATAGGTAGCAATATGTATCCACCCTACTACATAAAGCATACCTTGTCATGTGCAGTGTGGAGCTACTGCCCGTGTTATGAAGAATAAAGATGTATTTGTTTGTCTTTATAATGGAATTCCCTCAATTTATCTTCATTCAGATTTGTTAAATATTCATTTATTCATTGCAGAATCTGGCCTATTTCCTTATTCTGCACTCAGACAATGTGTTAATAAGGGACCTTAACTACATACTGTATTTTTCTGTCATTTGGTTGTTTCTAAATATACCAGAAAGCAGAGTCTGATGGACCTATGTTTTCTTCATGCCCCACCTATCACTAGCACAAACCAACATATTTTGTAAAATCACAAAAATTGGTTTGATGCTCTGTGCATTCTGCCATCTTGCAGATTCTGGAAATAAGGCAAATATTGTGCAGCAGGAATGTAAATGATTCTTTATGTAGTATTATCTGTGGTATTAAAATAGCTATCTCTAAAATATTATTGTTTATAAAAGGAACCCTTCCTATCTCACAGACTCCTGTATACACTTTTTACAGTCAAGAGCCAACCAGTTCAGGGCAAGCGTTCGTGCTCAAGAGGAAGATGGTGCCATGGAAACCCACATGGAGCTAGTTATTTCTGTGGAACATTCTACTGTTGGAGAAGACACAAAAAAAAAGTGCACATCCTGTATGAAGCTGGGATCCTTGTGTGAGTGGAAAACATGCTTTTGCACATATCCTTTTGTTTTCTTGTTGGGGTAATGTCACATAACCAGGACTAGTCAGTTCCTGAATAATCTGAATCCCCAGTAATGTGAGGGAGGGAATGGCCCAGCCTGTTTGAGCCCTAACCCACAGTAGGACATCTGGGACCTCTTGCCACCTGCCGCTTGTGAACCTCTCCATGAGTTCATCATCTCCCCTTTGCCCATGTGGTCTTGGCTCAATGAAGACTTGGGTAAGGTGGCTCCGAGGATAAGAGAGGCTGGGAGGCTGGGCAGCTGCATTCTTGTAGGCTGGATTACACCTATGGAATTAGAAAAGTCTGTGTCAGACTCTAAATTCTGGAAAAATCTTTTTTTTTCAAAACAACACATAGAATGCATTCCCATTCACTTGAAGTGCAGAACTAGTAGATGAGAAACAGGAAAGAAAACAATTATAAATAGCCCAGAATAGCTGCACTGAACACAAATTCAGTAAAGTGGAAAAATAAACAAGCAATCTACCTCATTTGAAGGTTTCCTGATACTGAAAGAATGAACTGCAATTGCTTCAGGAATATGAGTGATTCCAAGATCTCTGTCATCCTTAATGTATATGAAATTATTGGAACGAGATTGTAAGGTTAGGCATAAAGGGGCTTTAAAAATTCCCTGGTGCACAGAGCCCTAGTTACCCTGAAGCCTCCAGTAAGTTTGCTATGTTACTGCAGCCATGCAGAGAATTACCTACATTGCACAAGCTCATCTCTCATCCACGGGTCATTCTTGGGGCAAGATGCTGCTTGGACACCACAGCATCTCCATCTAGAACCACTGCTCCTCAGCATGCATACTAGGCAATGGAGTTGGGAAGATTTCTACACAGCTTGTTCCACATTCTCTACATCAAAGGAATCTTTTAGCTGCAGAACTGGGACTTTTATTACTCCTTTCTGCTACATTAAAGGGATTACATTGAGGATCTTCACCATTTGTGCAAAAGGCTTCCTTCTTCTGTCCTTATTTTGGGTTAAACAAACAACTTATATGACCCTCAAAACCTGCTTGAAAGCACCAGAAAATCAGCTGTAGCAAGCTGTATTCTGCTACCAGAAGCAAAACAGAGGGAGAATTCAACATCTGTGATTTTATTTAGAATAACTGCACCTAGAACAGTTGCCACAACTGCTGGTTGGCAGGCAAAACGTTTTCCTGTAACAGTTAAAATTCTGTACTGGTTTGCATTGAGTCTAAACGAACAACTTACATCAGAGTAGCACTGGGCCCTTTACTTGTCTGAGGCATTACGCATCTTTCACCTTTGTGCGCAGTTGTCATGACAAATCATTCCTGTAAGCTTCTCCTCTCCCAATTTCCATTTTTCTTCAGCTTTAAGTGTTCAGAATACCCCTGCACACGTGAATTGTTGCCATAGGGATCCATCTAAACGTGCCCTGTTGCTAACGCAGCCCCAGCCAGAAAGGCACCTTTCAGGAGAATGCCGAAATGTTTCTCAAGACGGACTGCCGCTCGTGACACGCAGTACCGTGTCAGCCCTGTCCCGAATTGCTGCTGGCACTGTCCTTGCTGCCCTTTCTGTGAAGTCACTGCTGAGTGAATGTCATCAGGGCTCTACCAGAGATGGGAAACCGCCTTCCCCTCGGGATCATCGAGTACCATTAAATGTGAGCAGTATTTACCTAAAACCGTCCTCAGGGCCCAAATTCAGGGATAAAGTAGACGAAGGTTTTGTTACATAATGAATACCAGCACTTGTTGGGACCAGAACTGGGAATTTCCTCAACTTTCACTCCCCTTTGATTCCCGGTTTGAGAGACTTATAAATCCAAAAGCACCTGCTGAGCATTTACACCTGGCACACCTCCTCACGTCCTCCCTCTTCCGAGTGTCGGGCAGCTCATTATGCTCTGCCATTTCGACAGCGGCAAAATCAGTCATCTGCTATTTCCAGGACAAGCCCTTGTTCAGCATTCTTATCACTTTTCTGTCCCTGATTTGATTTTCTCTTTGCCCCCAAATTCAATTTTCCATCAAATTATCCCAGCTGCTCGCGAAGCCTCCCCCGAGCGCAGACAGCAGGCTGCGTTCCTTTGTGACACACGCTGCTTATCACATCAGCCCAGCCCCTGTCACCGCCGCTGCCTCCTGCCTCCTCCTTCTACAAGGATCGACGGCGAAGAGGGCCGGCCGCCCCTCGGCGAGGGAGCTGCCGACTCCACAGGAAATTGACAGAACGCAACCGGAGGAGAGGCACCGCTGGTGTCCCCTCCACTCTGCGTGCGTAAAAGCTCCGCAGGATTTAACTCCCACCTCCCTCCCCCGACTGCCCGGCGAGACAAGATGGCGGCGGCCGCACACTATAACACCTCGCCCTTTGTGCGGCTGCCGCCCCCACCCCCTACTCTCGTGCCCATGGCGCCTTCCAGCAACAGCGACACCCAGCGGCGCCTCGGCGCGCGACGGGCTCGTGGCGGCCGCCTTTGTCCCACCCTCGCTCCTCGAGACTCCTACGACGTAAGAGGAGTGACCCACCCACCAGCACCCGCGTCAGCGAATGCAGGCTGCGGGTACGCGCAGCGCTCGTGTGCGTGGCCAGGGTTTGCTCAGCGCTTGTAGCGTGGTGCGTCTTGCCAGTGGTAGAATCACACAGATTAGTTGAGTCAAATTGTTACTCCACATAAAGAATACAGCAGCAAGGGAAAGTCGCACTATGGAAAGTTTAGTTTTATTTTAACCTGAAATTTGCCTGCTAAATCATACAGTGTTCTTCTCAAGTCTCGTCAGCTCTGATTGATTCCTGTCCGGTACTGGGCAGAGGAGGGTACAAACATATTTCATAGCTACCTTCTCACTGGCTTACTGGAGCATCAACCTTCAGGCTTAAGGGAGCAGAAGAGGATGCATACCAAAGGGGAGCCTAGATGGACACGGCTACTTACTCAAAAGCCTTTGGAGATTGCCTCTTGGTGCAGTGTGTGAACAGAGCCAAGTGGGAAAATCAACTTGTCCCTTGCTGGGTACAGTTTTACACCACCTGAACCTAGAAACAGTCGGCGTTTAAGCAGTTAGCATGACTCAGGGCACTCATCGATGCCCAGCTCTTACCAAAGAGGAGCCTTGATGTGAGCAGCTTGGTGACCCATGAGAATGTGACAATCAAATGGTCCTCTGCAGTTCTTTATGTTCAGCTGACAATTTCAATATTGTCTGGTAGAGGCTGTGAAAGCCTTTGACCTCTGATATCAAGACAATTTTCCTTTAACTGTTTGTGTGTTTGCATAGTTTGAAAAATATATGTTTACAGTTAGATATTTTGAAGAATAAACCCAACTACATCTAGACAAAATCACACTATTTGCTCAACGTTACGATTAACTGTTTATTCATATGACAATTAAAAAAGCCTTCTGAAATTCCACTTAAAAAATCACAAGACCTGCTGTATTTTAATCAATCATTTTGAGTCCCTTGTGAGTTTCATATTCCAAATTCACATCAATGCAATACCTGCAAGGACCCTGAAGCAGCATACACTGTGGGTTTGCCTTAAATGTGTCACTGGCCCCATTTGTGTCATATAAAAGAAAATAATTGTCTTAAAGAGCAGTGCTGTAATACTAGTTGACAGAGTAAATCAGATCAGGGATGACAACCAGCAAATGCTGATGGTCTGCAGTGGGCTTGGAGAGGTTTGGGAGTTGGACTCAATGATCTCCAGAGCTCCCTTCCAACCGCTAACATCCTGTGTATGATATATGGAATAAAATGAAGGCATTACTTACATAGTCATTAGTGTAAACCCCCCACATATCTGCAGTTTCTGGGAAGCTCAAAATCCCCATGAAGTTCAGGATCAGCTCCCACTCTTATTCTGGGAGAAGATGGACTTGAGAACATTGAGTTTAACTGAGGACTTTGCTTTGCTAACTCACCCTCTGTTTCTGCAAGTCCCCAGTGTTTAATAGTGTAGCTAGTCATGATTTCAGTTTTATGTAGGAAAAAATGTCCTCAGGTGACAGCACCATGCATCACTGGTGCTGCTCTGGAAATCGGTTGTTCTAAATATGGATCAGGCTCTGACTCTGGGTGCTTTTTGATAAGCTCTTTATTAACCTGGTACCATTTCCTACCAAAGTATTAGGGTGGGAACTGTTCCATTGGCAAGATTACATCTAAGTCTCTACTTAACTCCAAACTACTTTAACCAAATAATATTGCTGACAGTTATGGTTGTGTCAGCTGCCTTACAACCGACTTAGTGCTTTTGACACATACACTCATCTGTTACATCTTCTTTTTGGGTTAGAATTATGGAATCATAGAATTACCAGAGTTGGAAGGGACCTCAAGGATCATCTAGTTCTAATCCCCCTGCCATGGGCAGGAGCACTTCACATTAGATCAGATTAGCTCAGAGAAGAAGAAAAATAGCATTATATATATGTATATATATATATATATATATATATATATAGAGAGAGAGAGAGAGAGAGAGAGAGAGATGTATACACACACACACACACACACACATATATATATATTTCTGCCCCCCCAGCCAACATAGGTACCTGTTTTGCTTTTCAGGAATTGTTGCTTTCTGGGCTTTTGCTGATTTAGTTTGATTTTGGCATATATGATGAGTTTCAGATTTTCCTCAGTGTCACTTTTTGTTTTCAGGTGGTGTAGGGCATTTTCAGTCCTTCTCACAGATTCATCCATGCCTAACTAGCCTTTTCAGAAATTTTGTTCTTTCTAGTACCTTTAAACAAAATCTGAGATAAATTTCTCCTTATACTGGTAACAGGTGCTGGGAGGACCTATTATAAGCCACCTTGTACTAAATGCAAGATATGTGTTTCCATTACTTTCATCTTAGGGTAACTGGAGAACCATAAATATGTACCACTGAGCCTTTTGTTACTGGAGGTATATGTAATAACTGGGAAAAAAGCAATTTGTTGCTATGTTACCAAAAAATACCCTAATATTTTTCTTAAACTATTTTTTGCCTTTTGCTTCTTTGGTGACAATGTTTTCTTGAGGAAGCTGTAGAATCAACATACTCTTACCCTGTAATAGACTTGTATCCTCTTCCTTTGGCTTTTCTGTTATTCTGAATAATTTAGATTCCTGTACTGCCTTGGTATATGGATCACTGTTCATCCTGAAGAAGCACATGCTGCTTTTCTGTGTGATAAACACTTATTGCCATCAGCTGCAATATTGTCTATAGTTCTGCTGAAGAGTTCACTTAAATTTTTAGATTTTGTCTTCCTCTTCCTATGCATGCCCTGCTGGTGGCTTCATGTAAATTTGTCCCCAGGCTGGTATCTCCCTTGCTGCTTGCTGCTTGTGTCAGAGCAATCACCCCTGTAAAATTGCCTTTGGATAAGGGTTGGGTTGTGGGTTGGTTTTTTTTGTTTGTTTGGTTGGTTTTGTTTGTTTGGTTTTTCCCCTTCTTGTATTGTTTCACTGAGATTTTTGTTCCAGTTCATATTCCCCAAGTCTAACCAGTAGCCCACTCCAAATGGCTCCATAGCAAATCTTCACAAGCTTTTGCAATATTTCCTTTGTTATTTCCCTCAGAAGGATACATGGTCCAAAGAGAACAAGTTTGCCCTCCTAGGCAGTGCTAGGTCCCATGTTATTTAGGCAGGCCTCTTGTGATGGTTTTAGGCTATGCCTTTAAAATTTAGTTACAGATTTTGAGCAGAAAAGTAGAAAAATATAAATAAATTACTATTGGGTGTAAAAAGGAAAACAAAAGGTTATTCTAAATAAATTAATTGGGTAAATACCTGGAATAAGAGGAGCTATACCATAACAATTCTTCCCTTTTTCTCTTTTCTGGTCTTGGCTGTTTTGCTTCACTTGGGAGAGATAACCTGCTTGTTGTCTGGTTTTGGCTAAGTCTAACCCACTGCTTCTCTCTCCACTCCTTTCTCTCTTGGGACAGGGGTTGGGGGGGCAGTGGAATGGCTTCCCAGGTCTCTTGACCAGGGACATTTTCATGTTGTTTGATAATTGTAAATATCTGTATATTATTGTAAATACTGTATACTGCATTCCATCCATTTTGCTTGTAAGTACAGCTTTGTTTGCTTCTAACTGTGTTGGTCTGGCAAAATTCAGCTGACCCCATTATACCTCTGGCACATATTTGCTTTTTGTAGCACCCTGCTCCTTCCAACTAAAGAGGACCCATAGCATAGCAGTAATGAGTGAGCTTCCAGAACTGCAGCATGAGTTTGTAGAATAGGGGTTAATAGAGGGAGGTGTTGGAGGCCATCACTACACATGGTGAGCCCATGACTGATTTTTATAACACTTTCTGCTTATAATGTCAGTATGAAAGTCTGTAGCCTGCACCTTGGTCACTCAATGAGGTTTGTAGTCTTCTCACACTCTGTGGTTCATAATTAGCCATCTTCACCTACAGTTAAAGGAAAGCTATTAAGAGCATAGAAAAGCTGGAAATAGAACCAACTTCTCTTCCTTTTACTTGCAGGTAGAAGAGAATTCACTCTGTTTCAGTGAATTGCTTATTGCTCCCCTCCTCCAGGTTGAAAAATTTCTTAATTCCCTCTTAATCTATTAATCATGACTATTTAAGCTCAGATAACAATAGTCTTTATACACTTGGTTTCATTGGGAGTAAGATACCTTTTGCCGTTAGAAGATCTGAGATGCGACATTGGATAGTGTTTGCTGAGGCTCTGCTTTGTTCAGTGCCTGGTGGCAGTGTGTCACACAGCATTACAGGGACCCTTGCAGACTTAGGGAAGCTCAGCTCTGCGCTGGGGTGCCCACACCCTGCGTGTGATGCTTGCACACAAGAGTATTACTCAGTGCTAGTCACCTCTCTGCAGACCTCTTCCAGCTCTGCCTCAGCCAAGATCCACTTTGGTGTCCACACTGCTAGTTAAAGTACAATGATGTCTAGTTCTATATAATTTGTGTTAGATTTAAAAGCTGGTTTAGTACCATTAGACCTGAGTGTCTAGGTGCCACTGTAACTTGATAATAGTAGAACCCAATGATACATGTGAGTGAATTACAGGAATTATTTCAGAACAGTAGGGCAGAAATGGTCGTCTTCTCAGCCCTTCCAGTTTATTGAAACTGGTTTTATTTTCTTGCTTTTCTTGGTACACAATAACTGCTATTTACATCTAATTTATTGTAAGCACATGTTGAGTAATATACCATAAAGCTTTTGGAGCTTCTATTTTCAGTTACATTGTACCACTGCTGAATAAGAAATGCAATTGCTGAAATTTGTTTTCAATGGCATGTTGATTAAAAGATGCTTGAGTTTAAAATTTCCAATCATCTAAAATGAAAACCCTTCACATGCTTCACATCTCCGACCAGCCAGAGAGTTTATTTTCCTACAGTGTATAAATAATGGATTTTGTTGTTTACATGAATCCATCACCAAACTAGGTTGAATTCTCAGTTGGCAGTGTGAACTGTCTTGCGGTGAAGCTAACTAGCTGGAACTAATTTTGAAATGGGTATAGTGCATAATTATGGTAACCTAGTGTACAGGGACTGATTCACCTGAAATCAGTCATATCTGAGTGGAAAAATGTGACTAGCAGCCTGGTTATAAACAAAATCCATTTTTGTTCAGTAATTGAATTCCCTTTACTTAGAAAAGCAAGTGTTAAATCTGAATATATTTCACACTAGCTTTTCCAGTGAATGCTTTAAGTATAACCATTGGCAGTGGTTTATGGATAATCTTGCCTCTGGAGAGAGAGATGTCCACAGGCAAAGTGAAACATGCAGGCAGGTGATGAGCAAGTATGAAAGATATATCAGGAAAAAAGAAAGTAGGAAAGTTGATTTCCATAATAGGGAAGTCTTTGATAGAAAGGAACTTGCCAACAGAAGGGCTCAGCAAGGATGAACAGAGCAGGTGAAGCATTGGAAGGAAACTGCTGGAAGACATGGGAGGAAATACGAAGTGGGAGATAATTTAGGGGGATGAAATACAGAAAGTCTTGCCAGTTGTGCTGGAGTTTGAAGATATTTGAACTAGAGAGGGGCTAGGGAAAGGGATAGAGCCTTTGAACACAGAGAAATTTATGGACCCCTGAAAGCAGAGATAAGGTCTTTCAGAGATGGCTGAAGATGAAAGACTCAAAATTAATTTAGCTTTGGGAGATATATCTAGCTAAGGGAGCTGCAAGATTTAAAACTTGTTGCTGCTGCCTAATGTGTTACAGTGTTGTGTCTCCCTGGGTGACACCCTGTGGCTGTATGAAGGATTCTACTTGAGTTCCAGCTCAATGCGTGGCCAGGCTTGTATCACTTCTGCAGTGTTATTAGCCAACCATGAGCTTCCTAACATAACCAGAGCAGTCAGACTTTGCTATGCAGTTATTTTTTCACCTTGAAAAGAAAGAAGATGTGCTCGCATCTAGTATTTACCTTTAACGTAGCTCATCAAGAACCCAGCTGAGTCACTGAAAGGTTCAATGGATATCAAACTGCTCATTTGTTATCTGCACACAGTGGAAAGACAGGTTCTGAGACTTTCACCACAACCCTCAAGTAATAAAAGCACTTCTTTAGCAGTAGCTATGGTTTATTTCTGTTTGATGAATGCCAAGGCAGCAAGCAGCACTGGGAGAAACACAAATGTAGCATCTTTACAAATACAGTCATTTCTCCTATGCCAAATCTATATCCTTGGAGAAAAGGGAGTTTTAGACTGCATCCAGCTCAGCTAAGATAGGATGGATCAGAGAGGTCATTGAGTCTGGAGCTTTGCAGTTGCTGGCACACACTTCCTAAGGGATTTTTTTTTTTTTTATGTCTGTGTTTAAAAGCCACAAGTAAAAGCTCCCTGTCCCTTCCACTGGGGAAATGACTCCACAGATTATCATAATTCACATTCAGGAAACATTCCTTCTCAGTTTCTTTCTGGGCTCTTTGCTGTTCCCTGTGAATCCTACTGAAAAATACCTTTCCTTCACTCATGGTCTTCTTCCAATATTTGTAGGCTGTTATCATGTCCCCCATTATTAATTTCTTAGCCAAGCAATTTATATATTTATCTCTTCTGATTTCTCCTTATAAATCAATCATTCCAGTCTTTGGATCATGTTTGGTGTTCTCCTCTGAACCCTCTCATTTGTAATATCCAGAAATGTATATAATATTCAAGATGGATCTGTACCAACACACTACAGAAAGTGGCTATTTCTTCCTTTCTCAGTGATGTGATACTGTTTTCTCTGTCCATTACTGTATTGGCCTTTTCACACCGTATCATATTGCCAATTCCTGTCATTTAGCATGAGCTATCTCCCTTCAATCTCTTTCATCATGATTGCATCCCAGTTTTCTGCTTCCTGTTATTCCTTCTCAGATGTTGTCCTAGCCTCATTTAGTTATTTTCTTTCCATAGTTCTATCTTCTCTCGGAAATCCTCTATTATTTTTTTTGTACACTGATCTTTCTGTCTTTCATACCCCTATCTGTGAGTGCCATCAAAGTGCTGTGCGCTCTCTTTTCCAGATCATTAATAAAGAAGTCTGACAAAGAGTGTTACTAGCAGTCATACATATGGTGGCCAGGAGACACTTCCCACCACCTCACTACATGGCAGCTTATTTCCTGTAATTTCATTACTTTGGCAACTTGAAAGCCACATGGATATGGCCAAGCCACTGCAAAGTACTTTTTCAGCTAAGAACCTGCAAGATACAACATGATACCTCTATTAAAGCTCACCTGTGCTTGTGGTAATTCCCTGTCCTTGCTAAAGGCTCTGTACTCAAGGCTCACCAAAGTCAGAAGTGACTATTAGGAACTGAGTGGATTTACAATAAGGTGTCTGGCTGCAGTACACTTACAGTTGTTAAAATTGGTAGTGTTAATCATTTGTTCTAATTTTTTAGTTACTTGGTTTATTCACAGTGAACATAAAGGAGCTAAACTAATTCTTTTAAATCCAGTAGGACTGTCAGGGATTTTTTTTCATTCACATTTCCTTGATGCATTTCCTTACATGTCCTTTACCAGTTGTGGTTTCTTTCACAGTGCTCCAGGCATTTCTTCTTGAGTTTTTTTAAATTTTTTTTTTCCCCAACTTTTTTTTCCCACTGAGGAAATACTTGAAAAGGAATTTAGTGCTGCTTCTGAGTTTTTAGTTTATTCCTCTCATGTGTGAAAGGGTCTGTTCTCACTAGAATGTCTTCAAAAAATACTAATAAAAGCAATTGAAAGAGTGAAGGTCAATCTTCTCGGTCTCTTTGGCTAACAAAGTTTTGCAATATGGGGTTTCTTCCCCCCCCCCGCCCTTGGTTTGAGAGGATTAGAGGTTTGGAGATTGTTTTTTAAAGGGATCTGTATATTTAACTTGCAATTCCCTATTGGCCAAAATGTCACATCATCTGTGTGAGGAAAATGAAATGTTTGTTACGAACAAACCATAACTTTATGCCAGTCTTACTGTCCTGAAGCATTGATGAATTTCTGCTGTTTGAAATAAGCACAACTGACCTGAATTTCTTAAGCTAGACCTCAAAAGTGGATTGGAGTATATCTAGTTTTTCTTCATTTCATCATTTCCATGTATAATTACAGTTAGTGATCTCCAGAATAAGATGAAATGGAGTGATTTTATACTCTTTAAATTACACAACTAAAAAAGTCATTAGAAACATAACCTTGGGTGACAGTAACTTCTTCAAATAATTGATGAGAGAAGGAGTAGAACATGATAGCTATCAGGAATGTCTTGGCTCTGAACACAAAAGAGAAGTAAGAAACATAGTGAAAGACCAAATTATGTTTCATATTGGTTCTGTGACACTTCTTTCAGTTTGAAAGATTTGGTAAGTGATAAGTAATCAGCATAACTGTCTTGGGGAATAGACAGATACTACTATCTCTCTTATGAAAGATGGGGAAGCAAAGGGGTGGCAGTGAGGCAAATAAACCATGAGGCACAAACCAGACCTGTAGTGAGGTACCCTTAAAAAGAGTATCTTTTTTATTCTGGTTGCCCAAGCTACTTTACCCCTGGAATTAGGTATAATTAGGAAATAAGCATGCAAAACCATTAGGAAATAATGTTTCATTGTCAGGAGAAAGGCATGAGATCTCATCTAATAATTCATTCACATTTTCTAATACTCGATATTCTGAGTTGCTAGCTACTTCTATCAACAGATAATGTTATTAGGATATTTTTACAGTGATTAAGTTGATAGAGGTAGGGTTCACTCTCAGAGAAGAAGCTCCTCTGGAACATGCTAAGTCTGTAGTCCCCTCAGATATGCTAGTAGTGCACTATGGACTGGTTAATTGACAGAACCATTGTTTCACCCCATTGTATGTTGTCCTTTTCCCATACTGCTGTATGCAGCTAAAGTTCAATCTGCTATTGATTTCGATGTGCTATGAATCCATTGTGCTTATGCTGAATGGACTCAAAGCAACATCTGTGTATTCGGTATGTGTCAGATGATGTTCTGCTACAACCTTGTTCCTTGCATGTGAAGCTTCTGAAAGAAATGGATGAAAACTGTAAAATGTACCACATTTAGAAGGCTGTCTCTAGCTTTCATTTGATTTTGTCTTTTAAAACAGAGGAATGTCTAATTTTATATGAAATGCAGTAAAGATCAATGCTGAGTTACAAACAGAATTAGCAAAAATATTCTTGGCTTACTCAGAGATGAGGAGGAACGAGATGTCAGTTGTTAGTATTGGCTGTTGAGAAACTACATGTAATGAGTGGCTAGTTTCAGTCCTGTTTTTAGAAAATATATGACTTCCTTATAAAACTTTATCATAGCTGGCACTCTTTCTCTTATTGAAGGGAAACAAAAGGCTGATCCCGTGTAAAGCCTATACTACATTTTACCTTTAATGGAGATCTCTTCAGATCTAAGTTTTATCAGACTCATGGGTTATTTTGCAGCAAACTTATATCTTTATTACTTCTTATGAATGTGAACTTTATGGAAAACAGGACTGTCAAACTAACAGCTTTGTGTGCTTATTAAAATTTAAAGGTTTTTTTCTTTTAACCTATGACTAGCTTGGTATTGTCCCTGCACAGTGTGCAAGCTCAAGAAATGAAAACCCCTGAAAAAAAACTGGGTGACTAATGGCAAATGTGTGTGGTCCAAAGATGGAGCAGTCAGCATTTGGATTGACTGTTTTGCCGTCTGCCTTCACTCAAAATAAGTGTTGTGTGGGTCTCTTTCCTTGCCTTGCACAGCTGCTCAGGCGATGCTGTTGGTGCATGAGGAGGCATAAGGGTTTAATGCCTCCCACTTGTGGACTGCCCGAATCTTGTGGGTGGTCAGTGCCAGCAGGAATATCTCAGCCTGACCCTTGGTTTCTGCTGGTATGAGGTTGGTGATGGCTGCAGGAACTGGAAGCAGCTCAGATGAGAGTGGGGAGGCTCTTCCCAGCCCTAACCCAGCAGTACACACCAAGCTACTATTGTAGGTCTGTGGTAGTTCTTCTGCTGGTCTTTGTACAGTTGAACCTGAGTTACCTGAATTTATTGTTAGAAAAACCTCTCTGTTACTTAAAACATGTTCTTTGTGCTTCCTGATGTTTATTCATTACACTGGAGAGGAATGTAGTTATATTAACGTTTGATTATCCCTTGTGTTTCCCCTCTGCTGTTGCATTTCTGTAGGCAATTTTTTTCCTTTTTTGGGCTGAAACACTTTCCCCGTGTTGTGTGGGCCGGGTCCCTCGCTGTGTGTGCTGTAACCTTGGCAACACTCGGCACCTTGGCACAAACACGATGGATAGATGGTGGCTCCCCGCTTACAAGTGCACATCTCCGGCGCCCACCCGGCTGTGGACACCACCCCAGGGGACTGTGGTGGCCTGGCACACTCCCTGGCTTGCTGCCAGCCAGAGCCCTTAACCCTGGCTGGGCTTTGTTTGTTAGCAGCAACACAGCTAATAAAGTTGCTGTGAACTTCCTCGTGCTTTACAGCATGTGAAATTTTCAGAGTCGTCCATCATTGCAGTTATTTTGTTTCAGTGGATTTTGCTGACATCAATAGCGACAGAATGAGGTCAACACTGAATTCTTCTGAAAATCTGTCCCTTGAGGAATTTGTTTTTCCCCAGTAAACCAGTAAATAAATAAATCTGTTGCTTTATAATGATTTAGCTTCTTGAGAAACTTCAGCTCAGCAGTGGTCTGTGACTTCCAGAGAAGACCTGATCGGCACTTACAATGGGCAGTTCTTCCTCCCTGTCCCTGGCTTTGACTTCCATAACCACACTCCTGATGTTATGGAAGTCAAAGCCAGGGACAGGGAGGAAGAACTGCCCATTGTAAGTGCCGATCAGGTTCGTGATCATCTGAAGAACCTGAAAGTGTTCAAGTCCATGGGACCCGACAGGATACACCCACGGGTACTGAGAGAACTGGCAGATGAGGTTGCTAAACCCCTCTCTATTATATTTCAAAAGTCCTGGCAGTCTGGTGAAGTCCCCACAGACTGGAAAAGGGGAAACATTGCCCCCATCTTCAAAAAGGGCAAGAAGGAGGAACCAGGGAACTACAGGCCAGTCAGTCTCACCTCTGTGCCTGGAAAGATCATGGAACAGATCCTCCTGGAGTCACTACTCGCTCAAAAGAATAGTGAAGAGGTGATTGGGAACAGTCAGCATGGCTTTGCCAAGGGCAAATCCTGCCTGACCAACCTGGTGGCCTTCTATGAGCAGGTGACAAAATTAATAGATGAGGGGCGAGCAACTGATGTCGTTTACCTGGACCTGAGCAAAGCCTTCGACACTGTCCCGCACCACATCCTGGTCTCCAAACTGGTGACACATGGGTTTGATTGGTGGACCACTAGATGGATAAGGAACTGGCTTGATGGCCGCACCCCAAAGAGTGGCTGTCAATGGCTCCATGTCCCAGTGGAGGCCAGTGACAAGTGGAGTCCCTCAGGGATCAGTCCTGGGACCTATCTTATTCAACATCTTTGTGGGGGACATGGACAGTGGCATTGAGTGCACCCTCAGCAAGTTTGCTGATGACACCAAGCTGTGTGGTGCAGCAGACACGCTGGAGGGAAGGGAGGCCATCCAGAGGGACCTTGACAGGCTGGAGAGGTGGGCACAGGCCAACCTCATGAAGTTCAATAAGAGCAAGTGCAGGGTCCTGCATCTGGGTCGAGGCAATCCCAGGCACAAATACAGGCTAGGCAGTGACTGGCTGGAGGATAGCCCTGAGGAGAGAGACTTGGGGGTGCTGGTGGACAAAAAGCTCAACATGAGCTCTCAGTGTGCACTTGCAGCCCGCAAAGCCAATCAGATCCTGGGCTGCATCAGGAGAAGTGTGGCTAGCAGGTCGAGGGAGGTGATCCTCCCCCTCTACTCAGCCCTGGTGAGACCCCACCTGGAATACTGTGTCCAGTTCTGGAGCCCCTATTACAAGAGGGATGTGGAGGTGCTGGAACGTGTCCAGAGAAGGGCCACGAGGATGATCAGAGGGCTGGAGCACCTCTCCTATGAGGACAGACTGAAGGAGTTGGGGCTGTACAGTCTGCAGAAGAGAAGGCTCCGAGGTGACCTAATTGTCGCCTTCCAGTATCTGAAAGGGGCCTACAGGAAGGCTGGGGAAGGACTTCTCAGGATCTCAGGTAGTGATAGGACTAGGGGGAATGGAATGAAGCTGGAGGTGGGGAGATTCAGGCTGGATGTGAGGAGGAGGTTCTTCACCATGAGAGTGGTGAAACCCTGGAATGGGTTGTCCAGGGAGGTGGTCGAGGCCCCGTCCCTGGGGGTGTTTAAGAGCAGGCTGGATGAGGCTCTGTCCAGCCTGATCTAGTGTGGGGTGTCCCTGCCCATGGCAGGGGGGTTGGAACTAGATGATCCTTGTGGTCCCTTCCAACCCTGAATGAAACTATGAAACTATGAAACTATGAAACTATGAGACCTGGTTTTGCTCAGCTGGGTAGCTGGGTTGGCAGAAGAGCAGCAAGGGCAGGTCATCTGTCCAAGGGTTTCACTATGAGAAGCATAGATGTGGGTTGGACCCAGGCATTTCCTGGATCTGTGAATCCACTTTAGCTAGAAGCATTATTTTGCATTTTCTGTTATTGTTCTTCTGCATCCAAAATGCACTGAATAGCAATGCTGGTTTCAAATGATACTTCTGATAAAGTGAAGCAAGGAAAAACGTGGTGACCTTAAGGAAGGACGGGCTTGTCTGTGTCTGTGTGGACACAACTTGAATCAATGGAAGCCCCTGGGAATGTCTGAATACAAAAGTTGACCCACTGAGTATTTTGCCATCTGCTTTCTTTTGGAAGAAATGTCCCAGAGAAAGTTGGGGAAAAGTCATGAGTGCTTTAGAGCTACCATTGTGATATTATTTCCTGAAGATTTATTGCCTTTTGATGCCAGTCTTTCAGCAGAAACTCATGAGTATTTATGCTGTGAAGGAATTAGGAGGTTTTGTGGCTTGTCTTTAATTTACAAATCATCAAGAGTGTATCTCTCTGAGGTGACATGCAATCTTGAGTAATTCACATTATATGACATGGCAGCTTTCTCCTAAGTGCAAATTGCCCTCCAGGAACATGGTAGAACGGCAATCACTTACATTTAAGTGTTGGTTTACACCACAAAATTTAAAGCCAACATTAAAGTTTTTGAGAGTTGCGAGTGGTCCCAGCAGAAGAGATAGAAAAGCTGAACTTAAACCAAATTGGAGTATCCTCTGCAATATTAGTTTGGAAGCAGGATTTCAGTTGGCTCATCTTGTCTTTCAGTACGACTTCAATTTTAATAGTCTTTGTTTAGAAACACCCTTTAGCATATTTAAATCCTCCCATACATCTGTGTGCTTGCAATTTTTTTGTAGCATCTTCTATCTTATTTTATTTTGCTTCACTACCTGGATAGTACCTTAAATATACATATTTGCATTGGTTCTCTTCGCCCTTACTGCCTAATTAGAAGAATATTTTCCCATTTGTGCTGGGGAAGAGCAAGTTTCCAAAACAATTCCATAGATCTAGACTTGCTGTGAAGTTTTGTTTTGAAAGAGTTATTCTCCTGATGAAAATACAATCATCATATCAATTTAATATTAGGTCTAACTCCCTGAATCCTATTTTATGGCAAAGGATCAAGTCAATAAGGCTTTATGACTTTGTCACAGTAGTGACTTTTCCTCATTCAAAGAGTAAATCCCAGGCCACACAGAAACCTATTATGTATTCCTAATATGTAAACCATTGCAGAATAAATTTTAATAACAGTAGTGAAACTAAGTCAACATGACAAATAATACAGTGTAAATTTTTTCCTTTTTTTTTTCCTGTTTTTTTTTTTCCTTTTCCTTTTTTCTCCCATCCTGCAGCTGTTAAGTCTAACTGAAATGGCAGAATCATGATGTGCAAAGTCCCACAGAATAATGCTATGGATTTTGCTGCTGCTGCTGCAACAAGAAACAACCTTTATCGAAAAAGCATCTGCTATGTTCCCTTTGCAATCACTGGCAGCTGAGACCAGCACACTGTAAATTACTCTCCCTGTTCCATCAGTCGTCATCTTTATTCCTCTGATACAGCATATGCTACACCAGCAGTGGCTGTTAGAATATTTGTGCTGCCTGTAAGCTTACTTTTATATTTAAAGGGGTGAAAAACAACAGGGAAAAGTTGACATACATATGTTTTTTGTCTAGGGCTCCTGCCCCTTGCATATGTTTTAACGGAGATGAAAACTAGATTAAGGGGCCTTAATCTCATTTTAATCCAAAAGGTAACCTGGCTCAGATTCTATGGCAGCAGACATCACCTGCATAATAAATACGATCATTCAAAGTTTTGATTCATTCCAATCAGTGTAGTATGGATTTGGCCTAGTATTTGATAAGCCCCTTCTTGTCTATTGTTGGAAATTTTCAGCAAGCTGTAGATCTCTGTTGGTGTATGCTACTGGAAAGCCAGCTAACAAAGGCTATGTTAACTAGCAAATCATGTCCCCAGAGCTGTGGTGGTTGCTGACATGATGGATGGTGCTCCAGCACCAGATAGGGCCCTACATAGCCTTCCCTTCAGGGGCTTATGAGACTTCAGAAGGCCTTGGACATTGGTTGCATGTCAGGACTTCCTATGGAGAAGGAAAGTCAATCCCCTTTTGCAAGGCCCAAGAAAAAGAGCAAAATAAAGTATGAGCATTCCACTGTGCAGTCAGATAGCTGCTTCACATCAAGCCTGTCTTCATCAGTTCCATGATCCCCAGTCCTACGTATGGTAATCTTCCCTCAAAGAGGAAACAGCACTTACTGTAGCCCTAAAATTAAGAATTTAGTTATGTTATGGGTGAAACCCTGGAAATATCATAGGGTGGTTGCAGAGGGCTCCCACATGTGACTGGGCTGGATACCATGGAGAATATTGAGAGAGCAGATCCTCTAAAAATAAAGCAGTCATGGTGTAAATAACAGTTGTGGTGGATTGAAGTTCTCCCCCCACCCCCCCCCGCATTAACTTTTATCCAGACCAACTCAGTTAGAAGCAAATGGAGCTGTATTTACAAGTAAAAACTACACTCCACAATGGAATGCAATGGATATGTGCAAAATATACAGTATTTACAATATTATACAGATATTTACAATTAGCAAACTACACAAAAACCTCCCTGGTCAGAAGACCAGAGAAGCCTGTTCCACTGCCCCCCCAAACTCCCCTGTCCCAAGAGAAAGAGAGGAGTTGAGAGAAAGCAGTGGGTTAGACATATCCCAAGGTCAGCCAGAAGCACGTTATCTTCTCCCAAGCAAAGCAAAACAGCCAAGATCAGAAGAGAAGAAAAATGGAATGGGAATGTGAAATGTGAATAATTGTTATGGTACAGCTTCTCTTATCCCAGACATTTATCCAATGAATAATCTTTGGTTTCCTTTTTACACCCAATAGTGAATTATTTATATTTTTCTACTTTTCTGCTCAAAATCTGCAGCTAAATTTTAAAGGCATAGCCTAAAACTACCACAACAGTCTAATAAGTAAGTAAATAAATGAGATAAATGAGGGGATTGTGGTGGGGGCTCCAGCCATGTGTCCAGGCTGTACACATCACTCTGGCAGCTCTAGGTCCTGAGACTACAGAAAACAAGACCAGCATGGGGCTGTAGTGGCAAGGTGGGTGGTGCTGGTATATCTGCATCTGTAGGAAGAGGACACATGGCTTACGTGCCCTTCAGAGGGGTGACAAAAGTCTGCTTCTTCCTTGAGGGGAAGTGAGGAACGTGGGCTTGCCTCAGGGGGTTTTCTGCATATGGTACAGATTGTTCCCTCTTATGCCTTTACCTTTCCTGTTTATGAGTTATTCTCATCAGTGTGATAGTTAAAAACAATTCAGATCCTGATAATGTTTTAAATATATATGGTCTGCCACTGTAAAGGGTTATTCCTTATTTTTATATATATATATATATATTTTTTTTTTTTAATTACTTGATGTACTTTTTGCCTCTGTGGAGCCTTCAGCTTGTTGTGCTTGCAGAGCTATTTATATTCTGCCTTGCCCTGGGACTACTTTCAGAACAGTTGGTATTCAATGTTTCCAAAGCAATGTCTTTAAACTCTGGAAGCTGGCAATAAAAAAAAAAGTAGAATGCACACAACACAGCAAATAATACTAGTTGCACCAAATCCTATTAATTATTTTTAAATGTCCTTCAGCTCAATTACAGGGGAAACTATTGGCCTTTTGGCTTAGAATAAAAGCATAGAGGCTGCATGATGGGCTGTGTTCATAAGCATTCCCCTGAGCACTGATGGGAATGGAGAATAGGCTTGTCTTCTCTGCCCTTACTGTGTGCATAAGGTCAGTGTATCAGAAAACAGCCAGCCAAGCAGCTAGTTTAAAGAGCTTTCATACAGTAATTATGACTCTTATTTTACTGTTGATGTTCCTTTTAAACTTGACATTAATCTCCATATTGCATTATGCACACAATGCAATGAATTATTTTTGGGATGTGCAAAGGAAGATTAAAAATACTCCTGAACAATCTACCCATTTTATGGAAATACTAGGCAATGGATCTGATGTGTGGCAAGATGGGGATCCTCTCTCTGGGAATTCATAAAGGAATAGGGACTCATATGCAGACCATTGAGTCATTGCAAGCAGAAAGGTTCCAAGGAAGTGGCAGTTTCAAAATTGTTTGATTCAGAAAGTACTGGGATTTTTTTTAATATTTAAATTTTTAAAGGGCTTGTGTCAACATTTTCATAATGGAAAGCAAAAAATGTTTGAATCAACATTTTTCTTTGAAACTCAACCTAACTCAGTACAAACATAAATGGTCAGAAGGGAAATATTTTGAAATGAATACTTGAAAATTAATAAGGGCATGTTTGATTCACTGTCACCTGTTTTCTTTATTTTCTTGTATTTTTCTAATGCAAGGAAACCTTTCTTGACTTGTTGTTCATGGTTATAGAGACTCTGAGAAATTTCGTTTGAGTAAATATAAAACATCTTATTAACCTGACTGTACTTTCAGTGAGGTCTCCTGTGACTGACCAGACTTTCATTACTCGTATTGCCTGCTGCTGTCCGGAGTTTGCTTTGACATAGCCCGTGTTGCCTGTATGGATGTTACCCATCCCTGAGTGACACTGAAAAAAAGAGAATTCAAAAGGGATCCTTTCAGGACATTCAGAACATCCAGGACTTGTTATACTGTCTCTTGGTTAGCAGAAGTTGAGAAGATGCTGTCCTGCTCATCTGCTTTCACTAGTAAATCACAGAATCACAGAATTTCAGGGGCTGGAAGTGACCTTGAAAGATCATCTAGTCCAATCCCCCTGCCAGAGCAGGATCACTTACACCAGATTACACAGGAATGCATCCAGGTGAGTTTTGATTATCTCCAGAGAGGGAGACTCCACAACCCCCTGGGCAGTCTGTTCCAGTGCTCCATCACCCACAGAGTGAATTTTTTTTTCCTCATATTTACATGAAACTTCCTATGCCTCATCTTCCACCCATTGCCCCTTGTCCTGTCACTGAGCACCACCGAGAAGAGCCTGGCTCCATCCTCTTGGGACTCACCTTTGACATATTTATAAACATTGATGAGGTTACCTCTCAGTCTCCTCTTCTCTAAGCTAAAGAGCCCCTGTTTTGTGGGAGGAAAGCGGTAGTATCTGGTGTAAGGGTAGTCAGTATAAGAAAAGTTGTTTTTAACTGGCCTGAAACACACATACATTGTAAAAAAACATATCTAAAGTAAGGAAAAATTGCATCTATTATGTGTCAGTGTTGTCACAATCCAACCTGTTGTTTTTAAACATTCTACTTCCCTGATTGCTGGCTATGATTTCACTCAGACATGTATTGCAGTCACAGAAAAATGCAAAAGGATAAATACAAGTATAGTGACTTAACTGGTAACTGGTGTTCTGTCTAAAGTGTAGCACACCCTTGTGAGCTGAGCAATATCAAATTTCACTGTATATTTTGCAATCCTTTTCATAGACCATCACTTTGGTTCTGCTAATCTTAAGGCAGGGCTGTATTTCCATGAGGTTGTCCCAGACCTTTCCCATGCAACAGGAACTGCTAAACCCTTGACCCAGTTACAGCATACTTGTGGCAAGGGCTAGCTGTAACTGTGGTTTGTGACCAGCACAAAAGTTTCACAAAGTCCCTCAGACAGCTTAAACCACAGAGTATTTAATTTGATTTTAGTCAACTCTCATTTGAATCTGGATTTCCAAAGAAGAAGACAGCAAAGGTGGAGTAAAGGGAAGCATGCAGGGGAGCAGACAATAGCTCTCTTGCTTGTTATGATATCCCTGCCTGTAATGATTGCTCCATCAGAAGGACCATGTCCAAAAATAAATGTTCTCAAGCCTTTAGCTAGCTATGAACGAGACAGCTCCTCCAAGCCTCTATATAACATCTATGTCTGATTTAAAAAGAAACCCTTCATCTCTAAGTGCTCTGCTGAAATAGGACCTCTCAATTACTGAATAACAAGAGATAGTTTATAATTTGCAGTGAAAGTTGTGACAGAACTTTCCTTGATTTCCCTTTAAAATAAAATGAGTCCATGTGCATAGTAAAGGTTAAAAATTTCCTTGTTACCTGAATACCTCAGTTCTATCATTTTCCCTACGAGCGTATCTGGCTAAGAGTCACCCTCTTGTGACAGTCCTGACTGAGATGACTGGGCCCGTTGCAATGTGTGATCTGTTTTACAGGTATCATAACAAAACAGAATAATTTAGCAGCCTCTGGTAATATTCAGCCTTTCCTTCGATGACCTTCTCCGGTGTAAAAGAGAACTTCTGACTATATGTGCTCATGTTTGAAAAATTCAGGCTAATGGAGTTGTTAGTTACAAAAATTCCCAAATATTGTTATTTTTGTTAAAAATATTCATTAAAGAATGGCTTGAGGTTTTTTCTTAGTTATACTGTTATGAATCTTTGAACTCTTTTGAATGTATGTAGCTTTATTGTTCTCTAACCAACTGAGCTTATAATTCTATTGCTATATTTGTGGTTGGCCAAGCATGACACATTGTACCTCACTAACTTGTAAATTTTTTCCCCTTCCCCATTCTGTTATTAACAGTTCAGTGATTCTTTTCTTTTTAAATAAGTAAAAACCCTGTATCATGTGCTGTAGTTGATTCTTGAAGTACAGAGGAGAACTGGTATGTGGCAGTACAGATGTAATCTCTTTCAAAAAGGAGAATGTGAGATTATGAAGGACAGCTAGGATTCCTTCCTGACAGCCTTCTGAAATAAGACGTTAAATAATTCTTAAAAACATAAGGGGAAGTAAATAATGTTGAGGTTGGCTTTTGAATACAGTTGCCAAAGAAATTAATATATGTAATTTAATGTAATGAATGATAACTATTTTTTCTATTATTGCCATAATGGCCGTACACAGTTTGAAGTGGGCTTGAGTTCTGGAGAACTTTTGCTCTATTTGCCTTAGAGGGAACTAACTCTTGTGTAGGAGTCACATTTGCAACGGTGACAATGCAGCTGGAGATTTTCAACATCGGTGTAGGTGCATCTCGCTCTTACTCTTCCTGTATCTCTCGTGAGGTGTTTTCAGGTGCTCTTAAAATTGTGGGGCTGAAGAGTCAAGCAGAACCCCCTAGAGGCAGATGACCAAATTGTCACTGGTGGTGGTAGGTGCTTAAAAAATAATCAGTTGCTTCCAATTGTCGTAAGTATTTAACATCCTGTTTTTGTCTTTCTACAACCTCGGCTCTCTCAATAGTTCCAAAGCTGCATTCCTGCATGTTTTTAACAGGATGCAACAGCCATTTCCTTATTTTGTATGGCTATTTTTATTAGATTACAATTGCTTTACGTTATGATTGACGGAGGGCTAAAACTCAGCTATTCATTTGATGTTCATAGATTTAAAAGTATTTCTTTGAAGTCAAGAGTTTGGTGGGGGTTTTTTTTGTGATTTTTTTTTTTTTTTTAATATTTCCCCTCAGTTTTGTGTGATCTTTGCTAAACTAATGGACAACCACTATAGTAGAGTGCATATTGTCTGTGTTCTGTATATGTATTGCTTTGCATGAATTTAGCTTAGGATGAAATAATTTGAAACAGCAAAAAATGTTGTTTTGTTAAAAAGATGTTTCCTTTAAAGACTACATAATGCTTTGTGTGCATTGTCATTTATTACTCTGTGTGGGTTTTGTTTTTTTGCTGCTGTAAAGCTGCTGTCAAAATAGGTCCTGCTCACAAAAATATTCTCAGTTTCTTGGTAAAGCTAAATGAAATCAAAGTTTGTGATACATTAAATCACAAATATAAATATATTCTTTACAGCCAGCTGTCACTTCTAAATGTGCACATTTATCCAACATGCTGATTAGCAATTTCAGTTCTGAAAAGCCTGATTACATTTAAGAGGCAAAAGATTAAAATGACTAAACAGATAATGTTAATAGTTCATCTTCTTTGATGGTTTTATGTTTAAAATTGCAAAGTTACACCAGAACTTCTTGCATAGTAAACTCACCAGAAACAGTATGGTAGTAACATATCTTACTACAGTTTTAATCTCCTATGGCCAGTGTTTGAAAGAAAGATTCTCACTGAGAATACCTACCTGTGCTGCCTATGAGATTTGCACACACATGTCTAATTTAAGCTATGCAACTATGTAATAGATGATTGTACTAAAAATGCCTGAAAAGAAAAAGTCCTGTGTTACAGCTTAATTCTTCCATTTTTGCTATCTATTTCTTGTACACTTGAGTGTGCAACTGCAGAGGTAAAAACATTACTAGCCTTTTTTTATACATTAGCAATCAGTGGTTCAAAAGTTCATGCAATACCATATGTCCTAATAATATTTATCTAAATCTAAAATAATATGGAACTGTCAAATAGGATCCCACATGGTAACAAATGATGGAATGCAGGGGAACTCTTAGATTTAGCCTTTTATTTTTTGTCCAACAAGCTAATGCAATAAGACCAGTAATAAAAGGTTGTATAGTAGGCCAAAAGTCTGTGACAGATAAAAAAGAAATGTTGGAAACCGATGAAGCTTTTGCACAATTAGATTTTTTGAGGCAGTGCTGTAAGAACTGTCCAGGGCCTGTTCAGTTCTGATTGATGGTAAAATCATAACTACATCATATTAGCTGTAGAGTTCACTGACAGGTTACTGCAGATTAATATTGCTTCTGCTGTTCCCTAACATCAAACTGGTGGAAATATGAATTGAGCTGCTCCTACAACAAACCCTGCATATTAAGAGGTAAGGTGTTTTACATCTCCATTCTGTCATTAGGGAAGGAGATGCAAACAACATTTATCTCCAAGGTGTGTAGCAATATACCAATTAATTTTTCCAGGGGACTTTGATGATGGTGACCAGGTAGCAATCATGCACGCTTAGTGTTGCTGTGAGGTTTGTTTATGAATAAAATGATACTTGCAAATGATAATGAGCAATATTTTTCTCTGATTTAAATATTTACACTCATGCAAATAGCGATAGCATATATACATGCATGTTCTGGAAGGTAAAGTGAGAGGTATTTTTAGGACCCAGACTGGCAGAGGTGCTGCACCCCTTCAGTTCTGACTGGAGATATGGGATGTGGCATGATGGAAGCCAGCCTGGAGTGCCCAGTGTCTGTGGCCAGTATGTGCAGCTTTTGGTGTAGAGAAGCCCAGGACTGTGCCTTGCTAATTGCAGTGGTAGGAGCAATATTTTGTGTGTTTGAAGTCACAAAGAGCCCTCTGTTTTTTGTTTGTTTCTTTGTTGATATTGGGTCTTTGTTCTGCCAGGGTCTTCTCTCACCCAGCACTCTCAAGTACCAGCCAATATTTACTTTCTGTTCTACAGGCCACGAGAGATGAATTCTCTTTTTCCTTGGAAGAAAACCCAATGCTGGCCACTTCCGTGCACACTATGTAGCTATTTTCTTCCCTTTCCCCACTGCCAATGGCTGTGTCAAGTGCAGTTTCTCATCATTCCCAGCTATGACAAAAGCATACTGCCATCCAATGGTGGGTACCTCTCATCTTCCACTATTCCAACCGTACATATTTCACAAAATCTGCCTAAACCCTCCTGCTTCCCTCCTCACAAAACCACACCATATCAGAATGTCTTTGGCTAGGGAAAAACATTTATTCCTGTAACAAACAAAAAGTCTGAAAGGCCTATTTGATCTGAAAAAGGGCAGCTAGAGGAAAGGTACTGCTGGTGGCTGGTCAGTGTGGAAGCAATGTCCCTGTTGGTGGAGTTTGCAACCATAGAAAACGGGCGCAAGTTGCCCAAAGCAGCATTTTACTTATGCCCTCTTTCAGGTCACCTTAGTGAGCTCCTCTGCCTCAGTTTTACCATCTGTGAGAAGAATAATCCCTCAGGAACATGGTGAGAAGCAATTAATGGCTTTTAATTCAGCAGTGCTTTCTGAGACTCAGAACAGGAAATGTACTACCAAGGTGCACAGGTTTGCAAAAACAGTTCCCCAAGCACAACATAATAGTGTTTGTGATTTTAAAATCATAGACATGAATCTTTACTGCAAATCTCAGCTCAGTTAAATGAATTTTCTGTCAAGGAGACTTTTTTAATGATAGCTACTCTGATTCATGAATCAACATGCTATACAAATAGACGTTTCTCAGGAGTGGCACAGCAGTTCTCTATTACCCAATTCAGTTAAAATACCATGTTTATCATATTTCATTCATTTCATTTATCATCTTTCTTTCTTTCTTTCTTTCTTTCTTTCTTTCTTTCTTCTTTCTTTCTTTCTTTCTTTCTTTCTGTCTGTCTGTCTGTCTGTCTGTCTGTCTGTCTGTCTGTCTGTCTGTTTTTCTCAGCCCTGAAGAAAAGGACTTAGGGGGTACTGGTGGATGGGAAGCACAACATGAGCCATCAGTGTGCACTTGCAGCCCAGAAAGCCAATCACATCCTGGGCTGCATCAAGAGAAGCATAGCCAGCAGGTCAAGGGAGGTGATTCTCCCCCTTTATTCTGCTCTGGTGAGACTCCACCTGGAGACTCCAGTTCTGGAGCCCCTATTACAGGAAGGATCTGGAGGTGCTGGAATGTGTCCAGAGAAGAGCCACAAGGATGATTAGAGGGCTGGAGCACCTCTCCTATGAGGACAGACTGAGGGAGTTTGGGCTGTTCAGTCTGGAGAAGAGAAGGCTCCAAGGAGACCTAATTGTGGTCTTCCAGTATCTGAAAGGGGCCTACAGGAAAGTTGGGGAGGGACTTTTTAAGGTGTCAGGTAGTGATAGGACTAGGGGGAATGGAAAAAAAAATGAGAAATGGGTAGATTCAGATTGGATATTAGGAAGAAGTTCTTCTCCATGAGGGTGGTGAGACACTGGAACAGATTGCCCAGGGAGGTGGTAGAAGCCCCATCCCTGGAGGTTTTCAAGGCCAGGCTGGATGTGGCTCTAGGCAACCTGATGTAGTGTGAGGTGTCCCTGCCCATGGCAGGGGGGAGGTCCCTTCCAACCCTAACAATTCTATGCTTGTTTTCTTTCTTTCTTTCTCTCTTTCTCTCTTCCTTCCTTCCTTCCTTCCTTCCTTCCTTCCTTCCTTCCTTCCTTCCTTCCTTCCTTCCTTCCTTCCTTCCTTCCTTCCTTCCTTCCTTCCTTCCTTCCTTCCTTCCTTCCTTCCTTCCTTCCTTCCTTCCTTCCTTCCTTTTTCTTTCTTTCTTTCTTTTCTTTCTTTCTTTCTTTCTTTCTTTCTTTCTTTCTTTCTTTCTTTCTTTCTTTCTTTCTTTCTTTCTTTCTTTCTTTCTTTCTTTCTTTCTTTCTTTCATTCTTTCTTTCTTTCTTTCTTCTTTCTTTCTTTCTTTCTTTCTTTCTTTCTTTCTTTCTTTCTTTCTTTCTTTCTTTCTTTCTTTCTTTCTTTCTTTCTTTCTTTCTTTCTTTCTTTCTTTCTTTTTCTTTCTTTCTTTCTTTCTTTCTCCTCTTTCTTTCTTTCTTTCTTTCTCTCTTTCTCTCTTCTCTCCTCTTTCTCTCTTTCTCTCTTTCTCTCTCTCTTTCTTTCTCCTCTTTCTTTCTCTCTTTCTTTCTCTCTTTCTCTCTTTCTTTCTCTCTTTCTTTCTCTCTTTCTTTCTCTCTTTCTTTCTCTCTTTCTCTCTTTCTCTCTCTCTTTCTCTCTTTCTCTCTTTCTCTCTTTCTTTCTTTCTCTCTTTCTTTCTTTCTCTCTTTCTCTCTCTCTCTTTCTCTCTTTCTTTCTTTCTCTCTTTCTTTCTCTCTTTCTTTCTCTCTTTTTCTCTCTTTCTTTCTTTCAATGGATGAATCCTGCAATTTTTAGTTAAGTCAAAAATCCATGTGAAGGAACATTCTCTTTGGCTGGAAATGGGTTTGGATAAGAATTCACAGACTCATAGAATCAATACAGTTGGAGGAGACCTCAAAGACCATCAAGTCCAACCTGTCACCCAAGACCTCATGATTACTAAACCATGGCACCAAGTGCCACGTCCAATCCCACTTGTTTTTTTACAACTTAAGTTGTAAAACAATTTAAGAAAATTACATATAATAGTCTTATTGTAAATTATGTATCCTTAGTGGCATTTAATAGCCTTTCATTTCTATCAGTTTCTTGTTTATTTTGCAAGACACATGGATTATTATATCTAGGTGGTTTTGGATATCATTTCCCCTTGACACAAGTAACACTGAAATTAAATTATATCATCCTTTTACAAAAGTTTTGAATGTGTTTGTCAGAGAATATAGGAGGTCATCACCTTTATGGTAATGCACCACTCATTGAGAAATGGCTGTCTGGCAATAGGAAAAATGTTTTGTGGATATGCAAAATATTTCAATGAGAAAAATGAGTTTCAGAACAGAATTGCTACTTCAGTCCAGAAAGAAGCCCATGTGAGGCCAGGAGGTGTTGTACCTACCTGTGACACATGGAAGACCTAAGTTTGAGTCCCTCCAGGAACTTGAGCCAGGTTTTTTTTGCATTCAGGTGAGCACCCTGGCAATGTGGCACAGTTAGACTATGGATGCATAAAAAAAAGCATGGTGGGTTTTGAGAAATGTCAGAATATTTTAGTTTTTGTTCCAGGGCAAGATGAACTCCTTGGGCACTTATGAAATTTTCCAGGACAGATAAAGCTGTTTCTTGGACATCACTTCTTTGCAGTCCTTGTTTCTGGAAATTTCTAGTAGGCTGGATAGGCTTAGGCTGGATAGGCTTAGAGTCACTCAGAAGTTAGAGATCACAGGGACAAATTAACCCATGACATAAACTTGTTGACTTCCAAGCTGATCTTATTACCAGCAGGACTGAATTTGGCCAGTAGAGAGTTATTTACAAAAATCCAACATATTTATTAAGAAGAGGATCAAATGCTCATGAGGAGCAGGGGGAGGAGGACATATGGGGGTGAGCTGGAGAGAAACAAGGGGAGGACAGAAAGGAAAAGGTCATAGCGTGAAACGGTGCTGTGAATTCCAAAAGTGTCTAATTAGGTTTCTGGCTGTGGAATTTGCCTTTGCCCCTAGCCAAGAAGCCCAGCTGTTTTACAACAGGGCTTTTGCCTCCTAGCAATGACTGCAGACAATGTGTGACCTAAACTGCAAGTGTATTTATAAGGACAACTTCCTTCACTCTTCACAACAGATTCAATAAAATATGTTCAAATGTTATGTAGAAGGTCACATAACTGTTTCATTTTTTTATGCATTTTTCTTGGTTTTGTTGGGCATCTAAGTATAATTTGGAAAAGTCATAAAAAGAGGGGGATGAATTTAATTAAAGGCACTCCTCTGAACTTGTATTCCATTGGGTTTTTAAAAAATGTGTCAGTCTTCAAAATGAAATGCTTGATGGAATATTAAATTTGATGAATCATTGCCAGTTTCCATGTTTGTTAGCTTTTATATACCACATTAAAGCATTCATTAATAAAGTGTCACAGAGCACTGCTTTGATTGAGTCCTAAAAGGTTAATGACTTGATACAGGCTGGTATTCTGATCTTTACTATTTGCAGGCAGTTTGTGTGAATGCAAAGTGCTTTGAAATTGTACCAAAGAGAAATCTTTTATTTATCTCTTATTTCAAGTCCATAAAGTGTTCTCAACTGATCTGGATGTGCAACACCAACTAAACTTATCACCATTAAATTACAATAATTAAACAATGGGAGGTACAGTCATGAGGAGCAGGATTTATTTTGGTTGTTTATATAATTTTTTTTCTTTCTTACAGAATGTACTCAAATTTAACAGTAAAAAGCTTTGTGTTTGTGAGACTCTTCAAAGAGGAGTGGAGCAGGATACCTACAAACTCTGTGTTTGCTATTCACTTATTCCTGCTTCTCTCTTTAATCTACCTTGCCAATCAATTTTGAGGGCTTCAGCTACTTCCCCCCTCATCACCCTTTTTTAAAATGATTAGCTAGTCCAGAATGATTCCTGAGTTTTAGATATGTTAAATATTTTTGTTTAATTGTCAGAACATTTTAATAAGTGCCTTTTAATCACAGTAGACACCTCCATGAGGTTAGACTTTTCATGAGTCAGAATGCAGGCTGGAGATGACAAATTTTTTGCCCAGTGCCCTCTTGGTAATGGCCAAGATGGGTAGTCTGTCAAGTACAGGCATTTTTATAGCTTAGAAAAATGTTTCATTTATGACTCTTGAAAAATCCACAGGTGAATGGGCAGTATGGATAGCAAAACCAAAGGAAATTATGTTTCCAAAGACTGTCCTCCTAGCTCCACTTTGTCAAGATTTTATGAAATTTGAACTCTCCTGAGATGGACATAAGCTTCTTGACAAAGTCATGTGTGAAGTTAATTTTGTTTTAAGATAGTATTTAAGTTCTGCTCTGAGGGGAGTTGTTAGTAAAACAAATGACTCTAACTGTTTTAGTATGGAAGACAAATCAAAGCATTTCCATGAAGGAACAGGGGTGACCTGCTGTAACTTAACCATTTCCTGAGCAAATACAAGCTGTTCTATTGGATAGGGGATAGTTCCCATGTTAGCCATTGTACAGAGAAAAATAAAAGTTCATATAAAAGAGCCCACCAAGGGTTATATGGCTGCAATTGTTTCCAAACTGAAACAACTTAGTATCTGTTTATGATTGTCACTATCATGTTGTATTGTTCTTGTAGATCCATAAAACCTTAAAGTCTGCAGTATTGCCTTTAAACATCCAGCGGCTGTGGTCTGGAGACTTCAGAGCCAATGCATTTAAACAGAGGGGAGATAAAACCCAAAAGTTAATAAAAAGTTGACCTTGATTTTATTTACCATCTTAATCTAATTTTGACGAGGTGCTTCATTTGGACATAGTAGAACAAAAAGCCAAGCCCAAGCTGCAAAGATTAAAGTTCTTAAACTTGCATTCTATAAATGTGTGGGTTTTTTTATTTTCTTTTTCTCCCCAGGGATGGAAGATGAGAAAGATGCAGCAGTAAATCTGAATTCCAACTTTCTCACTTATAGGTCACATTTCCACAATTTGGGATGGTGCCCACTAATTTTCTGAGCCATTCAGATGTACAGCATGCTCTCATATTCTCAATACTTAGATGAGGACATGCATTTGCATTTTCATAGTCACTTCCTTTGCATTGTGTATGACAAGTGATGCAGCAAACAAATGGGCAAAGATATGGTTCTAAACTCAGCAAAACTATCCCTTGGAAGAGGCTATGAAACAAAAGACAGAAATATAGTCACTCAATACAAATATAAATGATTCTCTTCTTCAAACAATGCCAAAGTGTTCTTGCTAGTGAAATCGTATTTTGAAAGCTAACAATCGAAAAAAACAATGCATACTTGGACTTGAGAGCGAGCTGATGGAAAGGAGATAGAACAGTCATTTGGTGGTAAATCACATGTATTGTCAAGTACTCATGCTGGCCAGTTGCAGCGGATTTTTACTGTCCGGTTTTAGCTGTTTCAGATTTCTGTTATTTCTAGCAGTGCAAACATAAGACATAGATAATCTGCTCACAAAGTCTACATACAGTCACATGGGTATCTGCAGAATTCCTTTCTGTTGGAACAGGACCATAATGACGATGACAATGAGAGAGAGAAAGAGGGAGAGAGAAAAAAAGAACGAGCACGTCATCTGGTTAATCCTATCTCAAACACACTTCAAAGCAATTTTGCAAAGTAATTCTTATCAACTGCAGCTGCTTAGTAGGAATGTCGTGTGAGCAACACAGTTTGGAAGATAATGGATTTATATCTAGCAGGAAGTCAAATCTGTGATGACTTCATGCAGATTCTATTAGGAATCATGTTGCTAATACTTTTTCCCATTCTGACAATGCCATATAAAAACAATGAAAATTTTATATTTGAAGCCCATATCAGATGACACAGGGAATGCAGATGAGAGGGAACTTTATTTCGAGGACAGATTGTGTTAGGAATGATTTCTTTTAGAGTTGTTCTTGCCAGAAGCAAAGCTCTTACTTTTCCTAATTCAAAAATAAGGGGTACATCCTCAGAGTAAGTGTCATTGTTCTTGTAAAGCCAACAGTGAGATGGTTATTTATGATTTGGACCATATACTGATGAGTCTGATAGATGAGTTTATATTGCTTGCTCATAAACAAAGCCAGTTTGCTCCAGTTCTTGAATGAAGACTCCATATATTCATAGGCACTCAGAAAATGAAAGAGAAAAATAATCATACTTGCTGAACTTGAAAAACTCAGCACTTCCTATTTTAAACCAGTTTCTCATAATGATTTCCTATTTTATTATCCTTGCCTACAGTGGTCTTTTACCATGTCTATATAAACCTCATTTCTAATGGTCTCAAAGGACATACTTTTTTTATTTTTTTCTTTTCCCCAGAACAAAACATAATTAAAACATGCACCCAGAAACCACACACATGCATCCAGAGTCCCACAGTACTATAACGCTTAAGGCTTAATTCAAAGGCTGTGGAGGTTTCAGTGTGGGATTTGGGCTGTGATGACTGACAGATTGGGTTAAGAGTGCTGTGACATACTAAACAGCAGACTGAGCTTCTTGACTTCTTGGCTCCTCTAGGCAGCAGCATTTGTGGGGTAATTCAGAGAGATGTTAGGCCTCTGTGGAGATGGTACTTTGTGTCATACTGAAACAACCTCATCTGGCTACCATCACTGGTGAAATACAGACCCCAGGGAGTAAAATTGCTTCTCAGTCCAACAACAGGCTTTAGAAGAAGGAAGACTAAAAATGGCTTGTGAGGGGAGAAAAGCCCTAGAAATTTTCTTAAGTAATTGTTTGTTTTTATAAGCTTATGGAAAGAGGAGAAGTGATCCAACAATGTAAATGGCAAAATCTGTGGAATGGTTAATGAATTTAAGGACTTGACAGTAGGAACTCTAGTGAACTGTTGCAACTGATTCTTGTTTGTACAGTAGCAGGAATAGCACAGGCATAAAACTCTTAATCCACACAGCTCCCAGTCTGAATTGGAAATCTGTCATATTATGGGAGGGAGGATGATGTACACATGCAACATGCACACACAGAGAGCAGCACACATATTCAGAACACACACATACGCAGACCACACACACATGCAGCATGCATACACACGCAGCGCACATGCAGCCTGCCTGTGCAACTGTGCTGCCACATTCATAGGCATACAGACAGCGAATTAGCAGGTATATCCCTATGCATTTCCATTTCCTTGTACACTATCTTGAGCCATGCTACGTGTATCACACATGCCTAGGTCAATGAAGGGTTAGGGACATAACTGCAGGATCTCAAGAGACAGATGGAGCACAGCCAGCATAATCTCTGAATCCAGCTCTTTACTATTACGCTGTGATCATGAAAAACCCCATGAACTTGGAACAGACACTTTCATCCAGCAGCTGTTTGCATATCAGTGACTAAAATCATACGTAAATTCTGAGATAAAGATTGTTCATGCAAGCTCAAAGTAGGTAGGGAACGAGAGTTCCTTTTCAGTCATAGCAGCAGCCCTGAAAGACCCTCTCAAGTTTTCTGCATGGCTGCAAGAGACTTTGGGCTACAGGGCTCTTTGAGTGCATGGATTGACTTCTACCCCGCTTTTTTTCCTGTATGCAGCTCCCAGCACAAAGGTGGTCCTATCAAAGCAAAGTGCTAGAATTATATAAATGCTTAATGCTGTTGCTATAGCACTATATCCTCACTATTACTATAGCACATATGTTCATATACTCATGTTCTTCCACATGGGAGTTCTGGCCATAAACTTAGGTGGTCTAAACTCAAAAGTGTAGCTGTGGAATTGTACCCTACATGTTTGCTCTTTTTGACATAAGGGCTGTGTTCTCTCCCACAGGCTGGTGTCTTCCTTTTTTCTCTGTAGGAAACTCAAAGTGCTTCTGTTTTACAGATCTCTTTCTGGCATGATTAAATTGGCCTCAAAGGAATGGGTTTTTAACTGAAAGAAGGCCAACTGGTATTTTTTATCCATGCCCAAGAATCCATGCTTCATAAATAACAACTGGTGAATCCATCACCATGCACAGTCAGAACTCCACCAGATGAACTTCAAGCAAAAAGTGTCTTTATCACACTGTGTTTAAAGTACAGAAGACATATATTTTAGAAATAGTAACTTTTCCCTTTCCCCTCTCTGCTTCTTTTCTGTAAGTTTGTTCTTGTAAGCAGCTGTGAGAAAGGCACATGAATCTGTTATGTTGCTCTATAACACCCCAGTTACTTGCCTTTACTATTTTTTTCCATGGAGCTGTTTTTCTTTAATTTAAGGACTTTCATCCCAACCCATGAGCAATTCAGGGTGTAAACCCCAAGCAGCAGTTGCTGCATCTGATGCAAATTTTCTGTCTGAGAGAGGGAATTTCTTTTGTAAAGATGCAGTCTTGATTTAAAGACTTCAAATGATCTACCACATCCTGCGGTAGGTTGTTCCAATGATTAATGGCCCGTGCTAGAGAAAGTACAGCAGCTTCCAACCATTGGATCTTATTGTGCCTTTTTCTGTTAAACTAAATAGCTATTTGTTATCAGAAATCTCTTCCTTATGTAGATACCTGTAGACTTTGATTATGTCACTTTTTAACTCCTTGGATAACCATAACAGATTAAGGCATGTTTTCATGACTCTTTGAATTTGAATTATCTTTTAAAACCTTTTTTAGTTTTATAATATAATTAAAAAAAAGTAGATACAATATTCACTAATGCTATATACAGATATAATAGTACCTTCTGAAATCTAGTTAATGTTGTGTATTTTCTTGTCTTCACATCCTCCTCTGTATATTGTACTCAAAGTCCATGTTCCTTTGTTTAGCTACCATTATTCCCATATCCATACTGAAGCCCTGAGTTGCTTGGAAGGCTCTTCCCCCTCAGCCCCACCATGGTATTGGCTGCCTATACCCCAGTAGTACTCTAACATGGTGCAGCTGTGTAACCCTGGATCAAGCTTCCATGAAAGTAGCTGAACTGTGAGAAATTGCTGAATGGAAAAAAGGTGGAGGAAGCCTTGTGTGTGGCTTTTACCCACTGGCTTGGAAGCTACATTTAAGCTCAGCTTTTGCCCTTGGTTACATTTTAGGTGTACCTGTGTCAGCCTTGTGCTGTGTCAAGTCTGATCTGGCCTTGCTGATCTGACTTCCCAGCTTGACCTTAGACCTCCTATGGCCCTATGGACTTGTTGAGATGAGTGGACTTTTGCATGATTATGGTTACTATTGTTGGATCTGCTCTGCTCTTGTCTGGGTGGTGTGTTCCATGTCCTTGCCCTTGGTATAGCAATTGAAAGGGCTGGTGCCTGTGTGCCTCAACAGAGCACAGTGGCTTTCAGTTCCTAGTTACTCAATGCCTAACCTAAGCTTGCACTTATCTTTCAAGACTTCACTTCCCTGAGAATGTGCTGAGATGAATGTTCTGCTGCCATCATTTAATTTGTCTCCAATGGTCTCCAATCTTAAGCTGCCAAGACTGCATTGATGGCTCTTTTCAGCTTAACATGTTGAATGTCTATTAGTTATTACATTTACCATGTTAAAATATTTGCATGACCTCAGTTTCTTCTACAGTCCTCTTGACCCTTTCAGCTTTAAAAAAAGTCAGAATATGTAGAGCAGAGTGTTCCCTGGCAAGATGCTCTCATACTTCTGAGTAAAAGTTACCCAGTGCCATTTATTTGCTACTGGATAGTATTTCTCTGCTGGCTGATGGGACAAGAAGAGGTTCCACAGCCCCTTCAGTATATATGAGCACTCCTACACACTGAAGTGTTGGTGGGAGTATGAAGTAAATGCTGTTATTAGAAGAACTTTAAAAGGAGTTAAAATATTTGCAGAAAGATTATAAGTCTGTATTTTCCACTATTCTGCTCTCAACAGAGTCAGAAGATGAGCTCTGGCTGTAAGCCCTCCCTGTATTATATATATTAAATACTGCCTGCCTTGAACTTGCCTAATTTATGCCTTGTTTCACCATCCCATCCCAAACCTCATCCTTAGGATTATTGTCCAGGGCATACTCCCCAGACCCCTTCATGGAGAAGCTTCATGCAGTGACAGCCCAGGTCTGGTCCAGGGGGGCATTTGTACACACCAGCTCCTGGACACAAGGAGCTGCCTTCCCACTGCTCAGGCAGACACAAAGCCACCTCAGTGCTCCTGACATCTCACTCCTTTGAAAAGCACCTCAGTTCCCAGTGACTGTGCAGGAAGTGCCCCAGACTTCCGGGTTTGGGTCTTGCAGAAACATTTTTCACTCATATTCTACTGTGAGAGCTGAAGAACGAACCCAACATTGTTTATTAAAACAAGAAAGTACAGTAAAATGAGACTGAGAGTGAGCAATTACTGATGTCAGAGTGTGTGTTTGAAGAGCTAAAAGGCTTGAGGAAGCAGTCAAAGTAATACAGATGACTCTAAAAAAGCATAAGTTTGATAAATAATTAAACTCATCCATAATCATGCATGGGTAAAATACTCTAAGTTTTTACCTTTTACTTTGCTTTACCTGGAAAACTTTCTGAGTTCAAGGATCCATTCAGAAATTTCATAATATGTTAGATACAAATGTATTGATGAGCTACCTGCCATGAGACGACACAGTCTCAAGCTGCACCAGGGGAGGTTTAGGCTGGATGTTAGGAAGAAGTTCTTCATAGAAAGAGTTATTGCCCATTGGAATGGGCTGCCCAGGGAGGTGGTGGAGTCACCATCACTGGAGGTGTTTAGGAAGAGACTTGATGGGGTGCTTGGTGCCATGGTTTAGTTGATTAGATAGTGTTGGATGACAGGTTGGACTCGATGATATCAAAGGTCTCTTCCAACCTGGTTAATTCTATTCTGTCCTATTCCTATTCTATTCTATTCTATTCTATTCTATTCTATTCTATTCTATTCTATTCTATTCTATTCTATTCTATTCCATTCCATTCCATTCCATTCCATTCCATTCCATTCCATTCCATTCCATTCCTCTATTACAAGTTATGGGTATCCTTTCCAACCTCTAACACAAGTTTCTTGTATTTGTATTCCTTGAGCTTCACTCATCATTTTTGCTAGCTGGAACTGAACTATTTGCTTTAGTTTATTGGACTGCTCCAGTAAGACAAACAAAGGCAAGGGGAAACAAAATAATATTCCTAATAGCTCATTTCTTAGAACAAAATTACCCCAGCCTGCTGTAGTGGAGATGCTCTTGTGGTAGGGTTTTGACCTTCTTTCAGAATACAGCACTTGCTGTATTTGGGTTAGACCCGAGCCCTGTTGAAGTCAATAAAAGTTTTGTGCTAAAATGTTTCTTGTATGCTGCCACTTGGGCAAGTGTCTACTTCAGGCTATGGCAGAGACAAGCCCATGGCATTTGTTTTCCCTTCTGACCTGCTGAAAGTGGGATTATATTACTTGTATATTTCATTCAGATTTTTTTTTTAAATTTCTGATTTAAACAAAGATGGCACTGGGGTATAATCTGATACCAAGTACTGAGCAAGCTGGAGAAGTCAGTTACAACTGAAACTGCACACTTGGTTTACTGTTGCTTGCTTTTAACTCAATGTTTGTTTTCAATACTCAATCAACATGTACTTTCCTTTGCTTGGCTTGTGTTTTTGTGTCTCACAAAATGAGCAGTGGCACTGTTCACTCTGAATTCCCACATTTTTCTCACACCGGGACACTTCTTTTAACTCCATCTCTCTCCTGCATAGATATATTACAGGGGAAAAATGAACATAACTTCTAACAAGTTGTCAAATGAATGAAGCAAAACTGTGTCATGCTGAGCCAGTAAACACTGACTCAGTCAATTTTTCACTATGCAAAATGTATTTTTTATTATTTTGCATAGCTGATCCAAGGGCCTAGAAACACTCTTCAAGTGACTGGCTAAATCTGATTTTTGTTTGTGACCAGCATGAATACTGACCTTTGCCTTCTTGACTGATCTTTGTATCTCCTAGAAAGTTCATAGAAAGGTCATGGAGCGGCACTGACTTCCTCTGTGTGTGCCTGTGTCTGCTTGTAGTTGTGTGTATGGGGACACCTTCCTGCTGCTGGACCTGTGGAAGGGCCGGCCTTGCCCACTGACAGCTTCAGTTTCGTATATGTGGAAATCTGGACCCACTTATGCCAATAGCAACAAAGTCAAAACAGGCAACAGGGCACATGCTTTTTCATTTACCGAGCTCCTTTGTTTGCCTTACTTTGCACTGGCAATTACTCCCTGTTTAGCTTTAAAGTTTTGTCTCAGCACAGATACATCCTTAGCTTAAGGAAATGGCACTATGCAGAATAACTGGCTTTGTAAAATGAAAGGACTAAAATATGTCTAGAAACAACTACAGAAGAAATGACTACTGCAGCATTTTCTTCAATACACACACATTAAAGTGAATGAGTTTTTCCCTTAGATTGCTTTGGCATGGGTAAGAGGAATAAAAATGATTTCTTGTATGTTCTTTAGCTGATTCTATTCACAGAGAAGTTCAGCACTGCTTGTCACTGCAAAAGAGAGCTATGAATCTCATGAAAGCTGCTCTGCTGACACCATCAGCTGTACAGCACCCGCTTCCAAACCAGACCTGGGAAAGTAGCACCATTAGAGGATTTTAAATCTCTGCTCAGAAACTGTATCATTTTACAAACAGCAAGAATAGCTCTGAAATTGTGAAAAATGCACTGGAGTCATGTTTAGAATGATTGTATGTGGGGGATATAACAATACTTTTCAAGACTGTAAGCACTGCGTATATTCATATCTCATGCTATTTATCTTGCAGATATACAGTGCTGGAAGTTGCTGGCTGCAAGCTGGTAAGCTTGTAGCAGTAAGAAAGAAAGATCTCTCCGTTTGTCACTGGCTGTATATCACTGCAGCTGTGCCCTTTGATTACACAGAGGGCTCCTCCAGCCATTAATAATAGGAAACACTTTTTGTCTGGTGAATGCATCTCAGCGCTGTCCTCTAACACCTAGGCTTTGCAGTGAGGTAGAAGAGGTAAATTAAGGATGGAGCTTGTTCATTTTACATTTACACTAGATGTGTAAACAAGGATAACCTTTGTTTTCCTCAGAAAAGAAAAGATGTCATTCTTTTTCCTAGCACTACTGTGACTGTTGTTTTTTTTTTTTTTACAGAAACAATATAGCACTGCCAATTACAACTTGCGGAGGAAGTGACACTAATGAATCACAATAATGCTGCCACAGCATCACAGAAAGTCCTGTGATGCCAGCCTTCCAGATTAATTGCATCACATATAATAGCTGAGCCACATCTGCTGGCCAGGTGTATCAATGTAAAAGATTTTCCCGAAAAGGCAGAGCTTAGAGTAAATCAATATATAGGCGGAATGAAGCTCTAGGTATGAATACTGCACTTGCAAAATCACATAGCTATCTGAAATTGTCACAAATAATTGATGCTAAGATTGGAAAATTCTAAACTGGTGTAAATGGTTTAGCGCCAGAGAGTTCTATGAAAGGCATTTCATGCTTGATCTGCAAAATGAATCAAAATTAATGCTAAGCTCATGTGGCATGCTGTTGCTCTTACCTCTTGCAGCACAGTCTATCTGAGCTGCTACAGAGAGGTGTTTGCAGTCAGTGGAGCGTGGAGTCTCTCTGGGTCTGGCCTACATTGATCATCTCCCACAGCATCTTTGACACAATAGGAAAAAGCTAAAGACCATTCATCTTAACACTGCTTTTAGTCATGTGTCAAAACCTTGCTTTAACCCATCCCAGTTTTTACATAAAATGAGGACTTTTGAGCAGCAAAGCCCCTCAACAATAAAACCATGAGACCCTTTGAAACAAAACCTGGTTTGTCTACCATTTTTTTGTAGCCTCTGCTCTAGAGGTAGCCATCCCATGAGGCAGGGCACCTCTAGATTTCCACTGAAGGAAAGGATTCTGTAAAATGCAGTTGTTTTGGAGGTATTCCAAATATCACATAGAAAGGCATCATTCCTCTCTCTCCATTTATCCCACAACAGTGTTTATGTTTTGATAGAACCCACAGTTACTTCATTGATGGTTCTGTGACTATGATATGTTCCTCTTAAATCTGTGCTGACAATTTATGCCATGGAGTCAGAGTTTAATTTCCTCAAGTTAGATTTATTTCCTCAAGCTGGAAAGAAATAAGAAAGTGCATGCTTGTTGCTGAGTCAAACATGGAGCTGAAAATCTCTAAGTTGGAAGCTTCAGCCAGAATACTGCACCTCTTTTCAGCCTCAGGTATTTGCTTCATGATTTGAGAATTTGGAAGCTGAAGCAACTGCAGGATGCTTCCTGGCCTCAGCAGTGGGCATGCGTGAGCACTGGTGCCCATCTTACTCCATGGATGTCTCACTCCATTGAGTCTTGCCTGCAGGTGGTGAGGTAGTACATCATTCTAGAAACCACAGTAAATCCTTGTCGAGAGAACCCATCCTGAGTTATGTGAATAACATAACATATATGAAATAATAAAGTATCTTATTTTTATATGTTGTTGTTGCACAGGCACATAACTTAGCTGAAAAATACCAAATATGAATGGCCAAATAAGAATTAATTGGCTAAATGTGATTGGCTAAATGTCACCATGAAAACATATTGGTCAGTTTAATATTTTTTCTGGAAATCAAGAAAACTATACAAAGCTTACTTTTTGCTATTTTTATAATCTAACTGTCCCAAACACAGTTATTACATTGGTGACTGAATTTAAATGATGCCTTTCCCTGCTTTTAAAGCTAAGAGGAAACTATCACTAAATTTCTTATCAGGAGACAGTGATAGACTTTTCAAAAATGCACAGCATCTTGAAAGTTTGGTTTCATATCACCATTTATATTCCTGAGAAATAGACATGTCTCACATTCTGTAGCAGTGTTTTGTGACATTTGGATTTACAATGCTCAAGTTTAAGTCACTAGCCCTTTGCAGTCTGTCAAAACCAGCTTCTCTGTCCATTTATTTTTGTCTTCTGTGCTCAGTCTGAATATCTTTTGTAAATTTATACTTGACAACTCTCGTATTTCAGCAGCTGGCTTTGTTTCACAATCTACCTTGCTTGCTCTGTTGCATTAGCTGAAACAACAAATTTAATCCACGATGTCAATAGTAAATTATAGTGGAGATGTAATATATGCCTGACATCACTAAGGTCAAGGCTATGGTGAAAATATTGCAAATAATAGATCCAAAGGGTCTGCTCACAGTGGTAGTTACTTGCTGCACATTTAATGTTATGAGAGACAGATTAGTGCTGTGCACTGCATTATGTTAGTGTTTTAGTTACAGCCAGCATAAAACTCTGGCTAATGTATGAGTGCTCCCTCAACAAGTAAAGAGGTTCCAGAGAAGTTTGCTGTGTCATTATATTTCATATTTCCTAACTGATAAATAATTAAAACAAGAATTACTTTACTGAGAAGATTCATTTAGAGCACACACCTTCCATTACTCTAACTGTTTGGAGGGGTTGGGGGAAACATTTATTGAATAGCTTACCTAAACTACCATGCCATTAAAGTATCTAAATTACCTCAGTGAATTCTGAGCACAGAAGTGATTGATGAATTGCTTTTTGCATAAATGCATTTTCCCTTTGCTGGAACCCGATTTTGTGCACACACACACATACACACACACACACACACACACACACACAGAGAAGAAAGCAACTACTTGACTCTCTCAAGAAGAAAAATTAGAACCTGAAATTTTCTCTGTATAATGAAGTTTTTCTAAACGTTGCTATTATTATAAACTTCCATGGACTCTGAGGACAAGTCAAAACCAGCTTCTTCTACCATGGCAAAAGAGCGGTTAATGAATCATTTTATCCTGTGTGAAAATACTCTTTTTTCCCCTTAATTTCTTCAAAAGTTCTTTGCCCATCCAGGCCAGTCATCTTCCCTATTGACTCATCTTTTTTCACATCAGGGCAGCCTGTTCCTGTGCCTTCAAGATTTCTTTCTTGAAGTAGGTCCACCCTTCCTGGACCCCTTTATTTTTAAGGGCTATTTCCCAGCTGATATCCTTTTGTTCCTGGTGTTCTTACCACTGAATGCAGGAAGGCTTGTGCGTGGCTTCCATTTCAGCTTAGTTTTAAGAGCACGAGGAGCCCCATGGACATGCAGGGGGAAATCAATGTCTTTCCATACAAATCCACATATTGGGAAATATGGGCATTAACTACCTCTGCAGGAGCTTTGATCATCATGTGCCATTCTTTATTCTTTCATTCAAATCCATGCCAGACTAGAGTGACCAAAAGTAATTGTCATTTACCTTGTTGCTGTATTCAGTCCTCTACATGCAATGAGTTGATGGGTTTCATTCAGCTCCTATGGGCCATGAGTCAATGCCAATTTTTGCCCATTGCAACATGTTTTTTATTGATGCTTCTGCTGGTCAAAGCTGCAAAGAAGTGGAGCAACAGACCACATGATAATCCTTTTCTGAGGTTGTCCAGAAAGCTTGAGTGAGGGAGAGTGACAGAAGGAAATTGTTGAATCCTGTGCTTTTGACCTCTACGCCAGTCCTTTTGGAAAAGCAGTTATCATTCCTGATAATCTGGTGGTCAACTGCCATGAAGGTATTAGTTTAAGGGTGTAAATATTGATGAGAACCCCAAACACTGAAGTTCCTATGATAGTCTCTTACATGCAAACAAAAAGCAGAAAAGGGAATCACTGGCTGTTGGAACCAATTGTCAGTCTCAGTGTAGGCTGTTTCGATGACTAGTTAATCTTGCCCATAAAAGAAGTTTAAATAGTGCTGTTACGTGCTGGTGCTTTCAGCACTTGCTTTGGTGCATGATGTATAGCCAGTGTCTGTTCCAAGAATCAACATTATTCCATTAGCAGTTTTCTGTTTTCTACAAAGCTTTATACATTTTTACAAGTTATTTATGTTAATGTACTAGTGCCTTATTTTACATGTTTATAATATCTTCTTGCCTCTGTCATGAAAAGCAATGAATAAGTTAGGTACTGCAGATCAGTCCAGCTTACATAACACTTAACAAATGTTCTTTATAAAAGCAGTGTCATGGCGAGTCCTTTACAGTGTCATAGAGAGTCCTTTCTACACTTGGAACTGCTGTTTTAACTTATGTGAAACTCATACTGACAAAAAGGATTTAAACTTTTAAAATCCTCTTCTTATTTCCTGCTATTTTTCAAAAAGGGAGAGAAGCTCCAGCTGTATGAGCAGAGTTCACACTTTGTTTCTAGTAAAATTTGAGATAAGAGGAAGAATATCAACAGAATGTTGAAGATGTGGATAAGAAGATTTCAGTAGGATTGCAAAGTTACAGGGAGCAATGTGGTGGAGTCCCAGAGGGTTTCAAATGCGTATTTATTCAACAAAAATGTAGCTGAGGTCACTGGCTACCTAGAAACTTACTGCTATATCTGTGTCAAGCAGCAGGGGATACAACAAATTAGACACAAAGCAGTTACTTCTGACTGTCCTCCATTTCTATGGCACATGGTCTTCGTGGCACTTAGAGATTCTGAACATGGTCAACACCATGGCTGCATAACACCCCTTCTAAATACGGACTCTTAAAGCATTTCCATTACACTCAGCACCTTCACTGGGCACCTTAATTCTGCTCATGCAATTAATGTACCACAATTATGTAACTCTACCTTTGTAACTCTAGGCTAATTGCAAGCAAAGGCAGAGTGTTAATATGATGCTATTTAGTTTTGGTTGCTGACTGTACAGGGCCAATACTGGAGCATGACTAATTCCATCTCTGTTCAGCACTGAAATGTAAAAGTATGTGTGTGTGGTGATAAAAAAAGAGTTTCATATTTCAGGATGTAAATTTTTTTTTGTTTTCTCATGTTCAACTTCAATTTATGTTTTTGGCAATGCTGATGTCCTCTAATCATGTATCGTCAATGCTTTTGGGTAGATTCTACTCATTCAACTTAATGACCAGTAGGCTGGTTCATTAGGCAGAAGTTCATTAGGCTCTGATGTCTCTTAGCTATTTGGAGCATGTGAAGTGAGTTGTCAGTGTTGACGCAGCTTCTAGCTGTTTTACTGCAGATTTTTCAGACATTTTTAGCTGGACACCTGCAAGTGGACATGTCCCTGAACACAACAGTGAAATAATACTTGAGTAGCAATGTTAATAATGTTTCAGTCACAAATCTGCTTTATCTATGGAAGTGTTTCAAATGCCTTTTGGTTAGCTGCAGATCACATAATTTCCCCACAATATGACCCATCTTAAGCCATATGAGTTCCTAAATTCCTGTGTAAAGAAATGAGGGATGGCAGGCGTATGACAACCCCTTATTCACTAAAAACTGCATCAACATTGGCAACTCACTAGACACAGGCCATGTAAAAGATGTGACATGCTAACGAGTTTCAGCCTCTGCTGAGGTGACATCTGTTAATCTTGGTGACAGACAAGCTGTTTCCAATACACCAAACATTTCCAGTCCCAGAAAACACCTATGGATGCTCATTCATTGGCTTCCAACAAAGTTTTATTTGTTTGTCTTTTCCACAGAATTCATTATTACTTCATTAGTATTTCATTATTAATGTTTCTGAAAGCATTTGTCAGATACAGAGCAATCCTTCTGTTTCCAAGGACATTTTGAAAGCTCTGGATGATTCAGGGCTGAATTGACCACAGGCACTATCTGCTTAAAGGTAAATTCCTGTAAATCAAAACATGCAAGAAGACTAGAGCTTGTAAATGACCCCTAAGATTCAGGTAATGTCAGCTCATCAGTTTGCCTTTTTTTTTCTTTTAAATACGTTTTTATTTTCCCTTATTTTGTTCTGAATAATCAGAAGGGAGAAATTTCACCCCAAATCAAACATCTTCATGATTCACCTTTGAATATCAGAAGTTTCTTAAGAGTCCTGATGTGATATGATATAATTTTAACTGTGTAGGATCTGAGACCTCATCTGTAATGTCCCAGTCAGGATTAATTTGGTCACTGTTTTACAACAAAATGCTTGCTTTCATAATCTGGTTTAAAAATCTGTCTAACAGTCCAAACAAAGGTAATGGCTGAGTGTCTAATTTTTCAAGAACTGGCTAGAAAATGGAATTATTTAAGCTGTGACTGTTGGTGACGGAAAACAAATGCTTAGTATTAATCAGAATCTAGGCACTATTTTGGTCCAGTAGACTTGTGGTTGTGTTCTACAAAGAATCTGTTCTTCTGCAAGCAAGCTCTTATATCAGGAATCATTATTTTCTAATAATGATTCTAAGAAGACTTTCCTGTGAGAAAGACCCATCATTTAGGAAGGTCATAAGAGAGCCCTTGAGTTCTACACATCCTTCCTGACAGAAGTAGTGTGCATATCTAAGTTGTTCAGGTGAGATGGATTATCTAAAATGAGTACGGGAGAAAATAATTTAATCCAGGAGGTCAGATGTTCCTGAGAGTTCAGCTCCATCCTTTGCTTCCCCTGATGGTGCACCCTTCCTTACCTCTGTCCCTCCTCTTGTAGTGCCTTGCCTCATCCAGAGCAGCACTGGCTCCAGCAAGAGCTTTTCCTGCCTGATGCGGGCCCTCTCTTGCTACTGCTTGTCCTTTTCACAAGTAATGAGGGTCATGGAGCTGAATTCCTCCTTCATGCCTCTGCATGGTCAGTGGATCCATTCGAAAGGTACAATGCAGTGAGAGCAGGCACAGGAGCAGAAGCTGGATTTTTGACTGGGAAAACAGTGTGTGCAAGGATAATCTTTCCTGAAGGGCTTGTATCAGGACCCAGAATGTCAATGGCTCCTCTACTCAGAAGCAAGCCAATGCCCATACTTCTGATTCTTGATCCAGTGCTAGAATGTAGACACTGCCTCAATCACACACACTCAAAACATACTCCTGGAGCTTACACCCCCTCCAAATGGCAGTCTTCCTGAATTAAACTATATGCCTTTCTATAAAAGGGAAAGAAAAGGAGAGTTCTGTTTTCCACAGAAACCCCATCTGTTCTGAAAATAAATGTAAAGGAAATACAGAGCAACCAACAGTAAATATTCTGAAACCTGTGAAATTCTAAACCCCAAATAATTTCAAAATGTGTCTCTGGTGTTCCAGCAGTGAGCTAATTTCAAATTCAGAACAGTGGCAGAAAAAAAAAAAAAGACAGGTCAATTCATAGGAAAAAAATGTGGAGCAATTTTTATCTTTTGTAGAACTGTGTATGTTGCTTTGAATTTCTCATACAACTTCTTTAGGGAAATTAAGAAACAAATTAAAGTGCTGTTTGTGGCCACTGAATCACCCTGAAAGAATATATTTATTATTATGAACATGTTACAAATTCATGAGCTGCTGTCATAAATTATGACTAACATTGAAGCAAACCCTTAGGCCATATCTGAAAGAGAAGACACAGAAGTAAGTCTGTAATGGCACCCAGCAGTGGGAGTGCCTGCTCTGGTGTCTCTGAGCCTCCTGCGGGTAAGACCCATATGCTCCTGGGTTTTCTTCCCCATGATTCTCCTTTCCCTCTTCCCACAGAAGGAAAATTGAAGGACAGAGCCCTGATGGGATCCCTGAGTACTCCAAAGCTGCCTCATCAGGGATTTCAGGTGCCAGCTCCTGGCATATACCATGAGCTGCCCCAGTCCTGAAAGAGGCAGCTGTGACCTGGATCCCCTCTTACTGAGAAGCACACAAATCCAGGCTAACTTTCACGGTCCCTACGTCAATGCATTACAGACTTATATACTGAAGAGTAGAGGTTTGTGTGGTGGGTATTATTATTATTATTATTATTATAATATTTTTAAGTATCTCAGTATTTGGGAAGGTAGAAAAGTCAGGTGAAGAATTTTAGACACTTTTCTATGGCAATCCTGTTTATATAAGAGATAAAATACTTTATTCTGACAAAAATAAGTACTATTATTTGTTGAGGCAAGGTTTAAATTGTAAAATGCATAACAAAATGCTAAAAGGTTTGATCTTGCTCAGGCATAAATGGGTGGGTTGTTTCTGATGGCTGGGAACCTTCTGATTAGATAATTTGTTCATGCTTATTTGTCAAAAAAGAGACTTTTTCAAGGGAAACTTTCAATGACTCCTTTGTCAGGAAAGGTTTCTTAGCTTCATTTTGTGGTTAAAAACAGGATAAAAGAAAATAGGCAGACCCAGCTCAGCCTAGCAGAAGGGTCACAGACTTAAACCAGATGAGACCTGCCTGGAAGTGTCTGCTGGCTCCAATCCACTTCAAGAGTTCACACCATGACCTGCACAACCCTGACTGCATCTTTGATCTGTTTATCCATTTATTTGTTCCCTTTGCTTTTTTGCTATGGTTTCTCTCTCTCTCTCTTTTTAAAAACTCACATTTTACAAAGGTTTTCTTCGTGTTTTAAATAAACTTGGTCTTATCCCATCTAACTCTAACAAATTCTGAAAAGTCTTATGGCCCAGAACAAAGTTTCTTGCCCAGGTTCAGGTCATTCCCTGCATCTCTGGCAGCGGGGAACTTATGTGGGCTTAGTGCTGGGACATCAGGTCAGCTCTTGTGTATTCAAACCCACATTTTGTGAGTTTTCTCTAGTACAGCTCCCAAAAGCAGGGTTACTTCCCTAACCCTATTTAAAATGGCAACATACTTATGTAGGGGCTGGAAACAGGGTTTTGCTCTCCCTTCCCTGCCCTGGGCTATAGGGAGATAGAGGTGCTAAAGACTGACTTGAAGAATACTACAAAAATCCAAGACTCTACATATAGCATGTACAAGATTTTCTGGGGGGAAAAAAATTCCAAAACAATGAACCCCTCAACAACAAACCCCAATGCTATAGAGAGATTTTACATTTCATTCATCTTGCCATTTGCATCTGCTCTGCTGGCAGAGAGCTCTAATTGTCAGGGACACAATAGGCTATGCTCTCCTCTGTGATTAATACACATGATCTTTCCAGAATGATAAATGCAGGCAGGTAAATTCCCTGTGACTGAATCTATACTGCATCATAGACTATCAAAACCCCTACGAAGTGGGCATGATAATAAACACCTATAGTGTCTAAAAGTGCTGGCTAAGAATTCCTAATGTCTAGAATTTGATTTTTATGATTTTAATGGGGCTTTGTGTGGGAATGTCCTCCAAAACATTGATATTCAGGAGTCAGTTTCTGAGCTATTGCCCAGTTCTCTGTTCTGGGTATATCCCCAACATTCCTGTCTGTGATTCCCCTTAAGCAGAAAGATGAATCAGTGCCCTGAGCAACAGAACAGCCTCCAGCTGCAGAACAAGTGTGGCCCACTGCCATTGAGGTCGTTCTCAGAGGTGAAGAGAGATGAATTGACATTCCTCACAGAAACTAGCAACTGTCTCTTTTTCATCCCTTGCCATGGTGGTGCCAAAACCCTTGTGTACATTTTCATCACAGTACTATCTACAATTGTCATTACTGAGGCAAGGGCAGTGGCAGAGCCTTGCCTGTTCCTTGGTCTAACTCAGGGTGAGAAAAACACTCCTTCCTATGGCACTGCCTTCTCATCACTGTACGTATTGGGACTGCATTCCCCTGCCTCCTGAATGCTATGCTGTGGCTGTAACAGGGCAGTCTGTACCACAGAGTTGACCAAAAGTTCTTCAGAATGGTTATTTATGGGCTCACATCTTCAAGGAGATGGGGTGCCATGCAAGACCTCCCTCCTCACTTGCTCCCTGCTCCAGAATAAAGTGTAATATTTATCTTCAAAATTATAAATGTCAGTAAGTAGGAAAACTATATGCTGTGTGTGGCTCATTCATTGCAACATGAAGTGAGAGTTTCATTCTGTATCAGCCTGGTCTGTGCCACTGTAGAAAGTTTGGATTCGAGTGCCAGAAACCTTAAAGGTGCTTATCCTGATGATTTTATTTAAATCATGTTGCCAGTACCATGCCTTTATTCACATTATTTTGTAAATCTCATCTTTTGTCAAAAGAAAGAAGCCTCAGATAAGCCCAGTAGTGAAGGAGAGTGGGGCCACATGGAGTGGAGACAAGGGGTTTTATTTAGTGGGTGATCACACAGATCCACAGCAGACACTCAATGGGAAGGTCAGTAAAACTCAAAACTGTTTTATCTTTCTTATCCATCTTCACTTCCTTATGTGCTTTATAGTGACTCCAAAGGAAAACATTCTCTGGTTTGTAGGCAACAGTGTGTGTTTTCAAAGGTGACGTGGTGATTGCCAAGGTATCTCTTGCATTATGTAGATCAGTGAAAGGAAGTCAGACTAGTGAAAATGTCTTATCGCAAAGGAAGGTAGGACTGAGAGCCCTTGCTCCTCTTCAAAGCCTCAGTCAGGTTTTCATTTGAAAGGTTTTTCAGCTAGATACAGGTGTCACAAACCAATAGCAATGTTCCAGAAGGTTGAGGTCCTCTGAAAGTTGCTGCGGTGATGAACTACCACTATTAATGTATCTCATGCCATTCAGTAATGAGGGGAAGAATGGTGGTTGGAAATGAAAACTAGCATGATTAAACCCCCATCCCACCCCCCCCATTAAAGAGAGTAAGAATCTGCAAATGCTGTAGTATGTTAAGATGCAGAGCATCACACTACTCTGCAAATGGAAACATTTGAAGTAGAGATGTGAAATTCAGAAATGTACAAGTTTTTCAGACACTCTTGCAGCCAGAGATGCAGGCCACACACTGCAAGCAGATGGGTCCACTATGGTTCAACAACATAGCCAGAAGCATTGATAGGTTGTCATGATATGGTCTAGATTTTTATTGATAGTAGGTTAAGGGCATTTGGCAGTAATTATTGTGGAACCTTTTTGCCTTTTTTTTTTTTTGGTGACGTAGGTTATTTTTCATGAGATGCACACAGTGTGGTACTGAGACTTGTTCTCTGGCATTTCCTCAGACCACCATGGTAGGTTTAGAGAGTCTACGAGGAAGGGAAAGGAGCAGCTCAGCTCTTCTCTGTTCGCCTGGGAACTAAATGACCAAGTAGGAAGTTTTGGCTGGCATACAGCTGTCTGTGGCAAGCTTCGTAATGAGGAAGTCTTCGGTACTCAGACCCAGAGAAGCATTATTTTCAGTGTATATATCCTGCACCAGGCAGCATAACAATTTGAGAAATTTGTATAAAATTGGCACAAGAGTCACATCTACTTTTTTATATCAAGTTTGTGATAAACTTCCAGACAGAGCAGTAATGTCCAGGAAAACTTTGAATACAGACTGGTCAGACTCTTACATCTCTCCCTCTCAGACAATTCCACCTCTGAAAATTCCTCCTCATTAGACAAAAAAAAAATCTACACAGATTTCAGAGCTGCACTGCCTGAAAACTCCAGCAAAGTTAGTGTGAACCTACCTGTGCTGCAGGCAGGCCAGATTTACCCAGGTGTAACAAACCTCTGTGCTGGTGTCCCTGACAAGTGACACTCTTTTGGGGAGAGCTGACACTTATGTTCTCTATTCTTGAAACCTTATCCACCTAACCCGTCAAAGCCTCTCTCTTCCACAGGGGTAACTCTGGCAACTCTGTTTTACTGAAGTACTTCACCTCTCAGAACCAAACTGGGAATTTGTGAGAAAGAGGAGCAAAAAAAGTCTGACAAGGCTTCTCCCTCAGAAAAATCTCTGAGTCCATGACTGGCTATGTCTAATTTATCAGGATTTATAATCTGTCTCATTGCTAGGTTTCCTCCAAGATTAATTATTTGCTACAGATATCCACGCACATTTCCGTATATCAGCAGCTCTTAATCTTGTCCTGCATACCACAAAAATATGGGGAAGCCCATCTTTGCAATACTAATGCTAATGACCAAGATGATGATGTTCAAACACATTTATTAATCATGTTTATTCTCACAGAGCACACAAGCCCTAGCTTCTTTGGATAAAGAGATAAGACATATAAACAGTTTTATTAACATCAATGTGGAGTCCTAATCTATTTTTAAATTAAAATAATATAGAGAGTGAGAAGATGGGCTGTCAAATTGAGAATTTGGCAGGCAGAAGTACTGTCAAAGAATCAACAGGAGAGAGGAATCAAAACTATGCAAGAAATTCTGAAACAGCTGCAGAAAAACATCCACTCTGAAGCTATGCAAGCATTACTGGGTGACATAGGCATGGAGGACCAAAATTGCTTTTGTATCAGTTTAAGGAAATTTTAATAGGTTGCACAACTGTGTAAGACATTTTAGGAGAAACTTTAGGCTAGTCACCCGATTAAACAAAGTTAAGCATATGTTTAGGGGACTTGCTGCCTTGGTGTCTTTATTATTACGGACCATTTCCATGTGTGTGTTTGCTTTAACATTGTCTCCTGCTGGAGAACAGCTGGCTGCAAATGGGTTGGCAGGGTGAACAGAAACAGGCTTGCAATGCTCAGCAACTCAGGCAAGTCTCATCACCAGCACCAATCTGTTGCCAAACTGACAAGCATAAAATGTCTTGGGAGGACCCACATTTCATAGCTATTGTGCCTCATGGAATGTGTCATGGTCCAGCATCAGGATATTCAGGGCATGGTGGTATAGTGATTGTTGCATATCAAATATTGAGGAAAGAACATAGCTCCTTACCAAATAATTTTCCTTATGCAGTATGTGGGTTAATATGGTGTTTGTGCATAAACCAGTGCTCTGTTCATCTACAGTGTAATGCTGGCAGAACTGGATGGCGTTGTATTGCAAACCTCAACGGTTTATTATTTTTAAGTTAATTGCCATTTGTTCAACTCCAAGAGTAATCTGGGTGATTAGCAGGCTGATACAGAAAGAAAAAAATCTTGCCCTGAATAACCTAAACAGAACAGCTGGAAAAAAGACAGGGAAGGTAGCACTGCATATAAGACAGTAGAGCTGAGTTATGAACTAAGGGCTCAGTGTGCTGGGCTTCCACTACAGTCAGACAAACAGCCAGGGATGCTGGTCATTCTGTTGCCAGAAGCTAATGTTCTTGTGCTGGAAAAGGAGAGAACTTAAATCAAAATGGTAATTATGTTTCTGTAGTTTTGTCCCAGATGTCTTTGTTCTTTTTTTCAGTCCCGGATTCCCCCACATTGCTAACTGCACTAGCGTAAGGACCTAGCTTCAGTGTGTATCTGTGGAACAGTTCTCCACTGAGGAGCAGCTGATAAAACTGATTCTGAACAATAACTATTTTGCCTATTAAACTGGGGTGCACATTGAAACTGCATCTGGAATATCGGTCCAATTTCATTGCCTCTCACAAAGCTTATGTGTGTGAAGCCACCCCTGCCTGCACTAAGGCCATATTCTTCTGCTTTGGCAGAACGTGTTGATCTGTTAGGCAGACCTACTGGTTTATCTATCTAAGCACCTGAATCTGAAATGCTTGTTTGATGTGAATTTCATTTAAACAAATATAAACAGAGCCATGTGAAGAAAATCCTGCATAGAGTTAAGTAATGCCACAGTTTGGACAGAGAGAAGATGTATAGAAAGAGATAAAACCAGATGTACTGGGGAAAGATTATCTATAATAGTGAGCAGTGGAATAGAGAGTGGCAAAAGAAAGCAGTTATCTAATGATGGTGCCAAGGTTTTAGCTTGACAAGATAAAAGAATTGAGATGACTGAGGATGGAGAATGTAGACCAGATGGAAGAGAAAGCAGTAACGACAAGGGTGCTGGATAACACAGAGGCAAAAAGCAGGCTTTGACAAGCAGTTGAAGAAGTTGAAAAAAGAAAGAGGAGTGGAAACAGAAGAGAACAAACAAACAAAACCCCAGATCCCACAACAAGGTAAAAGGGATTAAGAGTCTCCAAGTATGGAACTTTTTCTTTATCTACCTACTCATGAACTTACTCAAGTGTGCATTAAAGGACACAGCAAGGAGCTTCTCCCCTTGTCCTTACTGAAAAAGAGCTAAATTTAAGAGATGGAAGCTTGTTCTAAATAGTGTAGGACAGCTACTCAGCAGAAAAATGCAGTAAAGAATGGAAGTTAAAATATCAGGACTAGCCCAATTTGACAATGGCATGGGATGCCTACTGATCCTGTTCATTCTCCCTCCATGGAGATTGTACCTGGGAGGCACTGTTCTTGGAGCCTCCCTTTTCACAGGAAGCAGGACATCTCCATCTGCCTGATTCTAGTCTCAGTAATAATCTTGCAATGGACTGGCCTACTTTGCTGGGCTGAAGTATGAAGTGGGAAAACCTGGAATTACGTTCAAAGAGTAAAACCAGTCTTTTGACCACCAGGGTTCAAAGCAACTATATAGCAGCAAAGTATCATTATGATTTTTACTCTCATATTCCTCAAGAGACTGAATACTTCCCAGCATGTTGCCCTACAAATCAGTAAACAACCTGAATGTTTCTGTGATTCTGTGATTTGTGATGTTTTGCTGTCAGATCCAAGTGAATGGATTGAAATGAAGAAACTTTTGAGTTTTCACTGCTGATTGCTATGTAAAGGCAAACGCATGCTTTACCTCAGCTTGTCATTCTCCCGATTGGCTTCAGCTAGGATGTATGTGGAGAGAAAAAAATATTTACAAAACATTCTTCAAATCACTGGGAGAAAAACCATCATGAAAATGCTAGTTTATATGTTTTCTTTCTCTTTCTTTCTTTCTTTCTTTCTTTCTTTCTTTCTTTCTTTCTTTCTTTCTTTCTTTCTTTCTTTCTTTCTTTCTTTCTTTCTTTCTTTCTTTCTTTCTTTCTTTCTTTCTTTCTTTCTTTCTTTCTTTCTTTCTTTCTTTCTTTCTTTCTTTCTCTCTTTCTTTCTCTCTTTCTCTCTTTCTTTCTCTCTTTCTCTCTTTCTTTCTCTCTTTCTTTCTCTCTCTTTCTCTCTCTCTTTCTCTCTTTCTCTCTTTCTTTCTCTCTTTCTCTCTTTCTCTCTTTCTCTCTCTTTCTCTCTTTTTCCTTTTTTTTAATTTTTTTTTTTTTAAGCAGTGCATGACTGCAGCAATCCTAGTGTGATCATGCACTCTCAGTGACCAGAGGAGTGTGCTGTGAAGCTACCAATTATGTTGTTACAGCTCCTGAATGGCACCATTTTATTTTATTAGAATGAACAAAGGAAGCCTAGGAGGGAGTGAAATGTAAGGTGCTGAAAGAGGAAAGTTTTCTGTGGTGTGCTGGGGGAATGTGGGCAGCATGGCTAGCATGACAGGTCATGATGAATGATGTTACATGAAGGGAAGCTGGGCTAGATGTGTGCATGCAGTGAATGTCTGTCCTCAGTGAGGTGGGCAACTTAATGGGAGTAAGCAAAGAAAAGCTCCATTCTATGATAGGATTTCAGCCCACTCTCTTTGTCGGGACCTTTCATTTACTCTTGTAGCAAGGATGGCCATGGGCTACAATGCATTAACTGCTTTTGACACTAGGGTAACACAGTGGAACATTTTCATCAGCAAGAGGGAGTGACACAGGCTCCCCCCAAATCAAACACTCAGAAATCGACTTTGCTATTGATGAAATAATCACCACATCAATTCTTGACAATTAGCACAAGCAAATTTGACTCTAGCTACACACTGCAAACTGACTGAAATTGATATTAGGTATTCAGAAAGGTTACACAACTACACGTTTTGATTATTCTTTTAGGATTGAATATAAAGGCAATAAAGCAAAATTTAAAGACAAACCCCTTTTATTTCATTTGGGGCCTATAAAACAATAATCTTTTTTATGCAAAATTCTAATAAATTATATACTTGACTAAAACATTTTGCCCACTTCGGGTTAGCAATATTGTATCAATGACATCACTTGCAAGCAGATATTTAGCTCCAGAACACAGCTAACACCCTCCTCTGCTGACTATTTGGATATATTACTGACAGAAATATGTGGAGAGGAGTAAGTTTGGCATGGTAATCAGGTAGAACTTAGCCCAATAATCACACCACTTCTAACACCCTTCATCCAGAAAAGAAGTTAAGAAACTATTGAAATCTCCTCTGAGCAGAGGAGACTTTGATACATTGCAGTTTCTCATCTTTGTCAATGAAATGTACATAAACACATGCTGGTAGTAAAGACTTGGTGTAGTTTCACATTGAAATCTCCTGTGTCAGCATTTTCCCATACTGAGATAGCTTTTTTATGTTATGAGGTCTCTCCAGCACTGTTGGGAGAAAATGCATCATGAAGAGAGGTGTTAAGGGTGGGTGGACTCAGTACCAAAATGACATTGCATTCCATAGTGATGAAATATACACCTTGGAGGAAGCAATGTAAAAGATGGACAGTCTGTATGGCTTCAGACTAAAGAAAAATGCATGTAAAACTTTTAAAAGCATTCTGCAACTTGCTGGTGATCAGCTCTCTGGAAGAACAGCATTTTATACAGCTAAACATTATATAAAGTGAGTGATTGTGTGATTTTTTCAGTGTGATTTTCCTTTTGACTCTCAAAATCTCAATCAGATTACCAATAAAGTCAGTTAATGTAAACTTTATGTGACTTCACTGGCTGTCAAGAATAACTAGGACTGATCCCCTCCCAAAGCCATTTTTTATCTCAATGTATTACAGAGGATTGTCCTTTGATGAAGAATCATGTTTTTCTGAGTCCTTTTAAAGTCCTATTTTACTGAACTATATAAGGCAATTTTTCTAAACATTGTTATGTAGTCAAATGTAAAAATGATGGCAATTTCTTCACTTCTTAAACCATGTATAGATTACATTTATTTATGTACTTATTTCAACATGCTAGTGATGTCAGTCAGGGGGTTATGCTTACAAGTGTATCGACAGTTCCTTATTTCAGACGGTTGTATTTTAGTCAACTTTAGTTCTGTTGTACCTAGATGAAATCACAAGAGGAAATACATCTTTAAAAATGAATGAAATTTATATGGACACATTAAAGTCACATACAAGCACAAAATTAACTCAAAAACTATTACCAGGGCAGGATTTTATTATGAAACCCTTGTAAGCAGCTTTGTATTTTACTATTTTTATGTGGGCATACAACTGTCGGCAGTTTTCTATTTTCTTTCTTTTCTCTGGGTCACTGGGCACACTTACAGATGATATTTGTAGTTCTTTTCCACCTACTATGCTGTTAAATGTTCTTAGAGATATACTCCTGGTTTCTGATTTATCAGCTGATACCGAGTGTTATAAACTAGCACTTCTATATACAAGAAATAGGAAATCTGGGACAGTATGAGAAAAAAAGAATCTCAAGGCACTTTGAGATTTGAATGCTTTGAGACTGTAACATAGTAAAAAATAGTGAAATAGTATGTAAACTTGCTATTTCAGCTGTCACACATACCAGCCACATACCAGTGTCTATCCCAGACCTTTGATGGGCACCATTGCCCATGTACTGCCACCCTGTGTTCTCTGAAAATTGCAGAACTAAGTGCAGGAGCAGGGTTTCACATTCTCCTAGCTCCGCTCATGCTGAGGAGTAACTTTCCTACTGCAGTCAACTGATGAACTTCCTTATTTGAATCAAGAAAGCAGAATCCTTCAGCAGTTAGTCATAGTCATGGAGTGAATGTCATGACTGTTACAAGGTCCAGATGTAGCATATTGGAGAGAGAGTGCAGCACATTGTGTTCACAGTCTGTAGCAATTGTAGGGGTATCTTGTGTTAGCATTTGTTGGTATGACATTAGGAGGAGCTTGTGTGCTATGGTCAGAGCAATCAGCTCAGGAGGTCTGCCAGCCCTGGCGTGTGATCCTGCTCCCAGCATCACACCTCAGAGCTGGAAAAGCTGTAACTCATCCAAACTGGTATGAGGAGAGACTGAGGGAGCTGGAGCTGCTTAGCCTGGAGAGGAGGAGACTCAGGGGTGACCTTATTGCTCTCTACAACTACCTGAAGGGGGGTTGTAAACAGGCAGAGGTTGGTCTCTTCTCCCGGGCAGCCAGCACCAGAACAAGAGGACACAGTCTCAGGCTGCGCCAGGGGAAGTTCAGGCTGGAGGTCAGGAGGAAGTTTTACACGGAGAGAGTGATTGCCCATTGGAATGGGCTGCCTGGGGAGGTGGTGGAGTCGCCGTCACTGGAGGTGTTCAGGAGGAGACTTGACAGGGTGCTTGGTTACATGGGTTAGTTGATTGGGTGGTGTTGGGTGATAGGTTGGACGCGATGATCTTGAAGGTCTCTTCCAACCTGGTTTATTCTATTCTATTTTATGCTGGCAGGCAAAAGCGGACAGGCAGATCACCACAGACTATACTGGTCTTTCCTAAAAGAGGCATGGCAACTTGCAGTTACCAGTGTATTAGCAAGGTCTGAGGAGTGAGTTCATGAAGGTTGAATCTAGTCTTTCTGGCCCTGTCTTGTATGGGGAGAACAGTGATCTGATAGGAATGGGAATAAATTAAAATCAGCAACCTTTTGTTAGATTTCAAAGTGTCAGTGTCACTGGTGGATGGGTTATAGTGAAAAATGGTGGTGACACTTCAGAGATGCTTAGCGATCAAATCGCAGTGAGAGGCACCACCAAGCGCCATACATGACTAGATAAAAATGCATTTTTTGAAAGACCTAAATATGCTAGCCTTTGGCCTTGGAAAATACTATGTGGGTTTTATTTTATTTTATTTTTTGAAGAAAATAATGCATATTTTATAACCATCAAGAAAATTCTCTGCTTTCTCCTCTTCAATTTAGATCATCATAAGAAGAAAATAAAGGACACAGACAACTATTGTTCAATTAAATACACTGACTGATGCTTTTAACATTGATATTTCTCTCTCTCTCTTTTACCCCCCTCTTTTTTTTTTTTTTTTTTTTTTTTCTTCTTCTGCATTTGGAAATCATAGAGAAGAAATTGCAGCTATACAACTTCAAAGCACTTTCTAGCACTGGATGTCATTAGTGACATTTCAGCTGTTCTTCCTGCTTGGGCAGCTCTGGCTTTCACATGTGGCAAGCTCTAAACAATAGTGAGCAGAGAATGGATGACAGTTTACTCACATGAGGTTTTGGTGTGAGTATGAACCAGAAGGGAAGTGTCTTCGAATTTGATTTCAAAATTCTACCAGATTTGCTCACACTGCAATCATAGCAGCTTTGAGGTGACCAAGATGCTTCACTGGTTAACGTACTGAGTATGTTAACCATGAAGTGTAGGGGTGGGTGTGTGCTTTGGTGGATTCTGGTGAAAAGCCCTCAGTAAGTCAGAGCTGCAGGGTGGCAGGGGGCCTCCAGCCCGTGTGTCTGGACCCATCCTTAGCTATTGGCTAAGGCACTAATGGTCTCACCATTATTCATACTAGGATAAGGCCAAAGCAGAAGCAGATACATGTCACTCAGTATCTTATCAGTATCTTATCTCTCTTTCATCAAAATTATAACCCTCCTAAACTTATCAGTCTTGTTCTCACCATTATCCTGTATTGCTTTATTCTAGTGTGGGCATAAGCTGGATTCTCCTGCGTTTTCACCATCTTGCTGCCCTCACAGTGCACACCAAGTATGTGATGATTCAGCAAACTACACAATGCTACACAAGGGAGCAGACTGACAGGAATGAGATGTTGTGGTACCAAACTGGGACATTGCCTTTCCCCAGGAATGCACAAGGCCTTGTAAGTTTGTATTTCCTCTGCACATGGATGGACTCCACCAACATGATCAGTAGTTCTGCCAGTTATTTGTGTTGGTAAGGCTTGTTGCCATTTAACAGTTAATGCTGTCTTGCACTGAATGCATTGTTATCAAGCCTCTGAGGTATCACATTTGATGGGCACAATTCACAGTTCTCAGAACCATTATTCCAAGCTTCCTGCCAGCTCGTTAGTTTACTCAGGCTTCATAGTTGCAAGGTTATTTTTGCAGTGACAAAGGCTGGAAATGTAAGGCCCAATTCTCTGCCAGAAAGAACTGGCACAGTCACGCTGCCTGCACCTGGGCTTCCTGCCTGCATGCTGGGGCACTGCTGGGGCAGTGGATGGGCTTGGGGAAAGCCATGTATGCCCCAGAGGGACTTTCTCCAGCTCTGCTCACAAGCCAGAAGTCAGCCATCATGCTGATGTGTTTCTCTTTCAGGTCCACGGTCCATTTCTGCCAGCTGGAAACCCATGAATTTTCCTATCCAGCTTTTCATTATGAAAATTTCCAATGTCTTTTCTTCTTTAGTGCTATAGCCAGGTGAGTGTTGGGCTGCCTCTTCACTTAGGCTCTGTGACTTCAGCTTTATTGTACTACCAGACCTACAAGTTAGATATCCACAGGCAGCAACTTGCAAATGAGAATCATGCAATAGCTGGCAGTATTTCATGGAGGGTGGGTAAATACAGGGCCCAAGACATAAAGTATCCTGACCCACAAACTGAAGGGAAGGTGAGGATGCTAAACAGAAGACAAAAGCACTGCTCTGTACTTCAAAGTCAGGAAATAAGGGCATTCTTTCAAAACAGTAGATTATGACTATGGAAAATTACCTACAACCAGGAAAATGTGAAGCTAGTATTCTCAGGATTATATTTGTTCCAGTCTAATGGACTGTAGCTGGTATATATTAAAACAGGCCTAAGCAATGCTGCTGTAGTTAAAGATAGGTCAGGGGTCTTTTTATAAACGCAAATTTAAGGGCATACAATTCAGCTATGTAAATCCACAGCAGCCTAAGCTTGTGATACAATTGCCATGCCTGGGTACAGTTGCCTCTCCCCTACACAAGAATATACAAACCTGCTACGTTGTTCTAACTTAAAGAACAGTGAGTGAAATAATTTCTTTTGATTGAGTTCAAATAATGCCCACTTTCCATCTGATGAGTGAGAGGAGGATTTAAAGTAACGATGGGAATTTCAAACAAGTTCCTTCTTTAAGACTGCTTGCTATGGATGTATACCAGATAATTTTCATAATCATTACCAATGCAGAGTTCTGTCACCATCTGGCACTGTCAGTGGGATGTTACGGGGTTGTACACAGTGAAGAGTTTAGTCCAGTGAGGATATTACGTCCCAAAGACGCTAGTGTGTCTTTTCACTGCAAGATATGCACAGTGCAGATTATGCTGCTAAACAGTAGCAACAGAACTCATCTACACATGGGGAGTTATCCTTCTAGAATCACGTCTGGATGCTCCCTATTCCAGAAGAGAAGTGTGCTTGATACCGTGCTTAAGTAATTTTCACTGTATATTTAAATAAATGAAAGAAAGGTGTTTTATTCTACAGTGAGTCCATACATAGAGTTCTTTAAATATCTCTTGCATTATAAAGTCACATCCTACCATAATCTAGCTCTGAATTGCAGACAATATTGCATTTATAAAATGTTCATTCTCAGGGGATGAGAAATACTGCTCAAAAAGCCATTCAAATATAGAAAATGTAATATTTACACTGGATAGGTGCCATCCTTTTCTGGCAGGCTAATGGATCTGAAAAAACGTCCATGAAAAGATGACTGGGAGTGGCTGCAAGTCCAGCAGTTTATTTTTTTCCCCCCTGCATTTTTAACAGAATTAAAATTTTTGGTGTTATGGTTTAAAACAGATTTTAAGAAGTCCGTTATGATGCATGTGTTTAAAATATTAAGGGGAAGCACATCCAATAACACTAAATGTGCAAAAGAGAGGGCTGTGAATGAATACTGTCTCTCCTGCTTAACTTACTGGCATTTGTTGTAAAGCATCATTGGCACAGTTTCACATCTCCATGGTCCCAAATGGTGTCATGAACTGTAAATACCCAGCTGGCCCTTGCATTGTCCAGATCAGACCTGATGATGGTCTTACATACCGTAATCCAACCTTGATGATTTAAAGTTAATATTTTAGTTATGCTGTAGTTATAGGAGATCACAGGATCACAGGATGTCAGGGGTTGGAAGGCACCCAAAGAGATCATAAATACCAGCCCCCCTGCCAGAGCTGGACCATACAATCCAACGCAGGTCTCAGAAGAGCGCATCCAGACAGGCCTTGAAGGTCTCCAGAGAAGGAGACACCACAACCTCTCTGGGGAGCCTGTTCCAGTGGTCTGTGACCTTTACAGTAAAGAAGTTTCCCCTTGTGTTGAGGTGGAACCTCCTGTGCGGCAGCTTACATCCACTGCTCCTTGTCCTATCACAGGAAGCAAGTGAGAAGAGCCTGTCCCCTTCCTCCTGACACCCAGCTCTCAGATATTTATAAACATTTATTAAATCCCCTCTAAGTCTTCTCTTCTCCAGACTAAAAAGCCCCATGTCCCTCAGCCTCTCCTCATAAGGCACGTGCTCCAGGCCCCTAATCATCCTCATTGCCCTCTGCTGGACCCTCTCCATCAGATTCCTCACCCTCTTAAAAATATTATCAACATATTATACAGCTATTTGTCTTTTTTGGCACTTTACACTTTGTGTTATCATTTACCTGGAGAAAAAACGAGATGTCTGATGCAAAATACTATGATGCAGTCAATGAAAACGTAGTTCCAACGTAGTTCCAATGAAGTCAGTGAGTTGTGTGACTGACTCAGGAGAGCCAAGATTTCATTCGTTATCCATTTCTGTAGCATCTGTATTATGGTATAAAAAAAACCCCAAAACAATCAAAAAAAGTCAACAAAAGCCTGAAGCCATTAATCACCTCAGAAAGATCTGGTTAATGTATTGCAAGATAGGCCTCGGTTGGATGCAAGCATTTGAAGAAATTCTGCAAAAAGAAGGGACTCCTATGCAGCCCCAGTCTCTGAGCTCAGACAATATCCATCCTGCCTGCTGCAGGCAGGTCCGCTGTAACTGTTTTTTTCCCTCATCCTTTGAGGCCCTTCTGACAGGCAGATTGCAAAGTTCCATAGGCAGGACTTCTGTATTTGCTTGTCACAGCTGAAGGTGCAAAGCACAAGATTGGATGATGAAAGGAGTGGGCCTGAAACTGGAGGTAACCAACATGAACTCCAGCCCTGCTCAGTCAGACACCTGCCTATAGGGCCTTTATTGTATCCATTTAAACATAGCCTGTAGTTGCCTATCATATCTATTTTTCTAAATTTTAGATTGATACCAACATTCCATCATCAGAGTAATGCCACACAATCAAAACCACAGGTCATAAATTAGAATGGTGAATTTAGGACAGAAAAAAACCTATTTCTCTCATCTCTGAAACCTGGATCCTGCACACATAAGCATGTACCCTGGATTCATGTCTGCAAATCCCATGGAGCAAATGGGACTGTTCACACGGTGATACTGCACATGTACTTGCTCAAGCAGAGTGCAGCACAAAATAGCAAACAGCTGATCAGCCAGATGATAGAGACAGATTTTTAAAGATCATATTAAAAACCAAGGCAGTGTGCCTCTGCACACCATAACCTAAAGAGGGATTTCAAAGGAATGCTCCCCAAATCCAACAACTATTAGAACTGATCCTGAAGAGTCTTTCAGTAAATCACACTAAAGTCCAAACCCCTTTATTTAATTTAAAAACTCTTCAAAGTTATGTAGGCACACGCACACACCTTAGCCACATGTATGTGGAACTCTGCAGTGCTTCACTGACATTTTGATTCGTGTAAGTTCAAAGCTTTGATCGCACTGCTGCTACACTTTCTGTTTGCATTTTTGCAGTCTTTACATTGTATCTGGTGACAGAAGACTGAAAATTTCATTAGAGGTCAAAGAAAATCATTACTTAGCATTCATTGGAAACTTCTGTACTTCCATAGATGGTTTAGATTAAAAAAAAACAATGCAGTAGACAATGCAATGTGGTAATTTGGCCTAACAAGTACAACTTCTTTCTGTAAGCGTTACTAATTGCAGTCATTGCTCCAAAATCATGGAAGATTTTAATACAATTATGAGATAGAAGAAAAGCTATTTATTCAAATGTATTTTATTTCTGTATTTTGTCAGTAAGTGTATATATATATATATATAAGAAACACAGCAACATGCTCATTTGTGTAATCAGAGGCGATGAACACATGGGTTTATAAAGTATCACAAGTTTTGAATCAGTAAGATAAATATAAATTTTATGGCTGTATGGTCTGCATCTGCAAACAGGTCTAGCCAACTTTATGTACCAACAGACATACCTATTTTTGGAAAGCAGTTTTAATTTAAGACAATTGAGCTAAAGCAAGCGCTAGTTTACATTACTCCTACAACTTTCCTGTTCATTCAAATGACTCAAAATACAGCACAATTCTGTTTATGCTTTTCGTTGTAACTTCACCCTCATCTACAGTGCACAGACCCAAAATTTCTGAAGTGCAGTTAACTTACAGAGTTGTTAGAATTTCTCCTAAAAAATAACTCCGTGGCTTTTCTTCCCTTCTCCCTCACCCTTAGTGAGAATAAAACAAATTGTTCCTGTTCATATACTGCAAATCCTTTAGCCGGTTTTTGCCTAAAGGCCCCCCACTGCCTGCTGCCCAGCGGGGCTGGTCTGGCTGCACTTCTGGTCCGTTTTTACAGCGTGTCCCAGCCCAGGCTCAAAGACAAGGCAGGCTTAGGCAGCAAGGCACTGCACAATTTTTGTTCAGTAGTTGGGCTTGAACGTGAAAATTGGTGATCCTCTTTACCTGAACAAAGTGAAACTTGAAACGTTTTCTACCCACAGATCTGAAGCAAATGTCTTTGGTTTATTACTATTTCATCCTCCCCGCTCCCCATTGCTTTAGGTTTCGGCTGCTCTGCCCAGAGGCTCCATGTGGCGGAAGCACAGTGTGTCGCTTCCCGGCCAACCGCAGGTAAATCTTGGAGCAGCCCCGAAGGACGGACATTCCGAGGGGGTAGTGATGCTCCGAGAATCTGCCATCGCCGTCTCCTCCGTGCCAATATCCCAGCAGCAGGGAGCTGTCAGGGCCGAAACCAGCCCAGAAAGAAGCGTGTCTCCCTCCCACCGCACGGGCAGCCGGCATGGCACAGGGCGAGAGTGGCCAAGGGCTGCAGCCCGTCCCGTCCCTCTGTGTCCCCCCGCCCCGTCAAGGAAGCGTGCGGCGGTGGTCGTCCCTGTCCCTCTCCTGGCCCCGTCTGTGCATTCTCCCTGCCCAGCATCGACGGCAATGGAAGGGTTGAACTTACTTGGCTCCTGCGGCGGGCCCCCGGAGGCACGGAGGGCGAGCACTCTCCGCTGCCTTGCCCCGGGCGCCGGACCCCCTGCCCCTGGCGTGGGGGCTCGGAGCCAGGGCGGCAGCGCGGCCGAAGTCGCCGTGAGCCCGCTTGGCCGCCGCCTGCCCCGCTCGGCGCCTTCCAGCCCAGCTCTACCCGCATTGTTTGTCCTCACTCCATATTTTTTTTTTTTTTTTTTTTTTTTAATTTGCAAGAAGACGCCAAAATCGCAGCAAATGGCTCATTTCTGGGTTGGGGGCGCGCTCCCTGCAGGGCTGCGCCGGGGGGTCGCGGCGCGACGCCCGCCGCATTCCTGCTCCCACAGCGCCGCCTGGCGGCCGCCCTGCACTCCACCGCGCTCCCGCGAGCCCTGAGCCCCAGGCCCAGCGCCGCAGCCGTCCGCAGCACGACCGTGCCTTCAGCTCCGCCGGCCCAACAATAAAACCCGAGGATCGCCATAAACTAACCCCCCCGTGAGCCATATTTAGTTCAAGTGCAATCTTTCTTCCCCCCTCCCCCTTTTCTTCCCATTTCCTGGATTCTCTGTTAGGCCCATGCCAGTGTCACGCCGCTGTCTATTACATGCTAATTTAATTTTACTATGGACGATATTTTCAGCATTTGCTGAGGACAGTAAATTTTGTAGTTTATGTTATTTCACTTTTTATGACTTTTTAACACTTAATAAAATTTTATTAGAGCACTTTTGTGTTTACAAGGCCACAAAACTCTTGGCAGGTTGTCAGAAGTCCTTTTTATTATGATCCTACTGATATACTGCGAGTAATGAAATAATCATGTCCAGAAATGTATCAAAGGCCAGAGGGATTATCCAATTTAATGGCTCTACAGATGCGCTGTGAGGGATATGGACAGGCAATGCGTCGACAGGCTGAAATGCGTGTGCGAGGAGGAGTAGGAGGAGACAGCCCTATTTAATTTCTTTCCCATTGCAGGCTGGTTCTGCGGTGTGCTGAAGTCTCCGCGCCCGGTCACGTGATCCTGGATGCTTTTGGGAAAAATGGGTTTGTTCTGTTGCAAAACATGCTCTTTTCTTTTCCTTCTTCGGAGGTGCGCATTGAGCACAGGGGTGCGCTCGCACTGGTGTTCCCACTGCTTGTGACATTCATTAAAACACAATTTACTGGAAAACGCCCAATGTCATCGTGCCATTGTGAAGCAAACAGTGGCTTTGGGCGTTAGGATGTGGTCTTGCAGCCAACACATAAATAAGTAGAAAAAAGAAAGACAAAAATAAACAAGCATAAATAAAAATCAGAGGCAGAGCAAGCTGCTGAGATCAAATACGAACAAGATATTTTACAGCATTCAGTGAGATGATTGCCTTTTTGCTTTTGTCTTTGCAAGCGCAGGGTTGCGGGAGTGTTCTCGCCTGTGCGCGTGCCTTCATCCCACAATGGGCTGATTTCCTGCACTGCTGTCGGTGCTATAGCCTGAGATACTGCAGCTGGTTTTAAGGTCATTTCCTTTTATTTTAAATGATTGTTCATTTAACATATGTTGTTAAACTCATTCTTGCGTCAAAAGGAGGCGATTATACTTCCTGACCCTGAAAGCAAGGTGGGTGGCTTTGTTTTATAATTAAATTTGCTGTGTTCAATTTCATCTTTTTACTTCTCTGCTCTTTTCTAAAGAGCGTGCCACAAAAAGCTAAAGGCAGCAAACAATGCCAATCAGTGCCAGTCTTGTCTCTTTAACACAAATCATTCCAAACTTTCAAGCTTTACAGGGACAACAGAAAGATATTCTTCCATCTTCTTACAATTAATTCATTCACTGGGAAGGAAAACATGTCCTGTTACAGTCTGCAGCTAGAATGTATTTCACAATTTCCAAAGCAGAAAGAGGCCTTTTTTCTTCCAGCACAAACACATGTTGTGTATTCCGAGGTATCTTGTGATACTACCAACAGGGATTTCTTTTAAAGAAAGCAGGTATTATCTGTGTATTTTTAAATTACATTTGAATAATCTACAAAGACTTTACAAACAGACCTGAAGACAAGTCTAGAAAGTGATCAAAGAATTTATCTTGAAATCATGACACTGTATTAGTAGACTACATGTTGGTATATTATTTTGTATTGTGAATCTGTCTCACCTGGGAAGTCTGCCTCTAAAATCTGTGGGGTTTCTGGAGGAGTTAAAATAATATACAGTGTTGGTGAATACACCAGAACCTGGCCCAGGAGAAGTAATATAAATCACTAAATGCAGTTTAGCTTCAGGACAGAAGTTTTGGTTTTCCAGAACAATATTATCTACTGTAAATCATATGTTTACAGGTCAAGGTCAATTTAAACTTCTTAAACCTTGAACAGCCATCAAACTGGAAACTTGCAGGATGAAAGGATGTGGTGAAAGAAGTGATGGACTGGAAACTGTTAACCTTGGAAGAGGAACATTTGCTATTGTTCTTTTGAGAGAAAGATCAAACTTAGAATTGCCTTGAGTATAAATATATAAACATGCCACAGATTATTTAATCAATCAAGCATCTAACTAATTTAACCCTTTCCTGGTTGGTTTTTTTTTTTTAACTTTTTTTTTTTTCCTTCCCCCCCCCCCATTTTTGTTTTTTTTCACCATCCTTGGAACATCAGAAAAGGCCTGAGGAGACAACTACTCCATTCCCACCATCATGGAAACAGAATCAGAGAGACAGGATGGTGCTTAAGGGAAGTGTGCAAGTCTGGCACAATTGTCCTGGCTGAAAGAAGGCAACTTTGGTAGAGCAATTTAAGGGAGTAGCATGACTAGGGATAGCCTTGTGCTAGCTCTGAGAGAGGTCCCTTAGATCCTAATGGGCACTGTCAGGGTAGTTATGTGGGAACAGACATTTTCCTCCACTAACTATGGCCAGAAAATCCTATCACAAACATGAGGAACGGGGGGTGGGGGGTGGGGGTGGGGAGGGCGAAATCTGTGGATACTGTTACTATATTTACACATAATCCCTGTTATTCTCTTTAACAGGTCATCAAGCAGGCACCCTAGTGAAATGCAGCATTCTTTCAGTGCACAGTACATTGCCAAATCTACTGATGCTCTGGTGAAAATGAGAAGATGCATATTAATCATCTTAATAGGCCCAATCCTACATTTCTTCCAGTCACTGGAATCTGTGCCATTGTCCACAATGAGAGACTTAAAAGTGTGGTCATGATTAATTAGTCTAATAGTAGTTTAACAGTTTATCATACGTATATTTACATGCAACATGCCCACAGTCTTTTTCACAAAACAGCTATGGAAACTATCAATTAAGAAAATGAATCCAGACATTTTTAATTAAAGGAGATGTTCTGTGAGAGCTATTTGGGTTTTAGCCACAGAACCCCTATAAATTAGAGCAGGTTTTGTACAGGTAAATCCCATTCAACTTTCTGAAAACTAAGTTAAGGTTGATGATGGAGCCACAAAGACAAACATGTTGCCTTCCAAAATCTATTAAAGGGAGTTCAAGCAGGTCTCTAATTTTCTTCGTGCAAAACTGCTGGCAAAATGACCAATAAGTACTTTTTCAGGGCTCTCTGTTACTTTTCAGTTGGCAAATCATTTGGTCATTGAAAGCTGACATTTCACAATTCAGGAGCATATGTAACAAAAAGTATGTGTCCCTCAAAGTGATGAAAACATTTTGAGTGGCTTGGTTACTATTATTGAGAAGGTTCCTATAGATTAGATATTTATACAATCCCTTGGTATTCAGGAGACAGAAAGACAATCCCTTCTCCATAAATTCCCAAGTGCTTAATGCCTAGGTGATGCAGTCTTCCAAGTGAGAGCACTGTTGGAAGCTCAAGGGAAGAGAGGAAATAACAGCAGAGTTTAATTAACCTGTCTCATGATTTTTTTTTTAAATTCCTGAAGTTTGGAAAGTTTATGACTTGGGAGTGAGGCTGGACCTCCTGACTAGGTCACCAAACTGAGAAAAATACACATTGCTATCAAATCTCTAGCCTCTTCTTTCCCATGCAGTCATCTCCTGCAGAGGTTAGTATGCTGCAGATGTGTAGAAGAATGAAAGGAAATGAAGATAATGATGTAAACCTAAAATATATGAAAATAAGTCAGTTGAAATGATACCTGCATTGTAGTTCTATTATAATTTAATACACCAATGAGCATTGCACCTTTGGGCCTAAACTGATAGATATACTCCATAAAAGCCTTCCTCAAAAGAAAGTCAGATAAGTGAAACTCAGTAGAAAAATAGCTGTACTCTCTGCAGCTATAGATTATTCAATCAATGAAACTCCTACCTAATTCAATACTACCTAGGTCCTTGGATTTACTTTCTGAACTGTATTCCAAAGTACAAACTGGCTCCCAAGTTCCTCTGATGAATATATTAATTTTGAAAGCACAGAAACCCTTCCCAGGAAGTACACAGTAGCTCCAGACCATGGGTTTTATGGCTGAGACCTGACAGGGTTAGCACTTACAGTTCTCGAGACAGAGCTTGGGATTTGCTTTTTTGTTTAGGAACATAGTTATAATTTATAATGAAATGTTGTTTAAGTTCTTAAGGTGAGTGGTCTGAAAATATGAATTTAATGTTCTTTATTATTTTGGCTTAGTATCATTTTTCTTTTATTTGCACTATGTGTCTCATTACTAGTTTTCACGAAAACGTTAAAATTTCTGTACTGTATTTATTATTGGTAACCATAGTAATACAGAAACAGAGCCTAACACAACTGCCTTGAAACACCCAGCTCAGAAACTACATGGAACTTGAGGTGCAGTTTTCAGCTGGAGGAATTATAAACCTTGTATTGGAAAGTGCCACCAAACTCTGTGCTCTTCCTCTGGACCATTTAGGGATTAGGGGCTACTTTGCTGTTTAAAACCCTTGTACCTGTCCTGTGCCTTCTACATGTGAGGCATTGGCACAAGAAACTAACACAACAAGCCTGCTCCCAGAGCCACTTCAAAGTCTCTGGCTAGCCAAATGCTGCTCTGGTTACTACTGCAGGACAGCACCCTGCAACTTGCTGGGTACAAAATTAACTTTATAACCAAGGCTCTCAGCTGAAAAGTGTTTAGGGCCCTAGGAAATCCCAGCTAAGTGCTCTGTTCTCACAGAAATTGCATGGTTTCAGTTTTCATCCATAAATGCCTTTAATATCCTCCTGAGTGAATGGCATCTCCAAGATTTCATGGATTTGAATGGCACTGGAGGAGGATGAGTTCATACCCCTCAGGTTACAAGCCTAGCCATTAAGCGCAGCAGATAAGGTAGCATGAAATCTCCTACAGCACCTTCCTGTGTAAAATGTGGCATGGCAGGGAATGAGCCTCTGCAGGGAGGAGATAAAACACACAGGTTTCACAGGTGAGAGGGTACTAGGAGCAGCTATGGTAGAGGGATTAAGCTGGGGTGTCACATGTAGGCTAGAATGGTGCAGGCATCAGGGAGCTAGGGGTTTCAGGATGTATGCCTGCACCACAGCTGCATGCACAGGGAAGCCTGGTTGAATGTCTCTACTCCCTCTTTTGCTCTGGGTCGAAGGGGCAGCACTGTTATCCTTTGGGTGGCTATGGGCAAGGGCAATTTCCACCATCATTTTTCTGACCCAAATTCTGCCTTGATGGGGCAGTGTGGAGATTATCTGCAGCACAGTTGGTCTCTCAGACCACATTGCTTCTCCTTGCACAGTGCCAGCTGGGATGGTTTACTGGGGCAAGGGAGGGCTGACACTATTTAGAGGATTTTTTTTTTTTCTTTCTTCCCCCCCTCCCCCTTTTTTTTTTCTTTCTGTCTCTTGATTTGTATACATTGCTTTTCTGATGCACTCTGAGGCAAGGGTGAGGAGATATTTATATCTCCCATATCGATGAGAATTACAAGGATCTTAAAATACCATTTAGAATTGCTGTAACAATGAATATGTTACACAGGCAGTAGCTCTTTAGAAGTTTCTTATGTAAATGAAGACTGTCTCCAAGAAGAGACAGCAATCATTAGCTTTAAAATTATTACAAATAAAATTCAACACATTAAAATGAGTTTGGACTATGTGAGCATTCAAAGCATATTAAAATGATGAACTTGAAGAACCAGCTGGAATGCTTAAAACTCACCACTTGCTCATGTGCCAGTTTTAGTTAAAGAAAACTCCAGGGGCTCTTTGAGCCTGACATAAATTATTTCCCAGAACAAAATTATGGCCAAAATATGTCCATCACTAGGCCCCAGGTCCCTTCCTCTGTGCGATCTGGCTTTTCACAGAAGATTTAAACCCAACAGTTTTTCCTCTCACACCCATAGTCTTGGCAAGTCTTTATTTTCACAGTATCACAGTATCACTTAGGTTGGAAAGGACCTCGAGGATCATCGAGTCCAACCTGACACCGCAGACCCCATGACTAGACCATGGCACCAAGTGCCACGTCCAATCTCCCCTTGAACGCCTCCAGGGTCGATGACTCAACCACCTCCCTGGGCAACCCATTCCAATGCCGAATGACTCGCTCGGTGAAGAACTTCCTCCTCACCTCGAGTCTGAACCTCCCCTGGCGCAGCTTGAGACTGTGTCCCCTTGTTCTGGTGCTGGTTGCCTGGGAGAAGAGGCCAACTCCCTCCTGGCTACAACCACCCTTCAGGTAGTTGTAGAGGGCAATAAGGTCACCCCTGAGCCTCCTCTTCTCCAGGCTAAACAATCCCAGCTCCCTCAGCCTCTCCTCATAGGGCTTGTGTTCAAGGCCTCTCACCAGCCTTGTTGCCCTTCTCTGGACACGCTCAAGTGTCTCAATGTCCTTCTTAAACTGAGGAGCCCAGAACTGGACACAGTACTCAAGGTGCGGCCTAACCAGAGCAGAGTACAGGGGCACTATGACCTCCCTGCTCCTGCTGGCCACACTATTCCTAATGCAGGCCAGAATGCTATTGGCCCTCCTGGCCACCTGAGCACACTGCTGGCTCATATTCAGGTGGCTGTCGATCAGCACACCCAGGTCCCTCTCTGTCTGGGAGCTCTCCAGCCACTCCGACCCCAGCCTATAGCTCTGCATGGGATTGCCATAGCCAAAGTGCAGCACTCGGCACTTGGACTTGTTGAAAGCCATCCCATTGGACTCTGCCCATCTTTCCAGTCGGTCGAGGTCCCTCTGCAGAGCCTTTCTACCCTCTAATTGACTAACATCTGCCCCTAACTTTGTGTCATCTGCAAACTTGCTGATGACTGACTCTACCCCTTCATCCAGATCATCAACGAATATGTTGAAGAGGACAGGGCCCAGCACTGATCCCTGGGGGACACCACTGGTGACTGGCCTCCAGCTGGATGCGGCACCGTTCACCGTTCATTGGAGAATTCTGGGGCCTTTATCTTTACTCACTCTTAAAAAAGATGTGGTTTGCAATGCTTGAACGTTTCAGCTAATGCAGCACTTTCTTGGTGCATGTCATAAGTGTTGGGGCCTTTTCTGAAGATATACTAGGGCATGTCTGTGCTGCAGCCTGAGCTGTCCTGCAACAGTGCCCCAGGTGGCTCTCCACTGCCCATCCTGACTGCTGTGGCTCCTTCACTGGGCAAATTGTCACTTTTGCTGTGTGAATGTGCCCAAGGTGTGCCTCTGGGTTTCACCAAGAAACTTTGGTGAAAACCTGCATTTCTAGTTTCTCAGATTCTTGGCACACCTTAGCTGAAGTCTCTCATGCGCTAGAGGTAAGAACATTTTTTTTTTTTCCAAATTCTTGACCAAAAATGTGAAAAGTTTACAGTCCTGTGGATTCAACAGGGCAGCTGCAGGGCAGCCCCAAATAGTGATGTCCAAACAAGCAGCACCTGTTGTGGGAACAAGATTCAAGCAGGAGGAGTAGAGAGACAGCCAGGGAATGGAGGCTATAAAGAAAGGTTTTGGTCATCCTTCACCATAAAGTTCATACAGTAAGTTTGTCTCCAGGGACAGGCAAAAGTCTGGCCAGTTTTTTAGATGAGTTGAAAGGAGTCTTATATGATAAAATTTTTGGCAATTCATCCAGTAGGACAACTTTGCACATCAGGTCGCCATGATTTAAGTGACATCTTTTTTATCACAATGACATTGAACCAACCTGAAAAATGTTTCAAGAGACTAAATCCTTCAAAGTTGATATTTGAAATGGGGTCTTCTTTCAAAATTGGAATTTTCCCATCACTGATGACATCTTTGTATTATGGAGCCCCTTATCTTTCATTCTAATGATATTGCATAGACCTGTCTTTGTGACACAAAGAAGACCTGTGATAAAGTGATGCAGTGAATTTTCTCACTGGGATATAAGAAAAAAGATGACTCCTGGATAGGTTCTGTTATTTTATCTCATTACAAAACACAAGCTAATGCAAAGAAGATAATTTTTTTTTTTTTCAGATATTTTAAAAAAGACAGTAACTATCACAGGAAGAAGGTGATTGTAAAGGCAAATAAAATATTATATGTCTTTGTAAGTGGTGAAAAATTATCTTATGTTTTGCTCACAGTATTTACATGTCTTTACTGCTTCAAATGGTGACCTTCCAAACACACTTAGCCTTTTCTCTATAGGGTAACACTGTGCTGTGGTGAATGCATGTCAGCTTAGCAGCATAGTCTTTTAAAACCATCACCATAGCCAGGTAGGGCCTGATCCACTGCCCGTGGAAAATCAGTGAATGCTTTTCACTTGCTTCTAAAGTCTTGGAGTTGATTAGTCTCATAGTGAATGTTAGAAAAGGATACAAAGAGAAGTAATGTGTGCTGATTTCCGAAAAAGCTTTGTAACATTTCAGTGTACTCTCACATAAACCTGTGCTCACTAAGCCAGTAGGTCTGTGCATGCGCCTCAAAAATGATACATAAAATAGGATGCTGCATAAAGACAGAGAAGTCCCTAAATATTCCTACAAGTACTATAAGAAACATATGTTTGACATCAAATCAGTGCTTTGTAATCATCATAATAAATTTGGACAGTACAGAAGAGAAGGTCCTTTTTTAGAGTTATTTCATTAAAAAATGTTTTCAGTAGGCAATAAACCTGGGGAAACACCCAGTATTATAGAACTTGCTGCAAATATTTCAGACTATGATTTAATCAAAATATCAGACATCTTTCACTACAGTCCAGTTAACCTTTGTGGATGTGGTGGGTTGAAACTACCCCCCAACTAATTTGGAGGATTAACCCCTAAATGAAAATTGCCAGACTAGCTCAGAAGGTTTTGAAAGCAAATAAATCTATATTTACAGGCAAACTACAATCTAGAAATATGAAATGCAATGAATATGTACAATATATACAGTATCTGTTTCATATATATATATGCACATATACATACACATACATACATACACACCCACACCCACACACACATATATATATATATATATAAATTAAAAAAAAAACAATTTATAAACAACACAGAAACTCCTCAGACCCCTCTGGAAGGATCCAGGGCACCCGTTCACCTCCTGCCCTCCTCCGTCCCTCCTCTCTGTTACCTCACACAGTAGTTAAAACAAAGATGCCCCTGGTAAGGCCACAGGAGAGAGAGAGAGAAAGAGAGGAAAGGTGCAAGCAGAAGTGACAGAAGAAGAAAAGAGAAACAACTGTTTATGCCTCTGCTCTATATTCCCATTAGCAATCCAATGAATTGTAGAGACCTTATCATTATTTTCCTTTTACATCCAGTGGTAATTTATTTTACTTCTTTGCAGTCAGGGACTAGGCTCATGTTCCCCCTTCAAACTGTAACAGTGGACTAAACAATTACTTATTGGACTTTCATCACAGAATGAACTTCTGGCAGTGGATGTATAAACACACTTTATGGGTTGAGTCCTTTTCTCCTAACATACTTTGTGGCACAGTAAAAAATAAGAGAGGGGAGGGTAGAGGGGTCAGTTGCTTCCCAACATCTTTATCAGTACCAGCAACCCCTTGGCTGGCGTCAGTGATTTGTGGTATTGTTGTTTATCTGTGTATCACTCACTCAGACGCACTGTTTAGATCCAAAGGTCTCAAGACCATTTGCAATCTCTTCTAGGCTTGCTATACCAGACAGGGTAGACATCTGGCTGTCAGTTATAACTGCATCCAGCACCAGAAGTTGTTTTTAAATGCTCCTAATTCCCTTTGAACATAGAACAGTTTCAAGCATTACTGCAAGAGGCAAAGTCAATCCATGGCTTTATCCCAGTTTGAAACAAGATTTATGAGAGTGGGGAGGGGGCCATTTTACAAAAGGGTGGCTGTTTGAGCCTGCTTGGGTTTTAATGATACAGCAGTTTCCTTTCTAGCCTGTACAACTTATTCTTTGAACACTGACAGAAACAGTGCATCAGAAAAGTGTATTTGTAGTACTGTCATATTTACTGTTTCCTGTTGTCTTTCTTTGGAATTATTTTAACAGAGATTAGGACTTCACATAAAAACTCCACAGGCTTTGGGATGAAAGGATCTACTATGAGGTTTCCTTCTCGCTCTGAGATGGTGGGCTGTGATTTAAACCCTATGCACTCACAACAGGATATGATGCCAATTAAAAGCACAAAACCTTTTTTTTTAACAGAATAATCATATAATCCCCTTTCTATTATCTGGATAAAGGGTTATTGACAGCACCTTTATTTCTCAGCCCAAATCTTGGATTTATTAGGCCAACAAACTGCTCTTGTTTAAGTTATATAGGCCAATGAATATTATGAATGTCCAGGCACAGGACTGCATTCAATATTGTAAAGGGAGGTTCTTCCCCTGGTAATCGTCACATTGGGTCAAGAATGCACAGAAATGTAAGTGTACAGCTGGTTTTGGTTGAAAGCAGGGTTCTGATTTGCTGTTCAATATGAAATCAATATAAGGTAATTTAATAACAAATTTTATAAAGGAAAACATTACAGTGAAGCCTCTTCTGAGATCAGAGTTTGCATGGAGTACATAGGAAGTTTGAGGGGGAAAATGAATTACTGGATTAGAGACAACAAAGAGATTAAGCTCTGCCTCTCTGAATTTCCAGTTGTGACTGCTTGTGCCCAATACGTGATTTGTATTGTTTTGTCAAGGCAAGATGTTTAGTAAAATAGACCATGCTGATGCACTATTGAAATGAACTATCCCTCTGTGCTTTGACACCCAACACCGGTATTTGTCATTTGCTTCAGCCCTTCGTGGGCTTCTATCTGCAGTACACATGGGTTTTCCCCATGTTTCACATTTACACACGTTTTGCAGAGCAGTGTCTGAAATGGGGAGGATTCTCTCCCTCCCTCTCTCTCTCTCTCTCTCTCTCTGCGTCACATGCCCACTCACATAAACTGGAGCCTGCAATTTCCCTAATCACTAAAATCCCTTCTCCCCATGTGTAAGTTGTTAACCTTCATTACATCCCCAAGGGGACATACACTAAGCAGAGGCCTGTTAAAATGAAAATAACCATCCCTTCAAATTGCCAAATCATCATATTAAAAAGTCCCCTTCTTATAAAGGAAGGTTCATCATTTGCAGTGCCAGGCTAATTCCTGCTCAGAGTTGGATGTAATTATTTCTGCAATACAGTTTTATTTTTTAAATACTTCATTGGCTTCTGCAGCATCACAACAGCACATATTGTATTAAATCTTCTGAGAGTTACAAGTTTTGAGAGGATGATACACCTTACAGTTATTAGAAAATTCATATGGAAAATGCTTTCACATGTATACATATGTTGTTTTCCTTGAGTTCCAAGGTTAATTTTTACCCTGTGTGTTTTCCAGATGCACATAGGATTTTCCCCTCATTTCCTGCCTCATTCCTAATCTAAAATCTATTGCCATTTCATAATAATTATAAAAAGAGCTGAGATGTTGAGTGAGTGGAGGAACTCTGGTGCTGAGCTGGGTGTGCTAGCCCTTCTGAACCACCATTTTACCAGTGTTGCATGTGAACTGAAAAATGGTGGTTTCCCATGATCTTGATGAACAGGGATCTGCAATACACTCATTGTGCACACATGAAAAATGCCCTCACCTTGGCTAAAAAACACCCAGCTTCTCTCGCTGATGCTTGCCTTTGTGCTTGTCTCTCTGTGCTTTCACAGCATTTGGTTGCCTCAGGACTGCCCGTAATTCCTCTGTGAGAGCTACAAAGCCACTAAATGCTGATTTCTAATTTAAAGTTCCTTAGGAGTAGTCACGGTGCTGTGTGCATGACATACAACCCCAAATGGTAAGAGGACAAAATCACAGTAATTTTGCGTCTTGTGTTTTTATTAATAGAGGACCAAATGTCACACAGACAGTAGTCCCAGGACCAGTTTGCATGGAGAATGAATGTTTTGCTCATGAATAAATGGTCCCTCCAGATCAAGGTTGAGGTCATTGGCAAGATCTAGGCGTTAGCTCATTCTAAAGCTATGTGCATATGTGAATAAAGGAGTTAATACTTGGACTGTCAGTATCTCTCTTTCACAAGAGATGCGTTCAGCCTAACTGTTCTTTTTAAATAGCTGGATACTAATAGTTTATCCTACACTTCAGTGCAAATATGCTGCTAGCAAAATAGCAGCCAAAGCAGGCAGTGACCTTGGGCTACCACTAGCTAGGTATCAAAGAGCGCCATGGAAGAGGGTTAGGAAAATGCTAACAAAATAGAAATTGCCTGTGATTGCTCACAGCAGGATGAACATCCGCTTTTGCTGGTGAAGAAATAATTCCCTTTCACCCAGGTACTGTAGCTTTAAGAGAAAGCAGCTTCACAGCATTTTGGCAATCACGGATGATACAGGGGAATCTATGTGTAATTCCCCCCAGATGAAATAGATTCACAGCACAGTATTTATGGTCAGCACAACAATATTATTCTTCTTTCTTTGGTTTGAAAGGGTTGTAAATAGCTTTAAAAAAATAAAAGAGGCAAAAAAAGGCTAAGCTATTAAATCTGGGAATAACGAGGCTCTTAAAGCCTAGTTTATTGTAGTGGGTAGGTGAAAGCTTTTTGTGGTTTGACTGGCCTGTGCCAGGGCCCCACACGATGTCACTCATGTCACTGGGGAAGGCCCTGCTGGTGTCCTTGTGACTCCTGTTTGTGCGGAAGGCTCTGCCCGTGTCACTGTCATTCCTGTCTGTGGGGAAAGCCCTGTCGGTGTCACTGTGACTAATGTCTGTGGGGGAAGCCCCGACGGTGCCCCTGTCACTCCTGTCTGTGGGGGGAGCTTTGCTGGTGTCCCTGTCACTCCTGTCTGTGGGGGAAGCCTCGCCGGTGTCCCTGTCACTCCTGTCTGTGGGGGAAGCCCCGCCGGGGTCCCTCCTTGCTCTAGAACAAGCCGACATAGGGCTCGAAACTGCGGGTGTCGCGCCCCCTGGCGGTCTCTGCGGGGCAGGCCGGGGCTGGGTCCCCTGCTGGTCCCCGCCGCCCGCGGCCCCCGCGCCGGGGGATGTGGCTTCTGTTCTGTTCTGACGAAAATAAAATGAAACGGTCCCTAATGTTTTGATTTTACCGACTTTTAAGCGCTCAAGCCAAGTGTTATCCAATTTTTCCCATACAATCTGTTCGGAGAGCTAGCAGTGCATTTCAAAATGGCTTATCTTGATGACATGGTCATAATTCTAAATAATTTGATTTCCAAATGTATACATCATACCGTGCCCTTGCCAGAAAATCATTCTATTGAAAGACTTCTGTCCTAAGATTTAGAATAAATAAAGGAAAAATTATTACATGATCTAAACACCTTTCTGAGGGAAGGGGGATGGAGTGTGCTGCTATTTGCTGGGGAAAAAAAGCTAAACAAAGAAAATATTTTTCAAACACAAAAGCTTCTTTCTGGGGGTCATGAAGTGGAGACATTGCGGCTACTGTCAAAACTCTAAAGAGGAAATGAAAAATAGCACTTGCTCCTTTTGAATGTGTGCATATGTTTTCTTTTTCTGATGGCTGGGGGAGACTGCATTGTGACAAGGTTGCTCAGTGCATTAGAAAAATGCAGAAATATGTCATAATTCTTTGGTTCTTTCAAACTGAAAAATCAGAGAGCATGTTTAACATACAAGAATTCTCTGTGTGTGTGTATTAGCTTGTAGCTGCAAAGCAGAACTTCCACATATATTTGTATATATAGTGGAATTTAAATCTTCAGCCTCCAATAAAATTGTATTCTGTAATAAAACTGCTGCACCTTGACTCCAGAGTACACCGAATCCCAAATTAAACACCCCATTTACTCTACTGTAACAACCAGAAAGGTTTGCTACAGTGAACAATATTACAGCCAGGAAAGGCATATTATCATTCTCTTTACCTTCTGTACAAATGATAGCAACACCTACACAGCCCCTGTGAGTCATATTTTTCTCTAGTTCCTGGCTCCACTTACAAGAAAGAACTGATGAAGGGACAAGGTGGATTGAAATGTGATATTTAATTTCACATTGCTCCCTTAATTATTTAGCTAGCTGGACAGACAGCTCCACTAGTTTAAAAGCAAGCAGGTAGTGTACTTTACTACAGAATGTCTTCCTGGATTTAATGAATAACGCAGTGTCATAAACTGAAACAGCTGGCATGCTGAAGGCTCTGTAGGTTTCTTTATGCGTTACATGTAATGTAGATGCTTCCCACATAATGCACATGAACTATCTGCTTCATATAAATGTTTGTAGCCCACAAATACCATAAATAATATACCCAAGATATGAAATTAGGTGACTTGAACTTTTGATTCAGGATATATATTACAATGACATTGTTTAGTAACCATTTATCTGTTGTTTAAAGGCATGTATTTCAGATACATGCTGTTCTTAGGTGCCAATTTTCCTATCTTTCTCTAGGAGACTCATTACAGAATTTTGATACTTTTGTTGTGGTTATTAAATTAGAAATTAGAGCTTGATGAGAGTAACAGAAGGAGAGAAGACCGCTAATGCTGCTTTGTCACATCAAGCAACGCGCAGGCGAGCCCAGCAGGCTGTGTCTGGGCTGGGCTGAATCTTTCAGCTGGGATTTGAAGGCAGCCACCCTCTAGCGGGCTGATGGTGAATTTTATTCCCCTTTTCATGCCCCATCCCGTTCTTCATTTATTAAATACAAGGTACCTTCTCTAAAGATATTCTTGGCTATTAACCTTCATGCATGAGACAGGAGCTCAAAGTTAATAAAGAAAGTATTTCTAATCTACTGTGGCAATGTGAAGCATGAAGAAGTCATACTAGTAAGCTAAAAATGTGAATCCCCAGGCTTCTCACAGCTGAGGTTAATCTGAAAGTAGTTAAAAGTTTGAAGTTGGTTTAGATCAGATGTTGAAGTCAAAGAAGGAAGAATCCATTCCCAGACATCTGATCTAAACCCTCTGAGCCTTGGGAATTTTGACTCCAGATGCAGCTTCCAGCTCTGAAGATCATCCTTATCTTTAGTGGGACCAGCTCAAACAACCACACATAGGTTTGCTGCCATTGCAAAGGACCCAAAGAAAATATTTGGCTCTCAGCCTGTAGCTTTGGGGGAATGAGTTCCTTGAACAGGAGTAGTCTGAGTTTGGCTCACCTCTGTTTAAAAGTGGAGTAATGTAGGAAAAAGCAACAGGCTGGGGAGTTGGAAAAGCTAAAGAATAAAGGATGTGACTGAATTAGAATATTTTTTCTGGACCCTTGCAGGGCATTGTGTGTAGCATTCCTAGGCTAGAAGCTGTATTAGCATCTACTGTAAGTTTTGTTCCAACGGGTCAGATTTCTGGAGCCTGAGACCAGTTACAATACATCAGAGGAAGCCTCGTAATAGGAAGCTTTATTGCCTTCTGCTAAGGGAGCCAAAAGTCAGGGGCTTTCCCTTGTATGCATAAGGCTGGGAAGGGGGGAAGGGGAGGTGGGAGGTTTTTTTTTTCCTCTTTGCCTGATGTGTTTCATCCTTCCCCACCTCCAACATCAAAGTGTTTGCTAGGGCAAGTCAGCCTTGTGATTCTGCAGCTATGTATTTCCCCTCTCCCAGTAGTTTCCATGCCCATTTCCTATGCCCCAGCTGCCAGAGCACTAACCCTCTGCTGCTTTAATCACTCCATTAATCAAACCTTTGCAGTGATCAGCACACTGGCTCTCACTGCCACAAGGAAGCCTGTTACTTCTTCAGGACACATAATCTCCCACTAGCCCTTCAAGGGTTTTTACTCCGAGCTGTATTGCTCCACCAGCTAAAAAGGGTATTTCAATCCATTTTGAATTAGCTGTTTTTAACATAATGTAGCTCACATAAGGCACAAGTCAAGAATAGTTCTTATATTTTGGGCACTATGAAGGTGAAAAGACTCAGCCATTTCCCATATAAACTTCAGAGACACTCATTTAATTAAACAAGGTCATCAAATCAAAGATCAGCAGATACAAACAAGTCGTTTCTGCTGGCTCCTAGAGCACCATGACTGCATCATGATGGGCGTGGGGGAGGGCTGTCATATACAAAGGTGTGTGCATAGACAGTCTCTAGTCTACTCAGAGCAGTTTATTAACTACTATTTGTACTGGGTAGTGCCAAAAGATGGCAGATCCTATTATGGTAGGAAACTGAAAAATTTAAAAGGTAGCCATAAAACAAAAGATCATAGTGAAACCACAAACAGAGCAAAAATAAATGAAGGGAAAGCTTAGTAATCTTCAGTGGCCTCTCACAATTCTGACACTTGTGAGTGGAACAGTGTTGCGCTTGAAAAGTATTTTGCAGTGTCTTTTGTAAAGTGAAGATTGGGCTCTCTGCTGACTTGCATGATGAGGATATTAATTTCTAAAGGTTACGAGGATGCAGCGAGAGTTCTGTGTACTCAGGGAAGGTGCAGCTCCTGCCTGATGTGAGACAGGGCAAGGCTTGTCCCCCGGTAGTTCTGCTTGCCTTTGCTAGGAAATCTTTCTTCCCATGCATCTGTCCCACAGCATACCCTGCCTTTTCCTGAGCCAACCATTTTTGAAGCCAGGAAAATCAGGAAAAGGAAGAAACCCCCAGACCTGTACTAGAAAGCACTTGCATCATCACCACTGTCGTTCCAGCAATATATGAGAGCAAAGGCACAAGGGTGGGATGTGAAAATAGAGGCAGAAAGGAAATGAGCCTGGAGTTTGGGAATCCCAGACTGCTGGGAAGGACAAAAATCTTTCCAGTTGTGGCAAAAGATTTAACTAAGAACAGAGTCTGAAGGAGTGGAGACTGAAAGAAGTGGAAGTGAGACCAGTCTTCTTGCTTACAGCAGTGGGGGGCATAGAAAGCAAACATATTGCCATTCATCAACTTTGAGTCTTAAAGCGTAAGCACGCTCTAAAATTGTCAATGTCCAGTTTATATAGCTGTGCATATAAATCTGGATCCAGATTTGAATTCTGCAGGTTTGCCAATTTATGACTGCTCTGACCAAAGCAGTTCTCTCACATGAATGCACACAGGCACATAAACACCCATGCACTCTTGGAGTGCAAAATTAATAGAATAGAATAGAATAGAATAGAATAGAATAGAATAGACCAGGTTGGAAGAGACCTTCAAGATCATCTCAGCAAATAGAAATTATAACACCTAGAACAGTTTACAAATACTGATGCACTACCAGCAGTACAATAGTTTTGCAGAATCCTTTCACTGAAGTATGTACTTCTCTGTCTGATGTGACTGCAAGTTTAAGCTTTTCTTCCTGTACATTAGTGCCTGTTTTCCTGTTTAAGTTTTCTAGCTCTGGCTTTGCAAACGTGCATCAAATCCAAATGACACATTTGCATGTGTATACCCAATGAATAACACAAATTATTTATCCCTTGGGATAAAGGACTTGAAAATACAGATGGTCTTGATACAGTCTGATAAGAATGTAAACAGGAAAATATCTTTGTTGACTTATTTCTTAGTAATCAGTAATAATTAGTTATTGTCTAGAGATGAATTATATTATTTCATAAACCTTGCAACAAACAATAGCTAAATGAAATCAACATTGATTTTCTTGGGATTACTAAAGATAACATCAGATAACCTCTTTAGGAAAGTAGCAGAAGCCCATGCTCAATTTTCCATTGTTTTTCTTTGGTCTACATCAAATTTAAAGGCAAAAGCCAACATCACAATGCATCCCAGAATTTTATCTTGCCCCTCACTTCTATGGTTTGGCAACTGAACTATTTTATTTTATTTTATTTTATTTTATTTTATTTTATTTTATTTTAATTTTATTTTATTTTTCCCCTTCTTTTTCCTTTATGACTGCCTATCTTAAGGTTACTCTTATCATTATTATTTTATTTATTATGGTATAATTTCAGAAATACCAGCTATGTGTTTTTATTTTTCCAGGTGTAAATCAATTAGATCATAGGCTATATTTTCTAATGTGTCTGTTAGTATGCAATAAATAAAACAGAGGGTAAATTCGATTTCCCCTGGCTTGTCATCTACCAAAGCAGACAACTGTATTTCTGAGTGGCCATCTGATTGTAGAATGTGCCTGAACCTGTAAGAATTTGCATATTTTCTTTGCAGTAAGGTGACTATGGTACAATCAGTTGACAAAAATATTTGTTAATGATTATCTGTGATGGGTGAAGCTTTCTGGACATCTACGTTGGTAATAGGTGACTCTGAGTCAGGCCAGGTGGGGTTTGCTGAGACTGATTAGAAAAAAGACATTTTCTCTTCCATATAAGTTGTCTGAGGATGACTCAGACATTGTTACACGGATCTCTGTGTAATTGCTCTACAGCATGACTACCAATAGTCAGAAACCATGCAGTTTGCATAAAGCTTAGTTTAGCATGAATCTAAATAATCTCTGCAGCTGTCCTTTTTGTTATGGGAATTAGCATTCTACTGGAAGAGCTTAACTAATACAGAAAAATATTAAGTGAAATCACTGAAAATAAAAGATGCTATATGCTGACATTTGGATTGGTATTGATGTATAGAACTGTAATGCTAATCTACAAGAACTGTTCATCTTGTAAAGCTGTGCATATATCTTATTAATGTTTGACCTCTTGATAGATGTACTCAACACGACCACATACACTGCTGGTTTAGAGGGGCCAGCATTTGCTTCAGTCACTGATCGCAATTTGGGAATTTTAAGAAAGGAGAGGAATGTTTCAGTCAGGTCTACCAATCAAAGTGTTATGCAGCATGGTGAAATCTTCACCTAAGAACCAGCCTGGTATAAGTAAATGTACACTACAGGGTAAAATCACTGTGAGATTGCCCTTTTCTGACAGCTTTCAGAGGAGACTGTCCTCATCCTGGGGAGAAATTATGGGACTCACATAGCAAAACATAGCAACCCCACTGAACTTTCCATCAGTCCACCACAAAAAGACTTCCATCAAGCCACCTGTTTCCCAGCTGGTTCTGCTGACAGAATAGGGCCCAGGAATACAAGTTGACTCAGGAAAAAAAATAAATTTACCTGCATACTGCCTGGTAATTAAGTCTACTACCAAACTGGGCTGTAGCTCTTCACTGACTGACTAGAAGTTGTGAGCCCACCACCTGAGTAATAACACATTATCTATAAAACCCCCAAATTACTTGTGTGAATAAGGAACACAGTTATTTTCCTTTTGTATAAAATTGATTTTAAAAATATCTTGATAATAAAGAAAGGTGACACAGATTATAGGAATTTGTTCCTAATCTTCACAGTGTTCCTTCAGAATTCAGGGACAGGAGTAAGGAAACAAATCTATCTCCTGGATCTGATAAACCAGCATTTTCGATCTCTAACCCAGTTTGCCATGGATTCTATCCAACACACTTGTCTGTCTAGTCTCTCAGCCTTTTAAGTGGGGGTAATATGAATTCACCTTTGTAAAGTGCTATGAATTCCTTAGATGGGAAAAGTGCTGTATATGTCAAACCCTGAACTCAATTTTAGAAGGTAATTGAAGAAATTGATTCTGAGCCTATATTTATTTGCAGTTTTAAATCACTCTAACTTCCTTAGACTTCAAGTGGACAAATATGTACTTGACAGCAGAATTCACCCCACACCTTCTTGTAGGCTACTTGTCTAACCACGGAACTACAGCAGGCTAGCAGACAGCAGAATCTGGCTCCTTGTATCTCAGGTTCTATAAAAGCAACAAAATCTGCTTCACTTTTATAATTTTGGGTTTTTTGCAAGCCGCTAGAATCTGGTGGTTTTTTTAAGTATGCTATGGAGAAATTTAGCCATGATGCAACAGAGCAGAAAAAGGGCCAAATTCTAACCTCTGTTATTTGAGCAGGTAAATAACATAAATCCATTGGTATCTAAAGTGCTCCTTTAGGTTTATCTTCTTGATCTATTGCAGTACAGGTGTGAGATATATTTATTCCATTTTGCAACAGCTGACATTTTTTTGTAACGGCTGCTACAAGAAACATTGACTCTTTACTTTTAATAAATAATATTTATAGATTTAGAAAAATCATTAGGTATGAATTATAGCTACTGTAATCATTATAAATACATTAACAACAAATGGTCAGGCCAAATTAGAAAAGCTCTATTAAAAATTAAATAAAAAGATCTATTGAGTAAACAGATGTCTCTTCACAGCAGACATATCCCCACAGTTATTGACTGAAGCACTTCTAAGTATTAGGAAATGACCAACAACAACAAAACACTACTAAAATAATGCTCCATAAAATACAACTCGCAACGTTACCTTGATCGAGGGCGATCAAGAAGCTAATTAAACAATTTGTGTGCAATATTCTCAGAAATCCATTGGCTTCTATAATGAGATCTAAATGACATATTTAGAAATAATTAAAGAGTTCAGGCAGTAAACTTTTAAAAATAATAATAAAAAAAAAAGGCTATCATCCAAGACGACTGCTCTTTAAATGTGACCATATGTCTGTTGAGGTCCTTTTTTTTCCCCATTCTGTAAATGAAAGGTTCAAAAGAACAGTACAGAAGAAAACTGCAAATGGACCCTGAAGCTTACCAATGTAGAGCACTCAATTCCAGTTTGAATCATCTCAAATCAGGCAGAGAACATGTAAAATCTGGTAGAATCTCACCCTCAGTTGTTATTAGCATGTTACAAGAACTTATTCAGCAAATAAGTATACAGCATAAACTCTATAATCTTATAGTGTTCATGGCCATGTTTAAAAAGTACATAAACAAGATTATCCTTCAATTATTACACTGCTTTGCTTTTACAGAGGGCTAAATCTGATGCTTTAGCTTTAAAAGCAGTGCTAACATCCAGTCTAAAACAAAGCTAGTTTAAGGAATTGAAATGACTCCAGTTCTTGATTTGAAACAGGTTTTTACTCTCAGTAATCTCCGGCACTAAACACACATATTTTTCTTTTCAAGATGGTTTATGATCAGTGATTTCAGTCCACTCCACATTACCCTACCACATGTCCTGAACTGCTTGGGACAATCCCAGATTAGGAAACACATTCATAGGTTTTGCACAAAGACCACTTTATACAGAAATAACAAAAATGTCCTAACATCTGTTCACAGCCCATTTAGTAACAAGTTTATATACCTTGACACTTTCAAAGAAGGTCTTCCTAGAAGTTACCATTATCTTTGTGAGACAAGGGAGCCAGGTGGAGTTCACACACACACTTTCTTTTAAACTAAATCTTATTATCACTCATGTTGTTGCAGAAGCCATTAAATTCTATCCTTGCTTCCAAGGTGGTGGACCTTAGCTCAAGCTGAATGGCTCGGTTGTGTGGCAGATTTGAAATGCAAAGGGGTAAGGGTGAACACTCCCTCTCTACCATGAAGTTACAGTTACAGAAAATCATCATATCCTGTTGTATGGGGAAGGCAGAAAGATGATACAGGGAAAATATGACCAGTGGAGCCGGCTGTACACTATTGTCCCTACACTGGTACTCTCTTGAGAGACCATGACTCTACGAAGGAAGAGGTAACATGGATATGGTATTAAATATTTTTCTTCAACATTTACGGCTTCTGTTTCAGGGTTTATGGACTCAAAAGTTTGAGTGCCTTTTTTTCCCTGATGATGGCAATCACTCTAATAAAATGTCCCTTGTCCCTAAAAACTTGCTGTTCTCACTCCTTCACATCCTTGTAACAGCATGTCCATATCAGAGTGAAGCCCTTTAGGCACTCTGATGGCCACCATTCAGGATTTGGCCTATCTGGACAGCAACAAATGTTTCTGTAATCTGTCATGCTTTTTTAATACTAGAATAATAAAGTTTATTGCTGTTTTAGTGCTCATTAGGAAGTTGCTTTCCCACAGATACCCTGATTTAATGTGAGACACTTGATTTATTATGAGGCACAATGTGAATACTTGTTTTCACCTCCTTCCTATCTCCACCCTCAATTCCCATATGTGCTGGTTGAAAAGTTCTGCAGCATGTAAGAGCCATCATCATCAAGAGATACACTGCTCGACCTTTACACTGTGTTGGAGTTCACAAGTTTTACAGTGTGAACAACCTGAGTTTGTCAGGTTAATGCTATTTTGGGATATGTGCATGACCTAAAGTGATATTATTCATTGTAGAAGAGACACAACATTATGCACAGGAGGCATAAAAAAAATCCAGTACTGTTTGGAGTGCTTGATACTCCAAATAGTTTCTAATTTGTTTAAGGCAACAGCTTGAGGAAAGACTTGATACTGCAACCAAAATAAAAGCCACCTACAAAATAATTCATTAAAACAACAATTGAAATGTACATATTAAGTGACATAATTGACATGCATCTGGGTAATTTTAATCTGTTAATATTCTAGTGGGAAAAATGCTCAGTGCTGCTGCTTGGCCTGCTGCAGACCAGAATAACAGTGCTGCGTCACTTAGTGTCATTTGGTAACTCTTACACTCCATCTGAAAACACGTTAGAGATAAATAAGAAATAATAACAGGAAAGAGAAATTACAGGGTATAATGCACAGGAGAAGAGAGATGTTTTCATCTGAGAGTTGAAATCAGATTGAGAATCAATGAGGTAGAGAGATAAAGAAAGGCTGTTCCAGATGGCGGGAGCTGCAGAGCAGAAGGCTGTCTTACTACCAATTAATTTAATGAAATCCACTCACTAGTTTCTCATCCTGACTTTTTTTCCCAAACCATGTCAGTCTCAAATCTCGTGGTGTGAAACCACAAGAATCCAATGTGAAAAATTCCATGCTCTCAGCATGCTGTAGTCAGAAACTCCCCTGTGCAGATCCATCTGCAGCAAGGCCTTGTATTCAGACAAAGACTGTTCTCTCCCAAATGTCACTGTTAAATCCAACAGATGATTTTACAGGAGCCCGTGTCTTCACGGTGGTGAGCACCTCCATCCCCAGATGGCTTCATGCATCTTGGAAGATGCTGCTCATCACTGAGCGATCAGTCTAGTATAGCAAGATTGGTGCTGCTCTTTAGGCAGAGAGCAGCATAAAAGGAAAGGCTTTTGCAGGTGCACTGGGATGTAGTTCCTGTACATTATCTTCCTCTGGCATGAGCACATGCCAGCACATCATGGTATGTCTGGTTCAGATGCACCCCTGAGACGCAAAGGGCAAACACTGTCATAAAGGAGCCCAGACCTTCAGCTAAGCCTAAAGAGAATACCTCCCATCCAAGTACAGGCCAGGGTCACACATATCTGGAAGGTCTGCATTGCTGGATTTTGAAGCAAGTGCAATCAAAAACCCTGTGTTTGTGGAAGCAGTTACAAACTTCTCAATGTATGTAAATGAAAAATAAAAGTTGATTTAGTTATGACTGCTTCCTCATTTGGTAGCAGTTAAAAGTTCTGGGATATACTTTCAATGAATAACACAGAACCAGTACATGCTATCAGGTAAATCCAGGAACTTCAAATTATTTTGGAGTAAAACTGGAATAATGCATGAGCAACTTGCCTCCAAACACTATAAATGTAGATTCACAATATTATTTGATTTTATTCCTTCGCATAATTCTACTTATCACAACTCTCAAAATTGAAACGAGATAGAAACTATTAAAGAAGTGATGACAAAAATGGCATGTTAGATTTCCATTTATTTTATCATTAAAAAGATTTACAGGTGGTACTGATATCAGATTATAAAAATCAGGATCCTCCATAAATTAAAAGTTCTTGCTCTTGCTGAGCAATAATAAGGGAGCTAACATGTCAGTTTCGAAAGGTCTAAAAAGCAGAAATACAAGCAGCAATGAGAAGTGAGATCTTAAAAGCACGTAGGCATTTTAGAAGTAGAGTCTCGTAGAATGCAATGAAAAAATAGTTCAAAAAGGTAACTTGCCAAAACAACTGTGTTAATCCTTCCCTCATAATGGTCTTCATGGCAGAATTAGTAACACTCTTTTCCTTTTTTTTTAAATAAAATATTTTTTAAAACAGGCCCTGATATAATGACATTGAATTCCATGCAAATATTCTACTTCTTAAGGAATAATTTATTGTAGCTTTACTGGAAAATTTCATCTGAATCTTAAAAGGTTTTATGGCCTCAATTATAGCACTTTTACTCCTAATAATCAGTATTGATTTTACCCTATCATCCTTTCTAAAGATTCTCTTGGTTTACAAAGAATTCAAATCTTGACTAAGTTTATACAGTGAAAATATTTTTGTTCTAAAAACATCCAGATCTTACTTTGTTAGTAGGAAGCAAGTGTAGTGTAAGGCAGTGGGAGAAAGGCAGATAATTAGCAAGGTTGCTCAGTGACCTGCATTTGTGCTCATCATTTTACATGTTTTCACTGTGCTCCAGAGCTTTGTTCACTGTGTCAGAGAGTCTTTGTCTCATTTGCAGTTACAGCCCATACTCTTGCTGCAATGCCCAGATACCTCAGGAAACACTACATATTGACTTACATGGAGCTTTCACTATGCACCCCTCCGAGGAAATAGAGCCTTCTGAATCACCTCCGTGTGCCACAAGTCTCCTGTCTGCTCCCCTTCACAACCAGGCTTTTCCAGCTATGCAGGTCTCTCAGGAGCTAGCTCTGAATTGTGACTTCTCAAGACAACACACACCCAGTTATGATCTTCTGCCGATGCAGCACTGATTTCCTTTATTATTAACAGTACTTTGTGTGAAGAGTCTGAACTACAAAGTGCCTTCTCTGTAGGTCTGGTGCTCCTGCTGGGCTTCACCTGGTGATGAGCAGCAATGAAGTGCTGTCATGCAAGGCATCTCAGTGCTTGTGGAACTGGGAGTCATGAAGAAGGCTGTGATTCAGGCAGCCAGTTGCATCTTTTTACTCCTGCAGGGTGTAACATCCTTGTTCTCTCCACTAAGCAAAGCAATGAAGAACAGATACACTTTGATCAGGTAGACCTATGTTTTATTCAGCTTTACACAGATGAAGTTTGACTCACTTTCACAGGAGAAAGCCAGTGGTCAAGTGAGATCCTTGAGGGCTCTGTCCACAGTGGGCATATTTGGTTACATCTCCCAGCATGATCTCAGCTTTCCAGCCAAAGAATAAGCCAAAGAATATACATACATAACATATCTATCTATCTATCTATCTATCTATCTATCTATCTATACACGCACTATTTAAATATTGACTTGTTTTTCAGCTGGGATGAGTAAGGAATAAATATATGGCAAAAGTTATATGAAAGGAATAGTATACATAAAATGTCTTTGTTTCTATTGCCTTGTACACCTGCTCTGTGGCTTCTTTTACTCTGTCCTCCTGCTCCCTTACACTAGGTTTATTTCAGCATCTTTGGAAATGAAAAGATCCCCTTTTATTTCAGAATTAGTATTAGACTGATGAAAAGAATGAACCCCAGGGGCTGTCTTTTCCAATCATGCACTGTACAAGCACTTGAACTGACTATGTTCTGCAGAACACTGAAAACATGGCATGCCCAGGAAATGTTTGCCATCACATTAGTGATGCTGTAATGGGCACCACAAATCACCTGGACATTAATAGAACGAAATCACTTACTGCCTCTGAAAGCAGCTTTATTCTCAGTTGGTGTCCTGAAGGCACCATGTGTGCAGTCTAGAGTTTCTACCACAAAGAATAAAATTTCAAATATCATAAAAGTCCAGTTTTACTTGCTGCTTTTGGAGTTTGTTTAAGTCTCCACTGATTGTTTCTGATGGCAATCCCTTAAACACAACTAGTGTTGGAGAAAACCCATTAAAAAAAATTAGTCATCTTGCAAACTTTAAGTGATCTATTTTTCTAAAGGCTTTAGCAGGACAGGATACACATGACTTCTAATGACTGCCCTTGCTCTCACTTAACTGCAATAATGCATCAAACGTGTTTCTTTATCCTGTTATTGCCAGTTTGTAATTTGATCGTCAGACAGATTTGAATTCTCCCCAAGCTGTTCCAACGTGTCTGTAACAGAAGCAGAGGTACCTACATGCACTTCCCATTTTGCTCAGAAAATAGAACAGCTTCAATGATCTCAGCCCATGTGAAGCAGACAGCAGTGGTTAAATTAACTGTTGTGATCAAAGAAATGGGCTGTTAAAAATACCTGGTTTCCTATTAGAGAAGACTTTTTAATTGTGCTTCTGGTGCCTAGGACACATTTAATTTTTTATGAGATAATTCAGGTAACAGTCCATTAGAATGTGCATTTGATTTAGCCTGAGGAAGTTTAGGAAAAGAGAGAGCACTCCTGTGTCAACAGTGGCTGTCCTTGTTCCCCCGCCCCTGCCAGTACTGCCTGGGCAGCAGAGCGAGCAGTGTGCCCGATCCTCTGTCCCCACGATGAACAGCCAGATGCATGGGTGCACACCACCATCAGCTGTAGGCTACATTAATATATCTAGAAGTGATGTACACTGACTGAAAGCCTGGTCTGCTTTCCTTGTTACAGGAGCAGTACCTTCTGCAGTTAAATTCAGGAGATCTCAGGAGTCAAATCTTTTACTGTCCATACAATAAAATATCAGGCAACTCAAGTTTATCTTTCTGCTTTTAACTTATTTTTCACTTTGTATTAATAGAGTGTTTGTTGTTTCATGTTCAAGAAACCATCTAGTTTCTCTGGTGCTACTCTAGCAATCAAACTGATAGCTGTAAACCAGATAAATAGGAGCTGTATGCCACCGTTTCTGCTGGCTCATTTTTCATTTTTTGAAATAAACCCCCCAGAGTCTTTTTGCAGAATAAATTGAAGATAAAAAAGTTATCTCTTGACATGGATAGTTTGAACATGTCAGATTTGTGAAGCATTTTCTCTGGCTAGCTTAGCACTCTGCCTTTTGAGAGACACGTAAGGCAAAGCACAGCTGTCAGAATTAAAAAAAAAATAGTTATATAAGATAAAATTAAGTAGCTCTATTAAAAGCAGAAGATTTAGAAAGTCAGGTTCCACTCTCCTTGTTAATGCCAAGCAGCTTTTCACTCCACAATTTCTCCTTACTGAAATCAATGAAGTACTTGAGGATAATACTCAGTATGAGGAAACATGCCTAGATCTGGCCTTAACTCCTCTGTTGTTAGCAGTGAAGTTGCCCTTACAACCTAGGATCATGCAAACGGTCCTTGGTCCAAACAGGAGAGAAGAATAAAGGATCTGTATGGATCTGGGCAGCCGGCTCACTAGTTGCTGGGGGACCCATTTATTTTGAGGAGTTATTTTGTTTCATATTTTACTGTGGGAAGTTTTGACTGATATAGAAGCAATAAGACATCTTGTTTTCCTTACTCATTCTTTGTTACTCTGACAAGATAAGGACAGTGTGTATATATACACACACACATACATATTTTTTGTATATTTATAAGCAGAATATCCAGTTTAAGCACTGCAGAAGGGAGTATATTTGTACACAATTCTATTTCATGGTAAGCTATAGAAACGAAACTACTTTCAGCTCTTGCAAAGCTGGTCATATCTGGATCTGAAATAATAGATCTGCAATTATTAGCATTAATAATTCTCAATATAATGCCATTTGATTTTAATTTTCCATTTATATCTTCATCAATTCTGACAAATATGTGGCAAAGATTTTACACTGCACTGGCTTCCTTAAATGTTCGTAAAAAATCTGCATTTGCACACTTAAGAACACAAATTTTTGTGGTTTTATTCTGCTCATGCTTCTAGACCATGGTAGTACTGATTTAATTAAAATTATTCCTGACTTACTCATTATGTAAGCTAGGAGAGATTGAACTCTCCATCCTGCTGTCTGAACCTGTTTTATGGAAGCTGAATGAAGGATAGGGACATAGTGGTTTCAGGGGTGTTTGGGAAATAATTAAATCAAAACTCTCAGTCTGCTTCTTGTTGCAGTTCCTAATAGGTGATTAGTAGGTTGGTTTCAGCATGCCTGCATTTTCTATTCAGTGCAATCCCTCTGACACCTCACAAGGGTAAGGTCCTCTAAAGTTGAAATTTTTATATAAATGTGCAGTGGGGGTTAGGGTTAGGAGTAAGATTAATAATGATCTTTCTGGAAATATCCTTTTCTTTGAGAAAGTAAGTAGTTTCAGCAATTTTATGGTCAAAATTATAGCCATAAAGAAGGAAAAGCTCTATAGTTGTAAGGCAGTTTTAATGTTAGATGTTCAATTCCTTACAGGAAAATACACATTAGGGAAGAAAAACTCCTCCCTTTGATTAGATGTTGTACTAAATATGAAGGCTGAACTAAAATCTTGACTTCCAAGATGAAAGTATTTCTTACCCTAATTTGTAGGAATGTCAGAGCATTCTTTTACTTAGAAGTCACTACTGGTGCTTATTTACCGTCTCACTAAGTCACACAGGTGCACCATTTCACCACCAATGTACTGATTGTCCTCTTCTCACTAGCACCACCACTAACCTGTGATGAGCTTCAGGCAAATGAGTCTTTTCCCATCTTTGCCTGTGTGAGTAGTCCCAATGATTTTACACAGGGAAGAGATAAATCTAGTGCAGGTGTATATGCCTGCCTCATCAGAGACTTTACTGCTATGAATCATCTTATACCATCAGTGTGACAAGCACAACAACGTTCTGACTAGAGCTTTTGAAATCCCTGAGTTAATAGCAAGAGCAGTAAACGTGATCTGCTTTGTTCTGTGGTGTGAATTAGACTAGTTCATGGAAATCAAGTAAATTTAGTGGTGTAACTGAGCTAGTGTTGGTCAATGACACAACCTTGAATTTTGTAGTAAAAGCTGGATGTAAACTATCCAGTCTTATTATGTGTAAAGAGACAGCCAGCCTTCAAAGGTGAAGATATCCATATCTCAAATGACAAGTCATAGGTGAGTCGGGAAGTTATGGCCTTTCAATTAATGGAAGAAAACATCCCAGTTATCTGTGAAAGTCTCTTGCACTGTCCAAATAACAGAAGGTATTGCATGGCAGTGCTAGAAGACACTCATAAGAATTGTTAGCATAATGCAATAATACGGATTTCACTCTGTCTGTCCTAAATTTGTACTCTAGTACTCTTCAGTGATGTTTCAATATTCAATAATATTCAGTGTTACTCTAATAAAGACCATCAATCTGGAAATAAAGAAGGCAACAAGTAAAAGAAAATAGGAAGGAGGTATAGGGTGAATTCTTGACCCTACTGAAATTTATACCAAGGACATAATGCTAATGATTTCTGACATTCATTTCCATATACTTAGATAAAGACATTCTCATGTTGGTCCAATAAAGAAGGAGAAAATGTCCAAGTCATAGAAGATTTATCTATCTGCTGATAATGTGTTAATACTATGGTGTGGATATAGTCAAACTGTCATACCATAATAATACCAAAGGTAGATTGAGGTGATTAATGAACAGTCCATATATCAAATATGTGCCTGCGTAGGAACATCCCCATAGCCATTTACACAGAGCTGAACACTTCAGGTAGGACCTGGGATAATGGCTAGAGTTGGGAAGAACCAGGATTTTCACTACCAAATTAATTCAGTCTGTAGGAGGTTGAGATGGCAATGGAAGATGACTGGTTTGGTAAGAATAGAAGGTCCTAGAAAAAGGGAAAGAATTCTGGATAATGACTTTGGTTGAAAGCAGTGGAAAAGGCTTTAGCCTTGGTCAGTATGTTCCCATATACAGACAATAATGCAAAAATAAATAGAACTGCCCATGTAATGGAAGTTGCCTGGTTCATATAGAAGGTTCTTACTCCCTGGGTGAAAGCCATAATTTTCAGCTTCATTTTCCCTCTGAACATCAGATTGAGCATTTGTGAGGCAATGTCCTGTGAAAGGAATTTCCCTTCCCTTAAAAGAAAACAGCTAACATATCTCCTGACAAATATGACTGAACTCGGTAATAATTTTCATTTGCTGATGTTCACCCAGTAAAGAAAGGAAGCAGCACCCTTCCTCTCAAAGGAAATGAAGAACTCTGTTCTCAGTATGGGGGTGTAGGGGGAAGGCTAATTACTTTTTCCATGCCAGGAGAGAAATGACATGTGGCTAGAAAGAAATGTGAATTCTGGTGACCCTGCAACCTCTGCAGAAACGTGACCTTGGCCTGTAACAAACTGCGCTTCGTGGTGGGGCGCGTGCACAGTGCAAGGGGCAGGGCCTCAAAGGCAGAGAGAAATACAGCTCAGGAACCAGAGAAAATCAGCACAGGGAAAAGGGAATAACATGGAGTAGTTTGTGTTTCTGTAAGGCCATGATTCCTTAAGCCAGAAATTCACAAATCAGGCGAGAAATTATTTTGATAGTGGCTTAACCATCATAAAAAACCCTTTTCCAAAGTGGTATTTAGAAAAACGTGTACTATAATGAAGTAAACAAAGCACTTTGTGCCTTTTTCCTTTGGCTCTGAAACATTTTTCCTCCCCAGCTTTTAATCACTATTTGAGAACCTTCTCTTTCCCTACTGCTGACAACTGTGATTTGTAAATTGATTTCTCCCCCAAGATGCTTGGTGTTCCATTTCAGCTCCAGTCCTCTACAATTGGGCCCAAATGGTTGTTTTGTACCAGTAAATTACTGACACACCTGGAGACAGAGCTCTCGACACCTCACTCTTCACCCACTGCTCTTGGAGTGATGCCTCACTGTTCATGCAGTGCTAGCACTGCTGGCACACTGCTGCTCCTGCAGTAATTGAAGTGTGGCTCTCTGTGACTGGAGCTGGCAGTTGGAAATAGAGAGTAGGACAGTCTTGGTGACTATTCTTCTTTTTCTCTTAGGTATTTTTCAGGAATGTTGCCCCCCCAGTAACAGCAAAGTGCACTTTCATAGCCAGACCCTATTCTGCTGTCACAGTGATAATCCACCATTTGCTGGATTATTTAATGTAAAATTCTAGGAAAAAATATCATGGTAGGAGGAAAGCTTCACACAATAATTAAAAAAATATGTAGAAGAATGTGTTTAAACTTATGTTTAAATACAGAACAAATTACATCCTGAAATACAAAACACAATGGTAACTCGGAGAGACGGATGTAGAGAGGAGAGAATACTGTAGATAAAAGCTAATTTAAAAGAGAAAAATTGCTGTTTCACAGGACAACAATAGTAATTCATTAAAATATTTATAAATGCCACAATATCTACTATGCATAAAAGAGCACTGCAGGAATTTTCATGCAACTACAATATCAGGAATGTGTTGCATGTATTTGTATTATTTATATACTTCTAGTATTCTGCTTGGTTTTTAAGACTGCTGCATCTCATGTGCATAAGATCAGACACTGCACCCATGTTATACTCAGTAAAAGGCCAGTGAGTAGTTTTTGATGAATTAACACACAGAATAATAATTTATCATAAAATACCCTCTGTTTAAATGAAAACAAAATAAAAACTTCAGTATTTATTCTGTCATCTAGTCCTCATCATTGCAAATATACTTAACTCTGTTATATGAAAGGAAGAGAAAAATCAATTTTCTTCTAAAATGAGTAAATGTCTCTTTCCCATGTTGTAGATATAAAACTCACTTGCTTATCTCCATTACAAAGAGATTTAACAGCAAAGCTGCTTGCTAAGCTGCTCTATTGTGTAGAAGGTTCATTCCTCAGGTGAATAGCTGTGGAAAAAGTCTCCTTTTAGATTGATCTCAGATACAATAACCCTTTGACTTCTCTTCCTTCCTTCTCTGAGCTTCAACCAAGTATTTAATGGGATAGTGAATCATCTGTCCTATTGATCACAAAGCATCTTTATTATTATTATTATTATTATTATTATTATTATTATTATTATTATTATTATTATTACTATTGCATTTTTTAAGGTGCTCTGTATATTATACTGATCAATTTAACTCTAGGGCTTAAAACTATATATACTTCTTGGTCTGGAATAAAAAGCAAATATTTTTTGTTTCTGTGTTATGACATAGTTATTTTAATTTAGCTTATTTGTTTTTAGAGCATAAAAGTGTTCATGATAAATCAGACAAAAGCCCCAAGTTTAATTAAAACAAAACCAGAAACAACCCCCAAACCTGTAAACCAACAAACAAAACAAACACAATTGCTAGACCTATTTGAGGTGGTCATTGAATGATCCAAACCTGTAGGACTGAGATAAATTACTTGTGGTAACATTTTCCTCTTGGAAAATCACAGATGAGACTAAATGAGACGTTTTATATATATAGTAGCAAACAGTCACAGGTACATTTCATTTTGAAAGTCCCATCTGTCTTACAGCCCAAACAGTTTTTGACACCACAAAATGATTGCTGCACTTCACATTATATGAAAAGGCAATAAGAGTTGATATACACCAGGGCTCTAAACATCGAAGCTCCAATTTATTATACTATGTGTGTTTTCAGGAACTAGGTTTAAAAAAGGGAAGAAAAAAGAAATTAATAAGTTATATTAATTACCCTAAAAATATAATCAAGACTTGATTTCAAGACTCTGAAATACCTAATCCCTAGAATGATCATCTGATTCATAAATTCAAGCTGTTGCTTTTATCTATTTTTTTCCCACAGAAAAGTAAACAGAATGCAGGAATGTGATTTATTGTTTGATCACATTTTAATTTACTGCACTAAAGCTGCAAATATTAAGGGAACTCAGCTTGTATACTTGTTTGGAGCCTGTTCCAGCATGCATCTTAAAGCTAGCTGTGTGGGGCAATCCACAGTCAGTAAGGTTTAAATTAATAATGTAGACTTAAATACTACCATCAAAGCAAAAGAGTTAATTGCTTTCCTATTTGGAGTATGACACTGAAACGCCACAAGAGCTCAAAATGATTGTTACCATCACCAGGAAACGAAGTGTGGAGTTTATCCAAGATTAAAGACAGAATAGTGTGCTGTCTTATTGCTTAATAAAGAGCTACCAGCAGTATATTCAGTCACAGCTACAGTCACCTTCCTCATCTGCACTATAAAGAATCTTACAAATAAGATTCAGGTTATGCCTCTGAGCAGACAGTCTTTGGATCCTATGCATTACAAAATGACGTTTAACAAACAGAAGCATATTATCCACAATCCCCTCAAAAAGATGTCTTACACGACTCTAAAAGGCAAACAAATAATAACTCATAAAATTATACAATAGATTATTTAAGCCCATTGTACCCATTCAGGAAATAATTGTCCACTGGATATGGAAGATGGTTTTGTATCAGACTAAAGAATCTTTTTTTTTTTTTTTTTTAATTAATAATGAGTATCTCTGGAATGCTTGCATGATTATAAAAGAATCCAAGATCCATCGTGGAGAATAAATTCTGGTGTTGGTCAGTTTGCTTCAGGAATAGCTACTCCTTGTGTGGATTTACAGGCTTTGGCTTGCCTCACTATCATGAGTATTACTGGGGATGATGCACCACTGACTAAATGACAATTGTTTGCTCCTTTTGGTTCCCATGATGACATTTAGGGGTATTGATCACAGCAGTTTGGACTGAAATAAGAGAGCAATGATGTATACCTTTTGTGATTTCTGAAATGTAGTTTTTAGTGGTTGTTGGAACAAGAGTTTTACTTGAAATTTTTGCTTGCAGATAACTTTTCCTTGAAGATGCAAAGAAGTATGGTAGCTAAGGAAAACTGACAATACAAGTCTGTCTCCTTAGCATTCTTGCTTTGCAAGAATGCTGAGCATGGGCTTGAATCTCCATAGAAAACCAGAATAGATAATGATGAATTTTAGTATTTGATGTAATCTAAACCAATGCACTATACTACAGTTCAGCATGTCCTGGCAGACTATAACAGAGCAAGTTATACAGGAAGGCAGATAGAACATCCGTTTTTCACATTCTTAATGAACAATGTGAATTTGTTGCTTTCAGAATAACAGATGATTTAATTGAATCTGTATAATCTAATGCAATCAATCTCATTTAACTAAATGTCACACAGCCCTTTTCACCAAGAGACAGTTTATGTCTATACACCAAGGGGCAGGACCAATTTCTGAAACTCTTACTAGTGTGAGATCAGCTTTTATGAGTTGCCCTGAAAAAGCAGAGCACTTCTATTTTGTTTCTAACTTAACTGCTAAAAGCACTGCCCTCAAGAAACATTCAAAATGTTGGTCTATTTTCTAACAGCAGAGAAATGGAGAGTTATAAAAATAGAAAGAAAAGAACTTGTACTTAGTGAGTTATAAGCAAAGCAGAATGTAGGACTGAACAGAGTTTTAAGAATTATTCTTTTTTTCTTCCCCCCAATGAGTAAATTGCATTTTTTTGTGACCAAGCACAATTTTCAGCTTTGGCATATTTCTAATTTTCCCATCATATATTTCATACACACTGCAACAGTCTAGTGTTGTTATGAATATGGCTGAGTATTAAGTACTCATAGATCAAGTCCAGATAGTTTAGCTACATAGGTCTCACAATGAGAAGTGTTTGAAGTGTCTCTGGTCAGCAGAGGTGCAGGGCCTGGAGGACAGCACCCTCCCTGGTCCTTGCTCCTGGTCCCTGTATCTTCTCAGCTGCCTCAAATTCACATAATCCCACCACTCACATCCTCTGCTTCTGCTAAGGAGAAGCACAATTGATTTAGTTGATAAATATCTGTCAGACGATGCACTGCAGGATATGGGATGAAGGGCTCTGACTGGGCAGCCAGGTTTATGGCCAAGGCTGTCCTATGTCTAGCACAGGAAAAAGCAGGCTTTTGATACGCCTGTACCATGCCACATTTATTGTAAGATGCGAATGGCTGAGCACTGGCTTTCATCTAGCATGGACTTGTGTTCAGTGTGCTATATAGATGTACTATCACCTGCCTCAGCAGACAAACAGTACTGCCAAATAAGTTTTCCAAAGCAAACAAATGTGACTGATTATTCTGCAAGACAACATAAACTGTGTTGTAGGATGTAAAATTTGAAAATGAACTTGATTAGCTGTGTTAATGCACTGAACATTCATGATAGTTTTAGTATTCATATAGTTTTAACTGGAAATTAATCCTATCAGAAGGATGTGAAGTAAGGGAAAACCCGTAAAAAAAAAGGAGAAAAGAAGTGACTTGGGAACTTATATTTCTGGTCTCAAAAGCTAGGTAGAGAAAAATATATGAAGGCATATTGTCACCTATACACTTTTCTTTATGGATATGAAACATGTATATAAGTACCCTAAAATGCAGTAAAGTGCGTTATGTGTGCTTTCAAAAGAGATCTTGAAGCCTAAAGTCATTATGGGAGAGAGTCGCTTTTAGAAATAAAGCACAGGATTCTTAAATCACTCTGTCACTTTGAAAAATAAATCTGAGATCATAAATGACCCCACTGGCCTTAAACTTCAATCTAGAGAGTGACACCACTAGTTGCATTTTATAATTCTCCCTAATTAATTTTCATTTTGTGTCAATTCGCAAGGAAGAAGAAAACTCACAAAATTCATGATTTCTGCTGTATTCCTTACTTAAAAATTCTTTCATTTTCCAGTCCCTATTTACCTTTTGAAATTTGACAGGATCAGAAACCAAGTAGGGGAATGAGTGATCAAAAGATGCTGATTTATGATCTAAAGCTTTTGAATGTTTTTAAGACCTTCAAGAGTACAATTTAATGTTTCCCCAGGTGACTTTGGTTTACACAGCCACCCCTTACACAGATAATCTAGGCAGACGTTGTCTTTGGCAGCATTACAGAACTGCATTTCACAAAACCAGCCTGTTTGTTAACTGTTTTTCTCTGTTTCAGACAGCCACTCATGCATTATTTATGGCAGTAGGCATTGCTGTATGTTTTCTTTCACCCTCTATTTGATTACAGAAATGTAATTGTGGCTAGCAGAAAAGCAATGGAAATACTGAAAACATAGATTTATTTCTCCTTTGTGTCTCTTGTCTTTATCAGAATGTGTAGGAATATTTGGTATGGGGGCTTGCTTGGGTTTCTTTATGGCTTGATTCACTATCAAAAGTATAGTCATGCAATTTTTGATTTTCTGAAAGAGCTTCTGAACTTTTGAATAGTAAGTAACTGAATGGACTATTAATTTATGGCATGTGGAAATCCATGATGTTTGCCCCATAGTCATCCCCTTGCAGTTTACAGGTTAGGTTACCTGAATAATACATCTGGGATCTATTTATTTTCTTGCAGTCATTTACACTCCCCACCACATTAACATCCCAAAACTATACATGGAAAAAAAGGGTGCTAACATTAATCTGAGAAACACAGTAGTAGCACAAAGAGAAGCAGCACTTTTTTCCAGGCTATCAGCAGAATGACTTATCCATTTTTATCTACTTACCCAGTTTGTAGAGAACAAATTACAGTAGGGGTGGTGGGGTGGGGTGGTGGAGTGAAAACTGAGTAAATTTGGTTTGATTCATCACCTGTCCTACTTTGCAGATCAATCAGTTAATAATTTCATTGACCTGGAGGATCATTCAGGACAATATATTTAATTCAGGCATGCATTTAGTTTAATTAAGGTTTGAAGTTACAGTGTTCTGCTGCAAAGAGCTATTAAATCTGTTTTCTGTCTGGTTTCTGTTCACCATGTGAATTTCCTGTACTGGGTATCATTCATAAAAGATGTTTTATTTTAATTTATCTAAATTGCTGGCTGCTTCTGTGAAATTTTGCACCTTTCTTTAGAATAAGAACCATCTGAAAATCTTTCTGCATTGTTGGATGAATGTGGTGGTAGGGTTAAGGTTAAGCCTGTTGGCATTTCAGCAAATGGACTTGAGAAGGTACACAACTCTTGGGAACCAGATATCTGAAAACTGGATGAGAGAGCAACTGAGAAAGGGCACAATTGCTATGAGGCAGTCAGAGAGCAGGAACTACAGAGACAAGGGCTTTTCATGAATATCTTTTGCAATGGCATGGCAAGGCATAACTCACACTAGCAGGCAGCAGCTTTGTGGCCATTATCCCTAAATGATACAGGGGATTTAAACCTAGCTTCAGAAAAAATATTAAATATGTATAGGAATAAGAGTAAATAAAATAACCAACAATTATAATAAATCTGTCATTCACATATATCACAAAAAATTACAATCTTATTGTTTTCAAGGTGTTACCTGAGAAATCACAGGACATTAATTGCCAAATGGAGAAAATCATTTGACCCAAATGTTAGTGCATTTACTGTTCATTGCTAAGGCACAAATTTTACCAAGAAGCAGGCACATCTGATATTGTTATTTTGGTTTCAGAGAGATGAAGCTGCATGCAGGTCTGATTTGAGAGCACATCCTTGAAAAGCACATTTGCTATTTGGAATGTTATTTCTTCCCTATATGAAGAAGGGCTGGACAGCACACAGTTCATGCTATGAACACAGGGAATATGTCTTTCTCAGTGGTTATTAATTTTTCCTTCCACTCTTGTATTTGGTTTTTATTTTATTTATCTGAAAAAAAATGATTGGAGGACAGAAGCCATGGTTGAAAAGTGTATTACTGTGTGTGGAAACACAGGTAAAAAACCCCATTTTTTAAACATTTGCAAACTGTGCAAATTCACTGTTGTCAATTTTGCAATCTTCACCATGAAAAACTAAATGGGGTCTGCATTAGTTCTGTCCACTAATATGTGAAAAAGCACTAAATATGCCATTTTAGTGGCTTTCCACCTTTTCATTTAAGCCTAGTTTTCCTATTTCCACAATGCATAACCTTCTGCTTGAGTTAGGTATCTCCCTGTTCACAGAACAAACTTCTTTTTCCTTTACATTTTAATGCACGCTTTTCCTAGCTGTCTCAGTGTTTGACAACTGTTCAACAGAGGTTGATAACTGTTCAAAAATACTTGAAATAAAAAGACTGCCTGGACTGCCTGCAGTAGGGCAGGAGTGTCCCCTAGATGCGGGCCTCTGGGTCAGAGACCCTTTCTCACTCAGACACAATGTCATTACTTCCCATTTAATGAATCGTATCAGTCCTCCTTTAATATTGTTCTTCATCTTACTTTTTTGTTTTTGTTAAGGGCCTGATCCATCACAGCATTTAAGCACATGGTTGAGGGTTGCAAACCTACTAGGGTAAGTACCTTGACTTTTCATAATCCTGTGAAGTGTGTAAAGTGTGTAGCTTTGGCATTAGAAAAGATGGATTTAAATGATGTCTCTGATAAAAACATTTTTTTGTTCAGCACTTACTCTTCTCTGTAACACAAGAAGTTTCTGCAGGTTGTGTTGCATATATTTCAAACAAGGCTGGTTTTGACAAATGGACTGTTACTTCGTAAGTTCTTTTTTGAGGCTGTCACACAATAATAAATTTTTGAGTTATTATTGCTTATCTGTACTCCTCAAAAAACTGTTTAGCTTCTTTTAGACACCCTGAAGGACTACTTAATACTTATTTTTTTTCAGTTCAACTTCTTAAAGGACTTAAAAGCAAAATAAGAAAATGGGATCACAGTAGGCTCAAAACCTTTACTTGCAAACACCAAGGGTAAGTGTTACGTAACATTCTCTTCTGAGAACTGAATTTGGTCCAGAGCAGAATTTTCCTATCTCTAAGTACTGGAAATAAAATGTAATTAAACCTCTGCATAGTCCTTGTGTACTATAAATACATTAATAAAAGAGGCAGAGGAATTCAACTCCTAAATTATTAGCAGTAGTAAAATGCTGAATATTGAAACACAGTTTAATTTATTCATTTATAATTTTATCAGGCTAAAATAGGCCTCTAGGAGCAATTTAAGCATTACAATAATGTAATTGTTCAGTAAAGTCAGCAGTTAGATACACAGCTATCTCTGTGCAAAAAAAATTAAATAAATAACAAACTAGTGGTGAAGTCCCATGTTGCAATTTAAATTAATGGTGAATTTACACAAAGCCAGCAGATTGTTCTCCCATCTCTTTATGGACAAGCAACTTGCGTATTTCAGTGTGAAAACTACTGGTCAGTGAACCAATGCAACTAACCTGGTTCAGTGCTGGCAGATAGAGAGTCAAGCTCTAACTGTAAAACATCTAGGTAACCAGTGCATCTCTAAGTTAGCATCTACAAAGTATAAAACTCCTAAGTCCAAAGTGAGCTTAGGTGTTGACTATGTGCCTTGGATATATTTTAGGGAAAACTACTTAGGCCCAAGGTAAAAGAGAATAGATGCCATATATAAATAGCAGAGAGTCTAGTGTACTAGACTCTACATCTTCAAAAGACTCGCAGGTAGGCATTTCAAATCTAAGACAATCAGGGAAAAGTTTTTGCTGATTTATTTCCTCTTATGAAAGAGTGCTCTCAGTTCCAGCCTACTGTATAGGGCAGATGACGTGACTCACAATAATCATCAATATTAACCCACAGGTAAGTTCCAAAACTATTGTAATGCAGATCAAACTTGTTTGAAATTCAGCAACCTTTCTCAACTTCCATGTGCAACTATAAGGAGCACTCATGGCTGAGCAAAAAAACCTGCAACATTGTGTCTCCAATCCAACATAATGCTGCTTCTCAAATCTCAAAGGACTTCAGTCCGTACTTTTCTGGAGTGGTACTCAAAAGTACAGATAGGAGTGACCTGCTCCTGTTATAGTTGAAAATCTAGCCATCTTTCAGAAGAATTTTCATACAAAAGGAGGAAAAATGTGAGTGGACCAGACATCTGAATAGTCTCCTTGGTGAAGCTAGAGCTTTATATCATGCTTATGTCCAGTTTGGAAGGCTTGAAAGTGTCCTCAGGAGGTTTCTGGTCAAACCTTCTGCTCAAAGCTGGATCAGCTCTGAAGTCAGGTCAAGCTGCTCCAGGCTATATCTGGTCTGGTTTTGAAACTTCCATGGGTGAAGCCTGCATGTCTGGCCCATCTGCCTGACTATCCTGATGCCACTGTAGGGAATAAGCCTAATTTCACAAACTGCTCCCATGCTACACTGAGGAAAGGCCAGCCCTGCATCCTGTACAGCCTGTATTTTCTTTCCACGAAAAAAGGGGCAAAGTCTGCTCAGGCTGGGAATACAACTATGAACTATGGCTTTCTCAACACTTAAACTGTACTTATAATTGTAAATTCATATTCTGAGCATTTCTTGTTAAACAGAAGAGCTAGAAAGAATTGTTTCCGATTAACATAAATTCTAAGGTCACCACTTGAGATCCAAAGCACAGTTACTAATTTAGGTCTTAATCTGATCTGATATCAAAAGCATCTGGCTCCAGTAAAGAAAACATAGTGTCTGGACATTAGCTGAATTCCTCCAGAATCTGCTGAAGGTCAAAGAATTTCATGGGTGGAATGTGTCCTGTGGACATCATTCCAGTATCATCCTCATGGCCATGATTATAATATACATGAAATATTATTTTTTTAAAAATTAAAATCTACTTATTATTCTTTAAAAAAAAAAATAATTTAAGCTTTATTAAGATGTTTTCTATCTTATGCTGCCTCTCAGTCAAATGTCTTTTTGCGACAAGTTTACTACTCAGGGGTCAAGGGCAGAAAAACTGAATGCTAACAATTTGCTGCTGATAAAGGTGGCATTAAATGGACTTCTAACATGTTGTAAGATGTCAAGAAGTTATTTACAGTCTCAAACACATACTGCACATGAAGACAGATGTATATTTGTAGACATTGCATAGTATATTTTTCAACAAGGAATATAATAAAGCCAGACTGAGAAGGGCAATCAAGAAATCTGTGAAGCCCTGTTTCACTGTTTCCATAGTAACCTCAATAAGCTAGTAACCTTGGTTAGGGACAACCCCATAAGCAAATATATTGTAAAAATGTCTCAGTCACAATGAACACACTCTCCCTGTTTGCCTTTTGGTATTGCCTTCACAAATATCTCGCCCCTTTATTAGTTTACTTGTTATCTTTAAGAAGCAAAACCTGAAGCATAATATCATTACCTGCCCCATCTATTGCTGTCAGTATTTTAAAAGGCAGGTTGCAGGTACAGTACAATTCATTAGGATTAAACTATGCTGAGAAGAAAAAAAAAAGGAATTGACTTGCATGTTTGTCCAGAAAATGACCAAAGCCTTTTCAATATTATTACAACTGCAAATCTGGGAGCTAACTGTACCTGCAGAACCACTTGCCCAGCTCCCTGCTCCTAGCAGATCCGTCTCTCAGTTTTTGGAAAGAATGCAGCTAACAAAATGACAGAGCCACCTAATTTGGTTTTGCACAGACATAGAGAGCATACTCAAAAATTATGATTTTGATTCAAAAGGCAACTAAAAAGCAGAGTCTGGATTTAAACTCTTTGTGCATGATTTTTGTACCTGATGTGATGTGGAATGCCCTTCTCTAAAGCAGTGCTTCTCAAACTGCTCTGCAGAGCCCTGAGCAGTGGTCCACAGCCACATTAAAATATAATTACTTGCAAATAGATCATTTGTGTGCAGCTGTGTGGGTGGAACACCAGAGCCCCACAGGGCTCTCATCCCACTCCCAGGTGAGGGAGCAGGGCAGCAGGGGGGGCACTGGGGCAGCCCCGGCCCTGGGCATTGGGCATCCCTCTGGGTCAGGAAAAGGTGGAAGCTGTCCTGGGATGTGGGCTTGTGGGAAGACCTGGTATGGTGGGGCGCATGGGGAGATGGAGACTGCCCCTACTGTGGTATTGCTGGGGCAGGGACTTCCAGGTCTGGGTGCTGACCTGAGGTCCTGGGCTGTGGGTCTGGCAGGACAGACAGGCTCATCAGTGTCTTCACGGCTCTGACTATGTGTTCTGCATGGAAAATTTTGTATAATTAACTGAAGGGAGAAAGGGCCCCTACCTCTTGAGTATTTTACCACATCTAGAACTAAAAAGCATCAGAAAAATCAGAAAAATGAAAATCAACATGATATTTTTATGATCATTACACAGTCCTGCAGTACCCAAGTGTGTGTACCCAAGTGTAGGTGCCAGGTGAACAGAGGACAACATAAAGTCCTGCCTTGAATGTGTGATTCAGTTAAGGCCCCAGTTCTGCAAAAAAATGCATGTGCTTCAGCATCTTAAAGCAGGGCTGTGGCTAAATTCCATAAGCTATGTAATTTTTTTTTCTTCTGATGAATTAATATATGGATAATGTACAAATGTGATTTCATTGGAGACAAGATAGCTACCAGCTATGATATCAGGTACAATCCATTTGCAAGTAAATAGTAATTATTTTTAATGTGTCTTTATTGACTTCTAATAATCTCTGAGGGGATTAATACCTCAGAAATTATGTATGTGCTGATGATAGAAAGCAGAATGAAATGTACTGATTTATTGCAACTCTTCATTAAGTTTAAAAGCATTCCACCGTGATGAAGACATCAACCATAGGCTGTGGTATTTTCACACTGCAAAGGAATAGTTAAGGACAGGAAGACAGGAAAAGAAAGCAAACTGTTTTAACTTGAATTCAAGCCAGATTTCACAAAACCAAGACCCTATTCAAATCCAGTGAAGTGAAACACACTAAAAGTATCCACCACTTTTCACTGTTAAAGGTATGGGTGAAACATACCTGCTCACGTGTGCGCTGAAAATTTTACTAGGTAAAGTAATAGCAGTTTACTATATCAATGAAAGATAATTATATAACTGAATTTCTTGTAAATAGTCAAATCTGGATTCTTACCTCTATTGCATACAATGATATAATTCCTTTGATTGATATGGACCTAGATTTAAACCCCCAATTTATGAGACAAAACAAAAATGACTTTTTAATTTGTTTCTGCTCAGTAAAATGGAGATTGAATTTTTTAATTAAGAAGATTAATTAAAACTCAAGAAATCAAGAAATAATGTGAATTTTTCATGATAAGGTTTCTTTTGGAGTTTATTTTCTATGAGTTGGCAGAAGAGAGTTATATAATAAATCTATATGTTTTGGACCTAGACAGCAAAACACAGAATATAAAGTTGGCCTCTCTTCATCTAAGAGAATGGAGGTATTATAAATTGCTAATGCAAAAGGAAAATTCCTCTTAACTCCAATGGGATCCAGATTTTATCTTGCATTCCTAATTATTTCCTGGTGAGTTCTACACATGTGAATATTACCAGGAAAAGTCAGGTCATTAATGCAAGTACCCCAATGTTATAAAACATTGAATGTGGGCTTGTTTCCCAAATGACACGTGGCTCTGCAGTCTCTGCATATATGTATTGCCATGTAGTACAGTTGAAATTCTTCATAAGCACTATCATCAGCTACCTTTCTCAGAGGAAAATAAGCATAGTATGTCGTTATGCCTAGGTCTGTATCACAGTTGGGCTACTAATGGTCAGTAGGCCAAATTCAGGAATAAAAATTGGTGATACTTAGTTTAGAAGCCTCTCAAACAGGGTCTCTGTCTTTTGTGGTACTTAACACACTGTCAGCACTTACAAATAAAAATACATAATTAAAAAATTAAACCCCCATTTGATTAAAAAAAAACCCCTTCAAAATAAATAAATAAAATCTTCCAAAACAGTTCCCACTGACTGGAAGAGGGGAAACACAACCCCCATTTTCAAAATGGAGATAAGGAAGACCCAGAGAACTACAGGCCAGTCAGTTTAAGTGCCTGGCAAGATAATGGAGCTGATCCTCTTTAAGACTCTGCTAGGCCACATGGGAAATGAGGAGATGGTTCATGGCAACCAACATGGTGTTGCCAAGGGCAAACCCTGCCCTTTGGTGACTTTGGTGGCTTTTTATGATGGTGCCACAGCACTGGTGGATAAAGAGAAGAGCTTCCAGGAACTGTGCAAAGCATTCAATGCTGTTCCACATGACATCCTGGTCTGCAAATTGGAAGGACATGGATTTGATGGATGGACCACTTGATAGATAAGGAATTGGCTAGATGGATACTCTCAAAGAGTTGCAATCAATGGCCCAATGTCCAAATGGAGTCCTGTGATAAGTGGAGTCCCTCAGGGGTCTGTTGGAAAGGGTTCACAGGTGATAACACAGGTGATCAGTGGGCTGGATTGCCTCTCCTACAAGTACAAGATGAGAGAGTCAGGGTTGTTCAGCCTGGAGGAGAGAAGACTCTGGGAAGACCTTATAGAAGCCTTCCAGTACCCAAAGGGGGTCTTCGGGAAAGCTGGAGAGGGGCCTTTTTATAAGGCCATGTGGTGATAGGACAAGGGGCAACAGTTTTAAACTAGAGCAGATTAGATTTAGATCGGACATTAGGAAGAACTTCTTTGATATGAGGGTGGTGAGACACGGGAACAGGTTGCCCAGAGAAATGGTGGGTGCCTCATCCCTGGAAGTATTTAAAACCACGCTGGATGAGAATTTGAGCACTCTGGTCTAGTAGGAGACGTAGTCCTGTCCATGGCAAGGAGTTTGGAACTACATGATCTTTAAGGTCCTTTCCAACTCAAGCCATTCTAGGATCCTATGAATTCAAAGTCTGATATTCAGCTATGGCAAAATAAGTTCTGGATACTTACCTTAAAAGGATTAATTAGACAGCAGTATCTCTCTGTACGTAGAGCCTTGGTTGCTCCAAGGCTTTGGATAATGCATCATTTTTACAGGGCTTCCTTGCTTCAGAGACCCTGTCTCCAAAGTGTGAGATGGCGTTTACAGAATCCGCAAACATAAATGCTGCTCTAGAACTTTTACTTGCAAAAATGCCGCAGTTTGATCAAACTTACCATTAAATTATCATATTTCCTATAATTATTCTTAAGGGTCAGAGAGAAAGTTTTAGGTGTCTTGGAATTCTCTAGATGGAACACTGCGTCTGAAAGTGCATTGATAGTAGTGTAGGAAGCATTTCCTTCTGTGAACTGACTGATCTCATAATCCTGGGCTTTAGGCTCCATATTCTGTGCTCCTTTATCTATATATCCCTGAGGTTTATAAAAACGTCTTTCTAAGGATCTTTCTTTTAGGAGTGCTGAAGGCTGTAAGCCCACTTTATACAGACAAAAATGTTCTGAGAGTATGTGGGATCTCATTCACATAGGCATGCTGCTCCTGAACATCCCAGCAGTGATTTCCATCTTCAGGCATACATGCTTCCACTGGTGCCATTGACAAAAGGAACACTCCATCCCTCCTCCAGCTGGCCATGATTACACTTACAGGAGAATCTCCACACATCCGTGGGGCAGAGCTCAGCTTGATGATTTGACTCAAAGTGTACTATTAAAGTCATCACACTGATTTGTTGTCCGGGAATCTTAATAGATTTGGGATTATTTATGAGGGAGAGAACAGCTTTCATATTTTCTTCCCAGCTGCATATGATATAACTTCATTACTGCCTGAATATGCATTTCCACTTCCTTTAAATCTTTGTCAAAGCATGCAATTTAAAAAACATTTCTACTTATGCATTCTATTTACTGTCAGATTTTCTCTTATGTTTGCATCTGGGTTCAGAAGAGAATTTGGTTTTTTTACTTTTAGGTCACCCTTAGGTGTACAATTGCTGGTAGAGTTACTTTGTGCCCTACACATGCAGATACATACTGCCTGAGGTTTTTAGAAATTTAATACTTGTAATATAGCATTACAATCCCAGACTTCATCTACAGACTGTGCATCAAAATAGATAGGAAATTCATCCCTCTGTCTCATAATACTCCACTGGAAAATACTAGATCACAAAAGTATTCCCAGTACAGCAATATTCCAGATTTTCTGCTGCTGTAGATGCTGTCTCAGGCATTCTGTTGTTTCTGGTTAATAAGCCATAAAGCCTGTCATAATAAGTGTGTATGGTTGGTTTTTTTTTTTCTGTCAAAATAGTTTTAGTTGGAGCTCCCAGAATAGAAAAAGCTACCATTCCTCCTCTTCAGAGGAATGAGAGTCATCATAGTTCTAGGCTAGGATCCAGACTTATTGCCTTGGAATTTTTTTTTTCCCTTTCTGATCATACTTCCTAAAAATTACTTTGTAACTGATCTTCAGCATTAGGTTTCCATCCCACCTTCTTTTTTCCCCACTTTCCTATAGTTTTGGTGATCTGTCTCTGTCTGGAAAACCTCAATTTCTCTCATCTTCCAAAACCTGACATTTGAAAGAATATTGTATATTGTAGCTATTAAATAGGCTTTTAGGGTTTCATATGATTTGCAGATAAGATATTTCTATCCCTGCAAGCCTTTAAAAGCAGATTTATTTTTTTTTTAATATGGATGCTCCTGCTTTGCAATAGGACAGTGGAGTCATCCTGATTTTCTGTGTTGTAATCACTTTGACCAGCTCCCAGCACCAATGACCAGTTTTCTTCCATTTCAAAGATTGCTCCAGCAAGTCTCTCAGTACTGAGAAACAGTATTTCAAGTGGAGACAGTAAGACCCTGCAGTTCATGACAGAGTTCAGAAAATGCCAATGATTGTGCTACACCCTGCCCAATTTCTTCTAAGAAATGTAGCTCAGACTTTGAGTAACACGTAACAAATACTTGCAGGAAATTCAACATAGTGAACTCACCAGAGTTAAAAAGAAATCTTCAATGCATTTAAATAATAAGTAAAATTTAAGAAAATTGTTATTGTTGGTAACTGTGGTCAGGATGATGTTCAAATGTGATATGAGCATTTGTGATAAATGTTCCATACTATGTTACTATGAAGAGCAAGCTACTCATGCATCCCTTAGGTTTTCTCTTTTAAACCAAAACCAAAACAAAAATCTGAATTAACCAACACTAAATGTTACTTTTGGCTCAAAATATCTCAACTGAGATTACATATTGTTTTGGTCAGTCATTATAGAATCGTAGGATGCTAGGGATTGGAAGGGACTTCCAAAGATCTTCGAGTCCAATCCCCCTGCAAAGCAGGACCACTTAGGGCAGGTCACACAGGAATGCACCTAGGCAGGTTTTGAAGATCTGTAGGGGATGATTCAAATAGGGGAAAATATAGAAAATGTGCTGATAATTCTGCCATTATTAGTCAGAAAAATTAAAGTATCTTATCTGATAGATTGATTTACTGAAGAAAGACCTGTGCCTACCTGACATAGCTACTTTGCAAAATTAATAGCACACTTCCAGACATATGGGCACACTTTCTAATACTGTGAGTTAATTTTAGCTTGGGGATTAAGGTTTTTTTTTATCTCTCATTTCATAGATTTAGAAACTGGAAAATTCTAGAAGTTGTGTTAATAATAGATTTTAAGGCTCAGTATTGTGACTATTCAACAAATGGAAATAAATCCTGCTATTTTCTTGTGTCTCTGTATGCTGGAACTAAGAAAAAAAATTATAAATCATAAACTTAAAAACTGCAGTTGTTTGCTGATACTGTGTCAGGTTACAAAGGGATATGGATTAAATATTAATTCCAGCTAATGACAGTAAAGAATCTCTTGTATAGACTGAGATTGCATGATTTTGCTCTAAACTCTGACAGTATTCTGGACAAGAAAATCTGCTGTAAATGGAATGGATATTATTCATCCTTACTCTGGCCTGGCAGGTAGCCCATTAGCTTTAAATTAAATAAATATCAGCAATAATATTAAATAAAATTTAAATGTTGTCATAAAATGTCAACTATGATTTATTTTATGACTGCTACTCAAAATAATGGTTATCATTACAGCTATGTCAGAAGGAGATATTTCTGTCTCTGACTTCTAATTCTCTGTATCAGTAAGAAACTTTTCGTTTATATTAGGAAACAAGTTGTCATTCCAGATCAAGAGCACTGAGCTGGCACTGAATTTAGCAAACTCTCTGACTTCTGGCAAAAATATTTTAATTAGCCTTCTCCTAACTGTGTTTAACAAGTCCTGTGCTGCCAGGGAAGGAAGAAATGACTTCTCAGTCAGATAGTTTACTTAGTTCTTTTTCTCCATTGCCATAAATCTTGGTGTGGTGATTATTAGTGACTTAAGACTACTTTTTTAAAAACAATGAACTGTGACCACTTTACCCACTGAAAAGCTCACACATCATTCAAGTATAAATGTCCTGTTTCTGCATGGTTTATTTTCACACCATTGTTGGGTGCTAAAATAGTTTAATGCCATTTATAAGGCAAGGACATTTTAGCTCATTTATCAGTCCTGCTATAGATATGCCAAAGTAGAAAAACTATTAGTAGCAACCATGTAGTATATATTTGCAGTGCTGCAGGTCCATACACTGGAGCCCAACATATTTGGCTATCCCTAACATTATTTGAATGTTGAATATACTGTTAGTCATGTACTACGAATTCCATGGGACATAGATAAGTTCAGAATGTACCTTTGAACATGTGAAATGATCAAAAAAGCATCTTCCAAGATAAATTTACTTAGAGATTGTGGGCCAAAAAAAAATCTATTACTTTTGTCCACATTTAGTGAAACAATTTAGAGTTCACCCACCTACAGTCTACAAAGACCCTGCATAAGGTTTGGCTTTAGACCTTGTATGCTGTCCTCACAAAAGAATTGTTGTCTGTTTCTTGAGTGTGAACGTGAACTCCTGTGAGTGAGCTCACGACGTGCGTGTGTGAGGGTTGCCCCTGCACTTCTAGCTAAGGCAGCCCAGCGCTCCATGCGGTTAAGTAAACACAGCATGGCTGCTGGGGCATGTAGCCAAGGCTGAGGCCAGGAGGAGGGGATGAGGCTGGGAGGAAATAAGAGCAAATTCTTCTGAAATGATCTGACAGGAAATGACAGAGTGTCAGCCTTATACAACCACACTGTGTGCAAGAGAGAGAGGGCGGGAGAAGTTCTTCCTAAACACAGAGTGGTGCCAGATCTCAGTAGGTGAGGATGATGAAATAATAAAGCATTTCCCGTGTGTGTTTTTCATTAGTCCTGTTTTGTTTTTCTTCCAAGTGCTGTGGAAACAGAACAGAAGCCCATGTTTCAGCCATGACTGCAATGGCCTCCTCCCGTGGGAATAACAGCTGCATAAATAGGAGGGAAGCCCCCAGTGGAATTGCTTCCAACACCTTTCTAATGGAAATAATGATTTGCAAAGCCCAGTTTATACCTTTGCCACGTAATTAGTAGCCAAGATTAAAAACATTGTTCCAACTCCCAGCATCCTTGAAATCTGGCAAGACCTTAAATATTCCACTGTGTTCCAAAAAGGTAGTCCATAAGTGATCATTGTAAGGACACTCTTGACCAGCTGAGTCAAGCCCTTGAATCAATCAACACTTATTATATGGAAATTAACCAGTTTGATGTCAATTAGTGGGAATTTGTTAGCAGACATAACCTATGAGACACTTTATTTTGAGTTCCTAGCTCTCCTCATGGAAGCTAGCTAAGATGGGGCCAAGGACCAAGTCACACATTTCTTAAGACTTGGAGCAGAGCCAATTAAAAAAGGAAGTGGAGGGAAACTGCATCAAACTATGCAACTATTCCTGTTTCTTAGGCACTAGAAGAACAAGGAACCAGATATTGGATTCTTATCAATAGTCAATTATCAAGAGTCAATTTCCACCCTCAGATTTGGGTGCATAACAGTCTATATTGTATGTGACAATACTGAGTACAGAAGAAGAAAGATGTTGCTTCACTAATGGCAGTATCTACTCTCATTTGGGCTGCTCTTACACTAAGACTATTTTTCCATCATGTTCTTATAAGCTATATTCTCATATAAAGAAAGTAGAAATTTCTAAATGAAATTTTCTGACTTAATAATCAATTTTCCTCCCAAGAATAACTTGGAAAAAGAAAAATCAACTGGCTGCTCAAATCAGAAAGGGTGACAAAAGATTTCCTCAGGACTTAAGAACATTGCTTGTCTGGCCCATGGGGTGGATTTGCCTTTACTGTGAATTCCACCTTTTGTTTAAAATTAATAAAGTACCCTCACATAACGTTTTACGTGTGCATGGCAGCATTCAGTGTGACAGCTTGCTGATAACCCATTCAAAATAAGTATTTGAACTGGTTCAACCTCAATGCCTTATGGCAATACTAAAACACTCACAGCAAAGATACAGGATCAGAATCTTGCTATATGAAAAGCTTCTGATGATTTAGAAGCCAGGGTTTCTACACAGCTTGTGGAAACTCCTCTGTAATTCCTATTAACTCATCATGACATATACAGCATGTTACCCTCCCATACAAATGGGTGTTCCTATAAAATGAGCCTGATAGTGCCTTCTAAGTGCACTTTCACCTGTTCATTAATTTGAAATAATGCTGCCCAATGCTATTGCAATAACCAGAGGTCAAACTTTTACCCAATTTGAAGTGTCTCTAAAAATTCTCCCAAGCATTTTAAGTTGCGAGGAATAATTTTGCTGCTTGTTTAATTTAAGAGCAGTTATTAAATGAGCCATGCAGTATAGTGCAGTACAAAACTGCCAGAAGTTGACAATGGAGACGCCACTGTCAAACTATAATGTCTTGCCTTTGATGGTGATAGGGGTTCTGTAACCTACATGATCAATGCAATTCATCTCCAGATTCAGGCAGTGACAACACTTAACTTGAGAACAGCCTGATAAATTTGCAATTTTTTCTTGATACTGTTGGCCATTTCAGCTTCTAAAATTTCACTAGTAAGAACTGATTGTAAGACAAGCAGCCCCTTTTGTAATAGTCACATGTATGCATGATTGTTTCATTCAGTGCCCCGTAATATCACTGGAAAAAAGATGGTAACATAAAATAGAGTCTTACTTCCTTCTTTAAGTAAATGTAAATCTTAACGATAAGCATTGTTCATTCTACACATTTAGTAAATTGTCCATGTTATTTTAAAATATGGGCAAACCTTGGTTTTCTTAAAATTAAAGATAGCAGTGCCATAAATGTTAAAAGATTAGAAATGTGTAAAATTTATTACAGGGTGGCTAGAGATTGTTCATTTAATAATGGGCCTGTACATTGCTGCTGAAACAGATCCATAAATGGTAGTGAGGTAAAATCAATTTATAAAAGAACATATTTCAATTATGATCAGTATGTTTTGCATAAAAGTTTTAAGTATATGGCAAAAAAGTACAGATCACACACAGAGGTACTTTTCTTTGTAGATGGTGTCAGAGACTACAGTTAAACTCCCATTTGGAGATTAAGTATCTGGATAAATCCTTAACTCCGTTGAACTTTATGGGAATTTGACTACCCACCTTAGTGGATGCAAGACTTTACTCTGGAATTTTATTTCTGCAGTAATAGAATAATGTGAATTCAACCTCAGCAGTCTAAGGGCATGTTCTTCAGCCAACAGGCAGGAACTACTGGGATAGTTATTAGAACTGTACTTTCCTTAATTTCCAGAACCTGTTAATTTGAGCTTGCAGTTCTAAGACACAGCCCCTCTTGTAAGACTCAAATACTGTACATAATCCTTTCTCAATTCACGTGGTAAAATGGATAGTTTTGGAAATGTCAGTAAAATGTTCCAAAAGTAAGAATTACCTTTGTTTTTTTTTTTAACAATTCTTTAACAAAGCAGCTAATTTCTGCTAAAGCATTCATCAGGTTATTGATGGCAGAGACTCACATCGCCTTTAGGAGGGTCATGGTTATGCATAATCACATAGCTGCATTCAGTATCCACTAGTATCACTGGAAAAAAATGCTAAAATGGTCTTTCTCTGCCCCTGTTTATGTGAACTTAAATTTCAACAATAAGAATTGTTTAAAAAAAAAAATAATGGATTGTGCAGAGCATATTAGTAATTCCTCAAATAATGAAAATGGCTTCCCTGTAAATAGGGGACCAAATTCTAACAGCATAGTTTGAGTTCCTTGGAGGTGAAAGGCTCTTCTTGGGTATACAAATTCATGTTGCAAAGCTGAGGGGTAGCACTATTATTTTATCAATCTATTTTGTTCCAGTTTTCAAGCTAACCAAGTACATGAAGAGACCTCAGGATAGAGTACAGAACTCACAATCCAAGACACATTGCTAACCATCAGAAACATCTTTTTTTTTTTTTCTCTTCTGTCATGGCATGAGTAGGTACTACCAATAATTTTCAAGAGCTATTCTTGTGACAAAAAAACACAGCTTCTTGTGTCCTTCAGTGCTCTCACTATTATTTGAAGATGTAATACTCAGGTTTTGAGTCAGTATACTATTTCCCTGATGCTTAAAATTAGTTTTTCTACTTATATAAACCAGGATAACTGGAAGCTGTGGAACTCAGTGTACCTAGTCGGTTTATACTGTACAATTGATGGGTTTCTATAATTTGCAGTTCAAATTAATATGTAAATTCTAGACACAAAGGCAAACTAAAAACCTGTTCTACAGTTCTTCATGAATAGAAGCTTGATAGCAATGTAGTACAGAGCAAAACTGTTACTGAGTACCTAATTGCCACACAGTGACAATGACATCTCTGTAGCAGCCGAATGAGAATATACAACAGTAAAAATTCGAATTGCATTGGGTTACATTATTTTAAATTAGAACATTATTGGACACATTCCATTTAACTAACATATTAACTTGAAAGTCCTAGAGAAACTGTCTCTTTACATTTGATCTTTGACTCTGATTCAGCATTTCACTGATGACTGAAACTAAGTTTTGGTGAACTTAGTGACTAATGCCTAATAAATAAAAACAAACACTTCTGGTAGCACTGCTGTAATCTAGGCTAGCTATATTACTTGTTCTGGTCTCTGCAACTGGTTCCCATCTCAAAGCACCAGGAGGAAGTCTGACATTTCATAATGATCTGCAGCTTGAGGGAGAAAACCACTTGGAGTATCAATTGAACTGTGTGGGTGTTACTGGCACTAGGCAGAGGTAACAGGCTTCTGCATCAGTGGTATCTGTGCACTTTGTATTACATATACTTTCTGTTAATTGGGATAAGAAAGAAAATCTCTAACATTTTATATTTTAATTGTCTGGAATATCATGTAATTGATGCTACACACAGAAGATCTTAACTTCTGGTGTAATTTGAGTGGCACTTCATTACATTTTTTTTTCAAATGAAGTGCCAAACCATTGATATTTTTCACAGGTGTTTTACGGTACATCTATATTGCATTATAAGAACACATACAGCTTTTTAATGAAAGATGGCTGCTTATGGATAAACATCTCCTGGGTAAATATCTCTTGAAGATGTAAGTCTTTAAACAAGGAATGTTTAAGATGTTAAGAGAGAGAGATTTAATATTTTGGGCCATATGGATGCAGGCTAGTAACTCTGAGATATCCTTTGGGTTGTTCCCATCCTCACCTCACTTCTGAATTTTTGTCATTTTTGAGGTAAACAAGCTCAACAACCTCTATTTTGCAGCTGTTGACTTAAAGTAGAAGTTTTCAATAAATATGGCTGGCCCTTCTAGATGGTTAATTTTGCCTAGAGGAGAAGTGATTAGTAATGTGTAGGACTTCACATATTCAAAATCCATCTGTCAGTGACTTTTGCTGTGAGGATTATCTAGTGCTGACAGTCACAGCATATCAGTGTTGTTGACCGCATGCAAATTTGCTGCAGAGCAAGATACATGGCATTGCTAAGACACAGTGCAGCAGAGATTAGAATAAACTTTATTAGAATAAACCAAACCAGGTTGGAAGAGACCTTCAAGATCATCGTGTCCAACCCAGAACCCAGGAAGATCCATGGAGAATTTTTCTTTGGTTGACCTTAATTATAATTCCTAATTTTTGATCAGTAATTTCAGATATAGCCCTGGTTTGGAGACCTGGTCTTGGGAGAATCATATCAGCTAATGTACCAGCTGTGGCTGACTTGATTCAAATGAGCTGAAGGAAGATTAAAGATTTGCTAACACTCATCTGAGCTAATTGGATATCAAATAACTAAATTTCCACAAGACCATTCCTTGCATAGTAGCAACAGCCTGATGTGAGCTCTCCTGCACCCAGGACACACAATTTGCCATAACAGTTTTCATTCATAGTTCAATGTACCATGTTTTCAAAAGGTAAGTCAGTGTCACTCTCACTTTTTCAGATCTCCAGAGCACTTGGGAAATGGTTTGTAATTCATGCAACAAATTATTAACTAGACACCAAGTGAGGGTCATGGACTTCACTACAGGGGCCTGGAATTCAGCACAGTTAGCAGGAAGAGACAAGAAGCACTACATCATTGGTGTCTTGATGTACGGTATCATTGAGTTGAGCGCTCTCAATCCAGATGTTCACATCCTTAAAATCATTACAGTAGTCAAGAATTTGCATATTGCTATCATTAATCTGAGCTCACTTTGTTGTATGAGGTTTTTTCCTCTGCTCTCTGCTGCCTAAGTCTTATGGGCTGTGACTCTAACCTCCCACAGTATGTGAGAAGGAGAATGGGGAAGAAGTACAACTCCTTTAAGGTGAATAGTCAGTGCAGGACAGACCACTCTGAGTTCTCTTGTCTTTGTAAACAAGATTTTGGGTAGCAAAAGGCATGCTGGCATCTTGGAGTCTCTTCCGAAATGGCAAGAAGCAGGCTGTAGGTCAGCCTCATTTCCATCACTGGAAAGGTGATGGGACAGCTCATTCTGGGGGTCATCTCTAAGTATGTGAAAGAAAAGATTATCAGGAGTGGTCATCACGGACTCACCAAGGGGAAATCATGCTTGACCAGTCTGATAGCCTTCTATGATGGTGTGACTAGCTGGGTAGATAAGAGGAGAGCAGTGGATGTTTTCTTTCTCAGCTTCAGCAAGGCTCTTGACATTGTCTTCTGTAACAGCCTCATAGGTTAGCTTAGGAAATGTGGGTTAAATGAGTACAGAGTGAGGCTCTCCTCCCTTCTGCTTTACCCTAGTGAGGTCACAGCGGAAATATTATATCCAATTCTGAGCTCAGTTCAAGAAAGATAGGATGCTACTGGATAGAGTCCAGTGAAGTGCTACAAAGATGATTAGGGGACTACAGCATCTCTTATGAGGAAAGGCTAAGTGAGCTGGGTTCATTTAGCCTGGAAAAGAGAAGATGGAGAAGGAACCGTATAAATGCATATAAATATCTAAAGAGCAAGTGTCAAGAGGATAGGGCCAGGCACTTTTCAATGGGTCCCACTGGTAGAACAAGGGGCAATGGGCACAAACTAGAAGTTCCATCCAGTATGGAACAGTAAGTTCCATCCAAACATAAGGAAAAACCTACAACACTGGAACAGGCTACCCAGAGATGTTGTAGAGTCTCCTACTCTGGAGACTTTCAGAACTCACCTGGATGTGTTCCTGTGCAACCTGATCTAAGAGAACCTGCTTTAGAAGTGGGATTGGACTATATGATCCCTAGAGGTCCCTTCCAACTGCCACTGTGGCATACAGATTCTCACTGTTGGCAGCTTTGCATCCACAGTAGAATATTATTATTATGCAACAAAATACAAATAAATGGCGGCCAAACAGCCAAAGATTTACTGCTTCTTCAATTTGTTTTTAAATACAGCTTGACAAATTTCACTAAAGTCCTTGGATTTATTAAGTCTGTGTGTTATATTAGTCAGAAACAGCAAAACAGATGAGCTATGTTTGAGTGCTAGATACTGCAGTCTTTTTTACCACTTAGCTAAAATGGCTTTTACACCAGCCAATATTAATTGTTATTAAGTGAAACTCAATATCCTGCTTTTTAGTTTATAGTCACCATTCTTAGCTAGGTATTATCATTCTTATCTACGCCAGAAGTTCAAATATATTTTATGTTTAAAGCACCAGAAGCTAAGCAATAGTAATACTGCACTGAGCAGCGAACAAAATATCCCTGCTTATTCTGCTTATTCCCTGATGTGGTAGATGCTCAGACCTAGATGGTGCTGGGGATGGTGTGAGGAAACACTCTATAATGCTGACCTACATGCTAAAAATGCCGATTGTGCTTTCTGGATGTTACAAAGAAGTATAATCCTTTTTTAATCCCCGCCCCCTTTTTTCCCCTGAAAATACAGCAGCAGATTTTTGACATGGGAGAGCAGGAAGACATCTGGAAGGCTGTAAGCATGGTTTATATGGCCTCCAAAACAGACCCTGAAAAGAAAAGACCTGAAATCTTTTCTGCCTTGTAAATCATTCTTACAATCAGACAGCATCAAAATGCTGCATCAGCTCAGACCTTAGTCTTTTATTCTGTCAGCAACACTGTGAAGGTATGAATAGGGAGCAGAACAGCCTATAGGGACATTGCCACATTTGGAAATTACTCCAAGCTGGAGAAACTTCCAAGCTGTTAGTGTACACCTAAAGCATTTTCTTTCACATAGTGCAAAGTATGCTGAGCAATCACCAGATTTTGCTCCAAACACAAACCTTCCTGCCAAGTACACCATCCCTCTTCCCTTCTTAAACTCTTCATGTAACACAAATGCTGAACTCCTCCACAGGCTACTCTACATCCCTGTAAGTTGTCCTTTGCTGCTATCTAAATAAGGGAGCACATACACATCCTAATTTGCACATAAAGGATCTGCAGAAAAAAAATATATCATATTCCTTCCATGTAATTGGTTTTCTTTTAATCCTGACCTTAATGCATATCATTCTTGATGAACTGCTTCAAATAGCTTTGAACCAGGATGGTTTTTTTTTAAAAAAAGCACATTAAATAATGGAAAAATGCCTTCTTATTTTACTGCTTACATCAAGATTCAGAGAGATGAAGAACAGTGACAGCATGGCTGTTCACCCATAACCCTGGGAAAGCAGGTAAACTGACAGTGTGTAATTACTAAGACATGATATTAAGTTAAAACATATAGCCAAAGTAGTGCTATTGCATATGCATCCCTTGGTTTTCAAGGCAGTGTTTAAAATAAAAAACCTTCACTGAGACAGAAAAACTGCTATGGTTATATCATAGCACACTGAGTTGCAAACCTTTTAATGAAAGACATAATTCTTGTGCTGTCTGCATCATACTATATTCTCATGCAAAACACTTTAATGCATCGTGTAAATTATCTAAGACTTTCTTAGCATGTATTACATTTCTTAATCATAGATATTGGGTGTTGAAAAAAAAAAAGAGAATTATGTGACATGCTGCAAAACAAATTGCTTGGCCTTACCATATACTCGCTGGGTCTCTACAGAAAATGCATGCATAGGAGGGTTGTTTTTATTTTTTTTTAATGTGCAGAACTTGCTTCTAAGTGCATATGTTATCAACGAAGCAGAAATGACTAATCTGAAATGATGGCAGTCTGATTTTCAGCCAATATAATCAGTTTAAAAGCAGGGGATCTAGATTAGAGTCTAGATGATCTATTTATTCTGAATTTCAAAATAAGCTTCCTGACTGGAAGAGGACATATATAAATAACTCAATGTTTTCACACACTTTCTCCTTTCAATTACATTCAGTTTAGCTATAAAGGAATTTTAAATGCAAATCTCATTTCCAGCAATAAAATGCTTTTGTTTTCAAGTTAGCAGGCAGGTTTGTCTTGCTGATGCCTCACCAGCTGAACACTACTGGAGTATAAATGGAGGGCAACATCATCACTACCTTGTAGGCAGTGAGTTGCTCATAGATGTTCCTTCTCAGAACAGAATCTGATGCTATCTAATTTTCTGTCAAGTTTGATTGAAGGTAATACTTATTTACATTATATTAATGTTGAATAATTGGGAGTACTAAGCAGAAGGTGGAACTTAATATATTCTATATTATTTATTTCATAACATTTCATTAAACAGATGAGATAGCTGCTTTCAGTGCAACCAGAAAACTGTATTTCAAATACTATCAAATAAACCAGAATTTGTGAAGGTTGAACTCTTGTGGCCCTTGCAAATATATAAATGTGTAACCTAGTTGTTATTAGAGAGGAATAAAACTCCCCTAGACTGGTAGGAATTTAACATGGATTTCTGGGAATAAGACACACTAAGACAACCATGATCTAGCACTTAAAGATGGATTGATTGCAATCATCATGGGTAATCATTACAGATATGTTATTATGTGTACAAGCTCTCAGCTCTCTAAAGATTGTGTTTAATGATGGGTTTATATGTGTTCTTTGTGGCAAATATAAAATAGTGGTGCGGATGCTAAGAGATGTTGACCACAACTTGGTGGTTGTGTTCTTCAAATCTTAGTGATTTTTGGATTATGTTCATAATCCAGAGGAGGGTAGGAGGTCATATACTGTCACACAGAGTGACAATGATACCAAACTATGCCTCCCCTTGTGTTCTATGGCCAATCTCCTTTATTAGATTGAACCATAATAGTGTTGTGAATTATACTAAATGTAAAGTGTTACTAATTATAAACAAGCATGGAAAGATATGCAATCAACTGTTAAGCAAAACGTGTGCACCAAGATGCAGATTTCTGTAACAAACAACTCGCCCGATTTTGAGGAACACAGACTTGAAAAATAATTGATGCCCTTAGTGAAATATAAATAGAAGTAATGTTGTAAAATAGACAACATCAGAAAACAGTAACACGTTTTACCAGAACACAAAAGGATCTAACAGAAATTGCTTGTATATCTTTTGGGGTTTTATTCATACGGTGGATGAATCACTGGCTGATGTTTGTGGCGGTTATTCATGACATGTCTGGTGGTGTTATGACCTTCCCTCTTTTATTGTTTTATTTGATGTTTGTGGTATTTTATATAATTGATTTATGCCTGGTGATATGTTTGGGAGCATTCCAGTAATATACAATAGTGATTGTATGTCTGTGAGTGATGTTACATACTGCTGTTTGTGAGCTTTCTTGGCCAGGTCACCATTGTAAATAAAACTTATTCTCAATAGATTTTTTAATGTGGCTAAAGATTTTGACTGCTTGAGTGATTGACTGATTGACCAGAAAACACTTGCTATCAGGACATCACAGTAGCACAGAAAAATGTGTCCTTTGTGTCTCTGATTCAAAACCACCACCATTTTTGATCTTTTAAAGTGAACTATAGGAATCATAGCAGTAAATGCTCTCCTACCTTTCTTCTCAGTTGTCCTGAAGTGTGTAGGTGCCCACAGCATTTCACAGCCTTCTGTATTGTTCTTAAGTAATTATCCTCCACATGCTTCCTATGGTATTCTAATAAGCCCTTTACTGAAAACTGTACCAGAAAGAACACTGGAACTATCTTTGTTCATTTGTTTGCTTGTTTGTTCATTCTTACTTCCCAATTCCTTCTTTCTGAATTCCTTTCTTCCTCCCTTTCTTTCTTTCTTTCTTTTTCTTTCTTTCTCTCTTTCTTTCTTTCTCTCTTTCTTTCTCTCTTTCTCTCTTTCTTTCTCTCTTTCTCTCTTTCTTTCTTTCTCTCTTTCTTTCCCTCTTTCTTTCTTTCTCTTTCTTTCTTTTTCTTTCTTTCTTTCTTTCTTTCTTTCTTTCTTTCTTTCTTTCTTTCTTTCTTTCTTTCTTTCTTTCTTTCTTTCTTTCTTTCTTTCTTTCTTTCTTTCTTTCTTTCTTTCTTTCTTTCTTTCTTTCTTTCTTTCTTTCTTTCTTTCTTTCTTTCTTTCTTTCTTTCTTTCTTTCTTTCTTTCTTTCTTTCTTTCTTTCTTTCTTTCTTTCTTTCTTTCTTTCTTTCTTTCTTTCTTTCTTTCTTTCTTTCTTTCTTTCTTTCTTTCTTTCTTTCTTTTTTCTATTTTTCTTTTCTTTCATTCTTTTCCCTTCATTTTTTCTTTGTCTTTGTCTTTTTCTTTCTCTCTCTCTCTTTCTTTCCTTTCTTTCCTTTCTTCATTTTCTTCCTTTCTTTATTCTTCTCTTTATTCCTCTCTTTCTCTCTCTCTGTCCTGTTCTGCTGTGTTTCTAAGACAGAAATAATACATGAGAATGAGTAGTCCAACTACAACTCTAATGGCTTTTCAAAGAGAAATTGACAATCCCTCTGTAATACACAGATTTCACAAATTACTCAACAACATTCTTTATACAGGCCATGCTTTGGGGTTCTGAAAACAAACAAACAAATAAACAAACAAAAAACTCTAGAAATACTAATTAACAGCACATACAAAATATTTTGCACTGTCCAGACAGATAAAGGACTGCCAATTTTTAGTTCATGACTATCCCTGAACTTGTGCTAATGAACACATGCTACTTCTATCCAGATGTAGAGAGTTCAGAGAAGATGACAAATAACACAGATCTCTCTTGGTTACACAGCAATGTGTTAGCAGTACCTCAGTTGTAAACTCTCATCTCATTAGCATTTCCTGAGTCTGATTAACAGATGTTGGAGAGTCTTGGTCTAGACATAGTTTGATTCCATTTCTGGTATCATTGTCAGAAAGTGGCAGAGGCAACACCAAAAGGAGATTATGGCTTTTCCTATGGCTCTCTGTAGCCTGATGACCTAGAAAAGCTCAGGCATAACTGAGTACACTGACAAGTCACAGAGGATAGTTGTGTAAAACATGGGAGAAGAGAAGAAACTCAATACTCAGAGACTTTTCTAAACTTGATTTCAAAGTATACAAACAGGACACTGATGTTGGTATCAAAAATTATGCACAGAGGAGAAAGCACAAGTTCTTATCCAATTTCTTTCCAGTGTTATCTTTCAAAATAGTTTCTTAAGAGTTTTTATATTTAAGCCATTTAATAGGTATCTGGGGACAAGTATTGCTCCTGCTTTTCCTGCCAGAAATGGGAAATGACTCAAGCTTAGGATTTCACAAATCCTAACAGATTTGACTAGAATTTACTTTGGTCTGAAGCAACAAAAGTGTAAGACCAGCAAATTTGTTTCTCAACACATTTAAGGCATCAAGTAAGAAATCAACTGAATTCCTAAGCTTTCTTACTGTCTGTGTGAATTTAGATCATTATAACTGGTTTGAATTGCAACAGAAGAAAACTCCATTCCTTTCCTTCAAACTTTGATAAAAAGCTGTAAGTAAAGATGAACCAATTCATTTCCCATCCAGCTTTGGAAAACCTCTAATTACTTATTCAGGCGCTGGCCATTTTAATTTCTGACACACACAATCTTCCTTCTTCCTTCACATGAATGCAACATTCTAGCCAGAGCCTGCTTTTTCACTCTGGCACCTTGCATGCCGTATCTACCTTTACACACTTTTCCAAACTTATCTCTGAAGGTGTGCTTTGTTTGTCTATGTCTATACATATGATCACGTCTGATGCTGTGAAGCAGAACCATCACAGAGAATTGTCCTAGCAAAGGCAGGACCTGGGCTAAGTTACCTATCCTGTGGTTTTGTTTATCATCTTCCTTTCCACTTCATAAACAATATTATGTTTGCATTTACCTTTTTAAGAAAGTGTCCCTGAAAGAAGCATTCCAACACTTAAGGGATGTTATGGTAGTGGAAAGATGACTTGCCAAGAAGGACTGAACAAGATAATCATGTCTTAATATTTGAGTTAACAAAACTGGCATAAAATGTTTTTAAGAATAATGCTTTGCAAGCAGTATTTCTCTATACTACACAGCCTTAAAGGTAGTCACAGCACTGGACAGTTCTATCTAGTAAATATGCCAACACAAGATCCAGAAAGACTATGCTCTGAGAGAACTTGTGTGATGTATGCTTGTAAGCAGAAGAAAAATTAAAACCTGAAAAAATGCTCCTTGTTTGTTCTGAAGAATACAGACAAGTGAACATGGGGTTACCAAGCCAGCTCAGATCAAATACCCTTCAGGCTCAGAATTCTGCCTTCGCCAGTGCCTATGGTAGGTGCTTCAAAGAAAACAGCTGGCTAATTATGCAATGTCCTACATAGCAGAGAGGGATGAGAGGTCTGTTTCTTATCCCTGTGATCAGCTAGCACCCTGGAGTATGAAGTTCATGGCCCTTCCTAGTATGTAAAATTACAAATTATATTAATGGTCATAAAATTAAGAAGTCCCTTTAAAAACCCCATTATAATATTTAACTCTCTGACCTCTGTAGGTTAACTACTATTCATGCTGTGAAAATAACTATTTCATATTTATTTTTTAAATAATACAGTAAGTTTCTTAAAGCCATTATGGCTAACCATTAAAACATATTCTATGTGACACCTACAAATGATATTCTTAAGTTCCTAATGTCTTCAAGTCTTGAAAAATATTTGGTGTTATTAAAAAATTTAAAGAAAAGAAGTTATGTAAACAAACTGTTTACATAACAGCACTACTGCAAAGCTGAAGTCAATTTGTTGGGGCAAATGACGAGTTGATAGGTTTTGATCTAATTCATTTTAGTTTACCTTTAAAGTATGCTTAGCCCCATATAAGCAAAATTTCTTCACTCTTTTGTCCTTCCTTTATTTTTAGTGCATGCATGTTAGGCATTGAAAGCTGGCAGATGAGAGAGCTCTCTTGGGCTCTTTCTCTTAGCTTTGCTAAGCTGCTGTGTCTACATGTCATTCTACCCTGCAGTACCTGGGCACCATTATTGCCCAGTCCATCTAGTTCAAACAATTACAATTATGCAAACATCAGCAATGATTTGGGGATGCAAATGCCCACTGAATACTGGACTGAGACAGTCAAGCTATCAATGATGACAGGGTTTATTTCGCTAAAGCTCTAACTCTTTGAATCACAAAGCTTTCCTGAAAATTGTTTAATAAGCTTCTTTTGCCAAAAAAGAAAACACGAGGGTAGAAGGAATAACACATCTTTAATTAGAAAAATTCAAATCAGCTTTTAATTTAATTCACCATACCTGCAGCCATTATTAGATCTGCATCATGATATATCTCCAATACTATCAATTTTCATAAATGCAAACTTTCCTGAATATGGTTCTGATGTATCCTGACATTTAAAAATATGTCCTATTGTCCTTTTCTGTGCAGCAGACCAAGCACAGAGTGTTCAGTCCTATATCACTGTCACAGTGGTATTAGACCAGATGGCTGCTTCCTCGCAGAATCAAGAATTAGAGATAATTTATGCTGTTCACTGTTATTAGAATGTAAAAATGTAGGGAGTTTGCATCATGCATACATGAAAAGCTGCTTGGAACCATCAGCGACACATTGGTGAAAAGGCATTCACACTGTTTCTGCAGTCTTAAAGGTAAAGACTTATTTGGTAAAGCTGTGGACTTCTGCAAAGCCTAATGGCTACTCTGCACAAGATACAGAGCAGGGGACTATCTGACTGAGGTTACAATGCTACTTTGGCAGGGTAAGGATATTCTGAGATGGGAAAAAACGGCCAAAAGCTGCCTTATGTCTTCTTTATTGTAAAATAATTCTACCATGTGATCATTCTCATTAATATGTGACCGTTATTTTTGTGTCATGAAGAATGAAATGAAAAGACTTCATTCAGTTTGTTAATTAGTACAAGATAATATTTCTCAGGAAGACCTCATGCCAAAGGACGCAAGAGCTACAGAAATTTACTCCTGTACCAGTGACTGCAGTGATCTTCACTTATGGGGGGACATAATTGCAATCTGAAAATGTACTTGTATGTGTATATGCACCACATTGTGTGTCAATGTACTGAAGAGAAAGGATGTCAGACTACCCACTTATTGAGTCTGAACCTATTACAGGCAAGAATCTTGCTGTATTTGAAACAGCTGAATCATTTGATAAAATATACGTTAATACTTCTCAACTTGTTCAGGAATTAAAATGTCTCAGGTTCCTAAGAGAAGAAAGAAAAACAAAGCCGAAGAGAACCTACTCAGCTTGTCCATGCTGCTGCAATAAACAGTATATAAACAGAAATAGAAGGGACATTGGGATAACCAAATGTCAAACACTGTATGCTGGCAGCAGTAGCTTGTTGCTTTATCTTTTCAGTTCTGAAAGTTTAACACAGTACTCCTTATGGATGATGTCAAAGTTGTACTCAAACTAAGAACCAACACTCTCTCATCAATATTTAGGAATACTACATGAGGAGAAATTTTACTGTCATTCACTGAAATGACACACTCTATATGATCTTGGAAAACAAAGTGTTTCACTGAATGATTTGATTCACTTTAAGTTAATCTTTAAACTGTACTAAGAAACATTATCAGGGACAGATTTGCTTTCAGTTCTCTGTGAACATACAATTTGTATTTATGCCATACAATGAAAGTATTGTGACTTTGAATGACTGACTAGCACCTTATGAAAGTCATTACTTTTATATCATGAACAATATTTGTAACATAATGTGTTCTTAAACTGATCAGGACAGCAGGAAGCAGCTAAGTGGATCACTTATCTTTATTTTGCAATTTAACCTATGTTGTGACAGGGAACAAAAAAATTAGATAATTTATAATTTTCTGTCAGTGTTGCATACTTTGGGGTAAGCTTGTAACTACTAGGTATAACTGAAAAGCAAAGAGACGTGGCTGCCAAATAAAACAGAAGAAAGATTACTTTAGAGCATAATGAATTACTAGCTGACTGGTAGAACCAGAGCACAAAGATTTCTTGCATTTCTGTTTCCTGACTGCTGGTGTTGCTGACCAGATTTTTCTTCTGTAGAAATCCTAGTAGGAGTTTTATTAAAATAAAGTCTATCATAACAGAAGATAGTTGTTATGCAGGAGCGGTAACTCGCATAATATGAGATGGCATTTCTTTCCAGCTCTTGCTGCTCCGCTGGTTCTAATAGCAACCTGGAGCTCAATTTCCTCCTCAAGAACATTGCATTTCATGTGGAATGTCAATTATTAAAATGCAGTGTCCCGTGTCTTACTTTTCACTAGATGAATTCATTTGCAAATTTGCTAATTTATGTAAATGATCCTTAACCTGTAAGTGCCCAGTATGCATTTCCCAGTGCCTCTTTTCAGTTCAGAAATATATACATAGAAAGTGGTGCAAAAAATATGTATGCTAATTACCTTGTGCCACTCTTTCAAAGCCCAAACATTTAACAGCAGTCATACCCAGAAAGAATATCTAATCCTTCTTTCCACTGTTACATTTTCAGTAACATTAGATCACTCAAAAGAGGTAAATGATCTTTGAAAGATGCCCCAAAATACCTCTAGTCATTATCATTGGCAGTAAGTATAGTTTTAATACAATATATGAGAATACAATATAATACATGAGAATATATGAGAATACAATACAATATGTGAGAAGACATGAGCTGAATCTCCCTGGCTTTTTAATTCAATCTTCAGCTTTCAGGTTTGGGTTTTGGGTTTTTTTGTTGTTGTTGGGAGTGGGGTGGGTTGTGGGGGGTTTTGTTTGGTTTGGTTGTTGTTTTGTTTGTTTGTGGGTTTTGTGTGGTTTTTTTGTTGGTTGGTTGGTTGGGGTTTTTTGTTTGTTTTTGTGGTTGTTGTAGTTTTCTTTCCCAGGAGGTCATTGTTACTTACAATGGGCCAAGCCACAGCTTCCAAGATTTGATCATTCCTAAAATTGTAGTTTTTGCAGCTAAGACTCTCCTCTGCATTTCAGAAATTCATTAAGACAGGTAGGGAATTTCCTTCAGGAATTCAGTGGTCCAGCTGCAGCTCTTTCTTTTCCTGATAATACATGCATGGATGCCATTCTGGATTTGTCACGCTGCTTCTGGTTCTATCAGGAGCACAAATACTGTGCACCCATAAATATTTGTTTTACTCCAAATGACCTCAGGAAGTTTGGACTCCTTTAGTCTGCTTGTAGTCCTTATGAATGAAGAAATGTTCAACAAAACTCAGCTGAAGATACTAATTTTTGTCTGACTTCTCCCTGCTGCCCTCCCAAACCTCTTCAATGGCTTCAGGCACCACTGACAGTTTAGAACATGTCGACAAACCTATTACAAGTTGGGGATTTAAACAAAACTGTAAAATGAGGCATGTTACTGTTAAGTAACTTCCTACAGTCCAAATAAAGTGATCCAGGTGTAATTGCAGGCAGAACTCCACTGATTTCAGTGACCTGCAAGTGGCAGACAGGACTGTATCCCAAGGTCTCCTATTGACAAACCAGCTACAGCTTGCTTTCTCTTGATTACTATCTGATTTACATGCCCTTGTTTTAGTTGTTTCCTGCAATGGGCTGATGAACAAAGCTCCATTTCACAGCCAGCTACCCAGGTCATTCCTGGCCAGTATGGAGGTCCCATGGCCATGACTCAGCTCTGACCATGGACTGCAGGGCGCATGTCCTTTGTGGCACCCCTGCCCGACTGGCCATCCTTGAGGCCTTTGCATCAGTATGTTGCTCTTTTCAACTTACTCCAGGCCTTGTTTCCCCAGGGTGTAATGGAGGGAGAGAGGGATGAGGTGCCTCCAGCTGACAGTCTAGCATGTTGTCAGGCCAACCTCAGTGTGCTCTTTCCAGAGCTGGAGGGGTCTCATGTCTCAGTGTTTAGATTGGCTTAGAAAGTGCAAAGCCAAGAAATGTTTGGCTGCTTTATGCCTGCTTCAGCATTCAGATTACTAGGAGAAAAAAAATCTCAAATGGCTGCTTGCTGTGTGTTATGCAGACATTTTAGCACAAAATCAGCATCTCCAGTATCTCCTGTTCATACTACCCTCAGGCATTTGATTCGATTTCTGCTGAGATAGCAATAGGGACAACTAACTAATACTGTTGTAATTTTGGAATTATAAAGTCTTTCACTGTATTTTGTTATTCAGGTATCTGAGATGCAAACTAGCCTTTAAGCTGCTGCTTAGTTTTCTCCACAAAGGACATACTTTACAGGACAATGTCTCTTTAAATCTACCCCGAAGATATTCCTCCTGGCCCAGAAGATGCCAAAATGACTTGATGATTTATTTATGTGGAGCCTGGCAGACCATAGTCCAGATTGTGGCTGAGGCCGAATTTTATGAGCATTCCCCCTAGTGAGTATATTTAAAAATTAAAAAAAAAAAAAAAAGTCCTTATAGAGCTTGGCATGAGATTCAAGCAAATATTATCGAGAAGAAGAATGACCAGAAAAAGATTTTTAGGACAGAATATAAATAGTAATTCATTGACAATATTTTGTGTTTAGAAAATGAGAATTTTTTTCTTGATCTTCAAAAAAATTAGAAAACTGAAGGAGGCATTTCTCATCTCAGCAGAAGCTCATGTTTGGTCTGGAATTTTTTTTAGGCATATACAACCTGGCATTTTGTACTGGGATCTGGCATTTTTACCCACAGAAAGATGGATGTCTCATTGTCATTTCAGAATATACAAGCGGCATGTTGGTGCAATGATGTAAGAAAGCAATTTTCTGCCCTATTTTATTGATTTATAGTATTTTAGTAAAGTGATAAAAACTTAATGCTAGGGATAAAAAGGTGACTCATCTGATGCAGTGACAGTAGGAAAGAATAGAGAATGAGGAGGATCCAGTATTTATACTCACTTGCCATGTTTTCTCAGGCCTCTCATGTACTAGACCATTAGCTAAGTTATGAAACCATATCTAAACTCTTTAAGACATTTTGTAGGCATGAATCCCTTTTTTCAAGTCACGGTTTGGTGCAGGACTCTGGCTTTTTGAAGTACATGCACATGCAAGCACAGGCAAATCCTAAGGGCCACAGCAACAAGAACAAATGTCAATTATCCTGACTCTTTCAGGCTGGGAAGCCCAGTTCTGGGGACATTGATTGAGGGGTACTTTTGCATAGCAGGAATCAGCAACAAGAAAGAATGTGCCTCCACAGCATTTCATCTGCTTCACAGCAGTTCCTTGGGTGGCCTCTCTAAGAGCTAAACTACTCTGAGCCAAGTTCACATTCTTGCTTGATGCCGGGGAGCTCCTGAAGCAGATTAGCTCTGAGGTAGAAACCCTTATGTCCTTTGGGGAACCTCTAGCTGGGATACTCCCACATCCTTTTGGCTCAGCATAAAGGCTCCTGCTACACTCATGGAAGAAGCATAGCTTTTATAGTTTCCTTTCCTGACACCAGGAAACAAGCTCCCTCAAGTCAGATACATAAAACTAAGCTTTGTGCCAATTTACAGGCAGGCCAAATTATGTTGGAAATCAGATGAAACAATATGGCACACTGTTCTTGGATATTCTATAAAAGTGTATATTGGTGGGACATTAGTAAATGAAAGCTGGAACATGCTAGGAAGTAACATGTTTGCTGTTTCCTGTATGAAACAAAGGGAATGTCAGTATGACAATATAGTGCATCCTCATTGCACAATATTAAAGATCCTACAAGGAAAATACTTGGAATGCTCTATCCTGATACAGTTCTCCACTGCTCCACTTTTAACCAAAGTTATTTCTAAAGGAGTGGGGAGTGGGGTGGGGAGTATTTATATCTACCGTTGAAATAATTTCAGAGGATTGAAAATTAAATCAAAACTTGCGGTAAAAAATGCACTGCATGGAACACAGACAACTGGTAAAGCTGTCATGGAAGTAGATTCAAAAGTTAGAAGGAAGCGGTGAATGGTATCTTTGACTTCACACCGTAAACTGTCCAGGCCTTTACTTCTGGAGAAATGCACAGTGTAAATTCAACCACTGACATCAGGTGAGGAGCAATGCAACCAAACCCAGTATTAATTTAACTTTGGCCTCACCATTTTATTTCACTTGATTATATATTGAAACTAGTCCTTGTACTTGACTCAATTTTGTGGTTTTAATGACCTGTCAAAAGCTCAGCCAGGGTTTATTGTATTTATATTTTTTAATTAGTTTAGTAAGCAGACAGGCTGTTTATATTTGATTTTTTTTAATTAACTGTGAAAATTTCTGTACCAGGATGATATTGTTCACATTGATATATGTGCTTCTGGTATGTTGGGTTTCCTGTGTGATATATTGAAGACAGGAGAAGTGTCACACGAAAGGCATGGCTGAATAGTGCTTCACAGATTGCCAGACTATCGATGTAAGCCAGTTATGTAGCATGTAATTATATTCTTACATGCAACTCAGGCCAGTATTAAAGAAAATCATGTCATGTCAGGTCATGTCTCTAGCATTTTTTATCTCTGTGTTATACTGTGGGTGTGTAGATTTTACTGGGGAAAAAAATCACATCTTGTCATCTCTGGTGACTATCATTCTCTGGCCACAGAAAAAATACTACATTGACCTTGACTTTGAATTTTTGGATGCTATGGGATGCCTCAGTCATGCCCTTCTTGGAATCCTGTTCTAGATCTTTCACCATTTCAACAAATTTGTGTTTTTCTTGCTCAAAATTCATATCTCATAAGAGTGGATGTGAACTGAGGGTCCCTAATTAATTGCATAAGTCCCTAAACAGCAACTGGGTGGGAATGAATTCTAGCCAATGTAACATTAATCTCGATTTAAATGAGGGTGCTAAAAATGGAGAAATAACTCTTCGTACAGGCAAACTTAACCTCTGTACCTGTAATCAGTTTTCTGCTAATAACATTAAACCCAGGAATAACTTATATAAAACAATGCATTGCTTTTGCAGATTTGGCTCCACATACCCTACTGAGATACTATCAAAGTTCTAACTCATTTGAAATTGTTACAAGAAGGGAGACAAGAAAAATTACCAAGGAACTTTGATTTGCACAGATGACCTGAGCTAATTACACACTTACGAAACAATAGCACAGGAGGATTAACACAACTTACTCTGTAATTACCAGTGCTTCCAGTGAAGTTACTCTGTGGCTAACCATGTAATAATGCATTATTTCATGGTAACTATGTGAGAACTCAAGTTAACAGAGTATGCCGCACAAACAGAGCAAATCATTGGTAATCTAAAGGGATCTGAGTGTTTCAGGGAGTGACACGAGTTTATTAGATGGATGATTTTCAGGTTTTTATTAATGGCCTCAGAAGTTTGGAGCAGAGCCATAACACAGCTGGAGGAGATAAGTATATCCAAGGAGCTCCCAAGCACAGAGGCATCAGGTCTTATGGGTATGTTTACACCCGTTTTAACACAAGGCATTGCAGAAAGCAGATCATACCTGTGTGCCCTCAGAGCAAATTTTGTTTGGCCTGTAAACAGCCAGATACTGGAGGAAGATTTTAAAGACCTTGTCTTGTGCAGATAAGAGGACCAGCTTCAGATCTACTTTAAATAAGCCATCTTGCCTACAAAATACAGATCTTGTATTCTGCTGAAAAATCCACTGACTTGTGCTCCAGACACCAAGGACACAAACACAAAGTGCCAAAGAAAATGAGAGACATTACTCAGCCAATCAAGCATAGACCATGGAAGACTTTAGTCCAGCACACTGAGGCTGTGTTTTTAAACAGACTGGGACAAAGAAACCATTAAGAAATACAAAATAAGGAGATATTGCTCCATAGTTAATGTAACAGAGAACAATGCTTTGATTAATGCCTTCCCATTAGGGTATGGACAAGCTAGATTGTGTTACAGTATTATGGGCTGAGTTGGTAATGTAAAAGCAAAAATGCTCAAAACTGGAGCACAACAATTATAGTTTTTAGGTGACACCACTAGCAACAGCCAAGAGACAATATTATGAAAGGGGGCTTTCTAAATATTTATTAGTACCTAACTGTTCACATATATTGGCATCTTAAAATTAATCTATTTTCATGCTTCTATTTTTTTTAATTTCCATACTGAAGTTAATGGCATATCTACATGTTAAAACACTCCAGAAAGACTCCCCATTAACAGACTGAACTTTGAGTTTCAGATACAGAGCATTCAGAACCATCTGCTCACACTCTGTAGGGCAGGAAGTCACTGAAGTAATTTGACAGAATTTCAGTTAGCAATTAAATTTGTGAAGATCTCAAGACAATTGGCAATAATATGCAAGCTGCAAAATACGCCAGTTTGGCAAAAGAAGTGTACAGATAAGATTTTTGGAGATGTTTGTCTACCACAGGAATGGACCCAACATAATGACCCAGGAGGTCCCTGCGTATTGTATGTCCCAATCATCCTGAATTATGGGCTCTGCTCTGTATGCAACAGCACACAATGGTGTATTTTAAAATGCTTCTCTTAATCTTCTGCAAGGGAAGCGTCTGCCAGAGCATCTAAAACAAATGGTTCTAAATCTTGCCTGATTAGACTGAAATGCACCCTACAACCTATCTCCCCCTATGTTCGTCTATTGCTGTTTAAATCTGTATACATTATTCTCATTGCTGGAAAGATAAAGTAATGCTTCAGGATGCTCTCTTTCTATTCTAATCTTGTATGGCAGTTGCTTTCTTTAGGCCCCAGCTCTTACCTACATCTGTGCTTACTGAAGTGAGACTTTAATTTGCTACACCACGCCAAGGTATTAATAGACAATTATTTATTGCAAATCTGAACCATTTATACTATTTACTGGTTGACACAATGTAAAATTTTGATCCAAATGTTAATGTGTCCATGACATTACATAATTCTGTTCCACGCCAGGGTTTTTTCTTCCCTAAATGAATCGAACTTGCAATATGAGGAAACAGAGTTTTTAATGGATGAATGATTTACAGTCTCAAACTTATAAGACTGCTTACTTGCACAAATAAGGGAAAACTGACTAATTAAAATACCATAGCAAATTAGAAAATTTTAATATTTTACTGGAGGCAAACTTAGAGGTAGAAAAATGGAAATAATTTTTAAAGTACTTAAAGGATATATGAATAAATCTTATGTTAGTCATTTTAAGGCAATTATATTTTTATAGTGGGCATCTTTGAGAACAGACAGTCTTAAAAATACAGATAAACTTCACCTGTTCATAAATAACCATATGGATAGAAAAGCACTTCAAAGTCTCCAAATATCTGGTGAAATTACCTTTATAAATATTTTTTACAGTCACAAAAGCAAGAACAACAACATTTTATATATGCAATTTTCATTACGCAGAACATGCGGTTTCAAGTGCCATGCAATTTCATGCCTTTAGTGCAATCTAAACATGGAATCTTTGTTAATTGATACCTGTAAGAATCTTCAAACTACAGATGTTTGAATTACAGTAATATTTTTCCAGAGCTCATTCCTCTTGGCTTTTCCTACTGAACTGTGCTATTAAGTTAATGATTTTCCAGGTTTGCAAGCAGAGATTGTTATGATAAATACTTTAAGGCATTTCTAATTAAATCTCACATAACTATATTCAATAGCAATACCCAGAACCTATGGTCAACTCAACCTACAAAAGACATTTAAAGCCTTTGTAATTCAGGCTATGTGGGCAAGATTACAGTGGAAACAGCTCTACCAGGCAGAATAAAACTAATTCAGTATGAGAATACCTGGAAGGGTGCCCTTATTAAAGATTGTCTCTGAGAGATGGCAGAACAGCTCCATTTTCCCCCTACATTTTTGTTTCCTTCAGATTTGGAAAGCACAAAAATGGCCCCAGATATCACTGTGAGATATCAACAGCATGAATAATGGTAATGCATGAGTACTGGTTTTATTAACATGACAGAGGTTTGTGGCTGACAAGCTATGACCCCAGTGGTAACAGGTAGGCAGATGCATTTCTGTACATTAGAGCAGGATAAAACTAGCCAATGTGACTGTGCACTGCATGAAATGGACTGAGATCCATGAAATAATCGAAAATATGAGCACACTAGTAAGTCATAGGCCAGTGTTGACACAGATAGTTTTCAGGAATGTTGATAGAGATGTTTGGTTTTTTTTACCTAAAGCTCAAAAATCAGGCTGAAGTTGGGAAAACTGCTCAGTTACTTGCTTTTTCATTACTAATTTAAGAATAAATAATATGGAATTCTGATTCCATGTCTGAATGGTCTCATTAGCCTAACCACTGCCTGGGATGCTGTCAGTAAATTAGAATCCTAAACGAGACACTGAAGTAGCAGCTAGGCTGCTCAAATGCCATCTGATTCTTTGGAGTTCTTTAGAAAACAAATTGAAGAAAAATTACTTTGAGGCATATTACAGGACTGTGCAATGCAACTGTGGTATACAGGAGCTGTCATGTAACCAATGACTTCACTGACAATGTCACTGTGAAACTGAAAGAAATGAAGTACAAGCAGGATTTTGATTACCATCTTCTCCTCCAAGTACAACAAGCAGTGCTGTTCCAAAGAGTCCCTGTTTCTGCTTTGAATTAGACCACTTTTTTCTTTTTTTTGCTTAAGATGCACTCACACTGAGATGTTTTCCCGAGCTACCAGGATACACACTGTTGATGTATATTAATGACAGGATGCTATTTTTATTATTATTGTTCTGTAATACAGAATATGTCTAACTATGTTTTGTTTATTACTCATACATAATACACAATGAGACAAGACACCAGAATGGCTCTTTTGGAGACTTCACATGTTAGGCTGCAAATGTGTATTAACAATAGTACACATTTCTGTGTTATGGTTTCATAAAATGCATTTGCATAATATGAAATCATAATCCCAAATGTGCAGTAAAAAGCCTGTGAAAAATAGTTGCCTCCCATATACTACACAATGGTTGATTTTAATCTTCACTGCCTCAGATGTGGGACTGCTTATTAGAGATTCTTTTATAATGGGGAAAAAAAGCCTAGTCCATCCTACAGGATTAAGCCTTGCAAAATGAGCCAATCAGACAAGAACCTATCAATTGGAAAATACAGTTTTCTAATAGTTTGCACGCACACTTCATTTAATATACTTCCAGGCTGAGATGTTACATCCAATATCATATCAGAGACTAAAATAAACAGGAAATGCCAGCAGGTCTGGCTGCACAGCACTCCAAGGGCCTATGCACGTATCAGCGTGCAATGGGAGTGCAGTAGAAATTAGCTTGGATTAGAAGTCACTAGGAAGTACTAGGAAGCCCCTCTTTGTCTCAGAGGGAACCTTTGCAAGAATGTAATGCTTTCAAATTCCACTGTCCATTGAATCCCAAGACAGTTTGACTGCAGAGATGGGTAAGTGTGTTTTAGTGTTGATTCCATTCAACTGCTGTTGCTTGAAGGAAAAGATTGACTACCAGACGTAGCTCTCAGGTGTCGCAGCTAAGGCTGTACACATGCCTCAGCCATAACTTCTGTAGGGGGAAACAATGATTTCTACTTTGTTCTTTATAAAAAAAAGTATGGCACTTTTCACCTTGACTGGCTACTGTGCTATTTATTTAGACAATTTGACTTTTGAGCTGCTTTTGCTACACATACATCATCAAATGATTAATGGTTAATTAACATTTTGCTAATGGAAAATAAATTTAATGGGAATGAGTGTATGCCATTACATTTTCCCTTTTAGTTCAAATTCAAATTATCACATTTGCATTTTTATCAATAAAAATCTACGAGCTTTCTTCTTGCTATGCCAAAGGAACAGTTTTAATTATATTTAAGGCACCAGAACTTCACCAGAGATTTTCTGGTACCCTGCTGCACCCACACCTGTCCATTGCACCTTGCCAGCAGAGAAGTTCTCTTCCCTTCCTTAGAGTATTGTTTCTTGGTATACAGAAAAATCTCAATGCTCTATTACGTTCCAGAATTTCTGAGCTCTGACTCCTCTAAGGCCTATAGTGGCTTGTTCAGACACTGCTCATTGTGGGGTAACGCATTTGGAATTATTGGGGTGTCCTGTTTGATGGAGTGAAGGGGAGAAATCAGTCTTCAGAGTAAGGTTATCATTAATACTTTTACAGAATGAGGTGGCTTATAAGCAAAAGGAGGTGGAAGTCTCCAGGAAAATAAATATGAACCTGTTTTTTCCATCGGAGACTTTTACTGATTTACAGATGATCAGGAGAATGTGTGTGCTCCTAAGAATCACAGCTCATCTAGTAATAGTCCAGTACTCCCAATTTCATCTGAGACTGAAAACTGTAAAATAAACTCTTCCTATAACAAAGGATGAGAGCGCAATTATTTTCATTCACCTGCCCTTAGATTAATGAAGACAGCTAATCCAGGTGGACCTACCTATATCTCATTACCAGTGAACACAAGGCATATAGAATTCACACAAAGGAACATAATTCCACCGTTGAAAAATTTCATTATATTACAATTTATCTGGAAGGTGGTATTTTCAGACACAGCATGCTGTGGCTACTAGTAATCAATGACTCAGATAGTCAGGAGAAAGGATTTTAAACGGGGTTTTATTTATTTATTAATTATTACAAGTTCTTTTGTGCTGCACTCCAGAGCTGTGCCAAGCTATTTTCTGCAGAGGTCCAGTGTCATCTTCTTATTGTATGCAGCAGATTATAGAAAAAGTTTAATTTCTAGCACTGGAAATGGCAGGTGAGTAACTTAAATACTTATCTAATATAAACACTTTCAAAGCTTCCCATAGATTTCTTTTATTGGTTTCCTTGTTTGAGGATGGATCAAAGTAGACACTACCCAGGTCATGAGAATATTCAGTCATATCAATGTTTCATCCACCTTTTCACAGCTGAGAAGAGTAACACATAAACTCAGTGGCACTGGTGAAAGGCTATCACCTGGAGTTTGCAGAAGTCTGGAACCATATTTGAAAGAAGTTAGGCTTTATTTGTCTTTCAGGGGAGCTGAATCTTGCTATTGCCCAGGGTGAGACAGGACAGATGCCACTCCTAGCTGTTATTACTGGGATAATCTACACTACCTAAGCTTCATCCAGAAGCATTGTCTAACATAATTATTGCTCCTAAGTGACACTTGCACATACTTCTTCAATGGATAATACCCTGTCCAAGTACTGTTCAAAGAGCAGACAGAGCTATAGGGGTGAATGAAGGATGGAAGGTGTTATCCTGCGTCCAGGAAAACTTAGTCTAGTTCTGATATTGCCTAGGGGAAGGGGATGCAATGAAAATGTGATTTAAACAGTTTTTAAAAGGTCTGGGGGAGAAAAGCAGTTCCTTGTTTTCAGGGATGCTGCTGTTGGCATCAGGAGGGGGATCTATTTCACATATCTAAGAAGCACTAAAAATGTGTATTTTGTTGCAGGGTGCCTGTCTTGGTGACAAATGTGAGTCACATGATGTTTCCACCATGATTTAGCAAAGGTGGTATTTTCCCTCTTTTACAGTGGTACAGCTGCAGAAATGAGAGTAATTCTGCTCTGCCTTACGAGCATGCTGCCATTCTGAAGTCAGCAGAGTTTACAGGAAAGAAGAATTTTGCTCTACAGCAGACAGAACAGAACAAACAGAACAGACAGCAGCACTGGACTTTCAAAACTTATGTACTTTAAACCTACTTGCCAGAAAAACTCAAGAGTTTGAAAATTCAAGCTCCCATTTTACACATGAAAAATCTGGGAACAATTCACGGCACTTAGACTTCTAACTTTCTCATTTGTAGGCACAAGCAGGTAGTTAGACATCTAAGTAGCAATAACCCAGAGCACAAAATTGCTGGCGCAAAAGGGAGTTTAAAAAAAATAATCAGGCCATTTAAATATGTGATGAAGACTCAAAGGGATATGATTAAAAATGCAGATGATGAAGAATAACCTAGAAATGGATGAAGTTTTCTGTACTCTCATGCTCAACTTCAGTTTTTAAAAGGCAATCATTTATAAGAATAAACAAGAAGATAGCAGCAGGATTGCAATGCATAGAAGTAATTTGGGGCCTAAAATAGCAAATTAACTCTGTAACGAAGTACAGTTGAGAGGTATATTACTACCTTTAAATATTAAGCTATTCCTGTAAGGTGCCATTTTAAGGTGTGATGTAATATTTTTTGTTCATTTTAATAGAAACAGTAAAAATGAGATACTAAAAAGACATCATTACTTGCAGGAGTAAGAAGAATGTAGATTGCCTTCTCTTAACAGACAGGAACACTGTCCCAGCACTGCTGCTAAAAATAATCAGCAAGTCACCATTTATTTATTTATTTTTAATCACATGGGCTGAAAAGCAGTGACCTGTGCTTCAGGTGAGACTGATATACATGTGAACTCTGCATGTGTGTAGTTAAGAACTACTTTATTTCTGGCAAAAATAAATAGCTGGCAGTAACTGAGCTCTCTCTTCATTGAAAGAATGCTATAGGGCTGGATATAGCCACTGCAATAGAGCAATAAAATGAGATGAGCTTAACACTACCAGATGGTACCCTGTACAGTGCCTGAAATAAAATGGAGAATTAGGGTGCCCTAAGGTGTGCACAAGGAAGGCAATTACATGAAATAAATGGGCCTCAGGCCTAGATGATGCTCAAGTATGCTACACAGGAGACAGATAGTACATCTGGTGAACAGATTTTATCACACACTAGAAAGCTATAAAGCATGCCGTTGAATTTCAGATCTGGGTTTCACAATGACATTTTACCTGTGTTGGTATTCAGTGCTGTTTATTTTTAAAGGTGCTGTAATCTCAATGATGTGTTTTAAAAGCCTTCTTAACGTTGTTTTCTGATGTGCCCCATTTTTTGGATAGATTGATGTAACACAATGCTTTTTCATGGACAAAATACAAACTACTTTGGCTGTAGATGGTCATGTTTTTATTTAATGTATCACGTTGCTGATGTGATTTTAGTAATATGGTTATACTTGTCAGCACTCATTGCTTGGGAGAAAGCCAGTGTGATTTGAAAGTTAACTCCCACTTCTCCATTTCATTGGAAGATCTCACTGCCTATGAACCAGCACAAATTCCTTGAGGTTTAAAGCAGATATACTAGATTATGTGAGGAAATCTACTAAAGTGATTCAAAGTGGCATTTTACTCTTATCTCTAGAAGAATTTTCACTTGTTTTTGTAAAATTCCTGCTTGATTTGACATTAAGATCTTCTAAAATTTGCATTTATCATAGAAGCATTCAAACTGTTAAAGGTGCTGATGAGAGCAATATTCAATCTGTAGTGCTGTGACTTTTTATTTTAATGAGGAAATAATCTAGATCTTTCCTCAGACTTCATGGGTTTTGGTATCTTTCTCTCTAATTCCTCCCCTTTCACCTCCCTCATATAAAGTTATCCAAGGGAGTTAAAAATGGTAACAAACTTGCATAAAAGGAAAAATTTGAGAGACTGTAAGGTGAATATTCCTGACAGAAAGATCTATGGGCTGCGAAATAATGTCTCTGTGCAAATGATGAAAGCTCTGTTCCCTTGAGACATTTAAAATTAGAAGAAACAAAGCACTAATACACTCTGAGGATATAATCCTGTTCTGGCCCCCTGTGGACAGACTAAATATCTCTAATATCTCAAACTTTGTATACTATTATTGTTCACAATGCAAAACTACAATTCAATAATGTTACAGGTTTGACTTGAGGCTTGCTTAAACCAGAAAATTTACTCATATTGCTATACTGGTATAATTATATCACTGTAGTTGTATCGGTATAATCAGTATATCTCAGTGCTACCTCTCTCTTAAAGTGACTTATTTGGATTATTGTATACTGATTCTAAACCCCAGAGATGTACAACAACCTGGGTATATTTTCTACACTAATCTCATCTTCCTGGCTTCTGGGAATCTTATAATTATTAAGCTATAGTTGGATAAATGCAAGCATGATGTACCAAATTCTCACTGAAATTTGTTGTCAACTGTATATGCCATAGAAGATGAATATTGATGGCAAAAGCAAAGTGTCACTTTAAAGTCACCTGCAAAATGCAAGCAAGACACTCATATGTTCAGAGCATGGACAAACTCACTCTCTGAGGTTTTTGCTTATGCCTCAGCAGTCTCAGAACAGGGATGTTTCTATACCCTTCCCCAACACTTTTGAATTTTCTTGCTTTCTGTAAATTAGTATCTAAAGACAGGAAAATGATGGGAAAGTTTTATGAGATTTTCTCTGAAGATTTTCTACTTACTCCACCAGAGTTCTTCCCCTGAGAGTATGTCTACTGTATAAAATCATGCAAAACTTCTGGTCCATAATTTGAAGCAATATGCAGCAGCATTTTGAGAAGACCACTTGGGAGTTTTCTTAATTGCAGAGAATTTACCACAGTCACCATTGAGAGGAAGCAGAGGTTTGGTATATTCTCATACTTCAATTATAATTGTGGCACCAACTTTGAGTTTTGGCTATGAGCCTAAGCAAATTTTCAAGGCTAACAAAGGGTTATAAAATATATACAATGACAAGTCATTAAATAGAGTAGTGTCATCGGGTAATACTCTGTGTACAATTAGCACTGCCAAACAGTGCCTTTCAACCATTAGTTATTCAAAAGCTCTGCTTGTCCTGATATGTCTGCAGTTCTGTATTTCACCAAGAGACAATCCTGAAAGGACGTTGAATAGACCTCTAAATAGGAACAGCTCTTTGACCTAGTAAGAAAGGAAGAGATGAAGAAAATAAATGTGAGGAATGGAGGAAAAAAGAAAGGGAAGAGAAAGATTCTTAGCTTGCACAGATATTCTCCCTGGCCAGCTGGATACGTTTGCAAATCCCTCCTCTCACACACACAGAGTGTCCAGTCCAGAGAGAAGCCTCATTGACAGAACTTCTGTTGAGTAGCTTCAGTCTAAAAAACCTCACTTATTTCCTAAGTGGCAGTGACCTACATTCTGTGTTGGTGCAGCTACAGAAGTCATGAAAGAACAAGAGTCAGACCTCCCAGAGAGAGAACATGAACAAATATAGCTCCTCCATAATGAGCTGCCTCTAATACTGGCTACTTGTTGATTTGACTAAGGAAGAATCCAGCTATAGACAAAGGGCCAAATTCTCTTGTAGCGTAAATTATGTGAGCTTCAGTATACTCAGTGGTACTATGCCAATCTACAACTATTAAGGTTCTTGTCCTCACGGCTTTTCCCATAGAATCCACTTTCCAAGTCACTGAGGGCTCCAACTCACAGGGATTCTGATGGATATGGGATCCAGTTACCATTGCAGTACGCATACAAGTTAAAAATTTACACCTCAGTTACACCCCCTTCCCTCCCCCTCAAATCTCCTAGCCACCAAAACCTCATGGTGCCTAAGTTTTCAGGCTTACCTATGCCTAAAGTCCTGGCCATTCTCAAGAAGAGTCAGTATTGACCATGCCCAGCACATTAAAATCAATCCTGTGCCAAAGCCCTGCAGGGTCTCCAGCTCCAGGATTACTTCATGCTTCTACAGCTTTATCTAACAAGTGATGTTTTGATGCATGTGGCAGACACTGAATAAACAGGAGGAAGAGGTGATGGAGGTACCTCTGTTTTACCCACAGAGTGGCTGTTGTACACATCCAACACTGAAAACTTTTGTGTCTGCCTGACAAATTTCTACCAGTGATGCACAGCAGCTCTCTCTCCAGTTTTTATATTTTCATCTGTTAGGTAACAAACTAATCAGCCTTTGAGGGCTGAGCTGCATTGCCTAGATGTGACTGAGCCTGTGACACTTCCTGCTTCTTGAATGGCCAACCCTAGTAAGCTATGCAGAGCAATGCTGCATTGAGCCTAGGACAGAAGATTGTGCAGGTCATTTTACATTTATGCATGGGCCCATGTGATTCAACTGATTAGTGGCTGTAAATGACAGTGAGCATAAAAGGGATATAATGATAACTGCAATTAATTCCTGCAGAAATGAATGCAACCATTAAAAGAATTTTTTCAGTAATTTTTCATCCACACCTTCACTGTTACAGCTCTGCCATGAATGCACTTTATTCATTTATGTGGTTCATATTTGTATGATTTAAATACAGTACAGCTCACTCAGTGGAAAGGATTGTGTTCTGAAAATGTTTTTGTGCCAAATGACTAAGGTCTAAACTGAGTTTATCGGTAAATAAACATCCTGAGTTGCCATAAGCAGAATATTAACAAACTCGCAGATTAGTTGTTCTGCAGGAAGTGGGTTTTAATCATGATGGAACAGTGTAAATAAATGAAATACCAACACCAATCATTTATATTCATTCAAGAGAGCACTAATAATTATTACAAAGAACAACATAACTTTCAGTAAATTTGTGGAAAATTGGAATCAATTCACTGTAGTACTTATGTTTAAAAAGTATCCTCCAAGGAATTGCAGATCTATCAGTTCAGTATCCCCAGTGTGCAAGACAACAAAAATACCTAGAAGCAAAGCAGAGGTAAGTGGCCTTTGGATTCCCCTGCTCTCTGAACAGGAAAGGAAAGAGATCATCCTCTTATTTATTTGCATTCACAGTCAATTAAATTAAAGTACTTCTTCTAAAAGATGTTTACATATTACAAATAATTATTAACCTATAGAAATATGATGCGATAACATGGCAAAAAAAATTGTGTATTGCTTGCTTTCTGCATGATTAATGCTTCTTTCCATCAGACACATACATTTCATTTTATTAAAGATCACATTTCTGATTGCAAGAACTGGATCATAAATAAAGCATGCAAGTGGAAGTTGGAAATCTTCTAATATTAATGACAAGAAAAATGGATTTATTGAATAGTCACCTGCAGTTCATACATACATAAGCACATCAAGTGATAACCTAACAGAAGGTATAATCTCAAACTTGGGAGAAAAGATTGTTTTTTAAATAGCTTAATAATAATAGCAGTACATTTAGAGAAAATTATTTCTGTCTTCTGTGAATAAAACGAGTACAATAAGAGCCATTTATCAGCTACTTTCTACCTTTTCCCTCTGTCTAGGAATCCTAATATCTATCTTCACTTGTTCAGCTTTGAATCCAGTGCTGATGAACTCATTTATTTTTTGACAGTTTGGACACTGGCAAAAAAACCCCCAACCAACCAACCAACCAACCAACCAACCACAACAAATAATGTTGGTGCTAAGAGCTAATCAAATGGGGTTGTTTGTCCATGACACATGGGAAATCTAGTGTATTATTGAAATGCATGTAGTTTTTGGATAAAGTTATTAACATGACAATAAGCAAATAGAACCAAAATGGGGCTAATAGACTTTACATGTGATAGTACAGTGTTGCTGAGACTGCATAGGTGTAAACACAGCTATGACATCCAGCAAAACTGCTGAGGAAATTTCTAGAGCAGTGCAGGGCTGGTTAAGATGGAAAGCAGTTATAAAGTTCCTCACTGAGGCCAGTGGGCAGCAGAAATAAAAACGCTACAGTGTGGAAAGCATCTGTGAGAAAAGCTTGTTCTATGAATTCACCAATAGGTTCCAGATTACCCACATAAGGTTACCTGCCTGTTTAGCCCACATGAAAAGGAACATCTGAGGACAAATAATCTGCTACTTCATACACCACACAGCACACCCAGGACTGGTTCACATATTCTCAAGCAGATGTTACTTGACCAGCAGTTTACTCTATTAAATCATTAAAGCTGCTTACTGTCACCCAGCTCTTCTGGCTAACCACCCTTTCCAGTTACCACCAGCTTAGCAGCTGTTAGGAACAGTCATTGCTTCATCAGTTGCAAAAGGAAGAAATTGGATTATATCAGACTTCCATACTCTTGGCACATGTAGTGCAAAACAGAAAGAACAGACCTGGGAGAGGTGTAAGTAGCCAGTGGAGAAAACCTGAGAAAGCTTTGGGATCCTGCTGTTTTGGAGGGAGACCAGCTGTGGAAGATCTGCTATTTGCATATCTCCACCAGGCAGGTTGGCTGCCCAGGCCAGCATGGGACACATCCTCCAGAGAACACCTGGTGCATCCAGGAACAAACATTGGGAGACAAGCTGAAGTGTTTCTCACCTGAGCATTCTTGCCAAGATCTAGCCAAACCTATGACTTATCAAATAAATTATTTTTTTTAATTAATATTTGCACTGAAAAAAATCACTGCTGGATTTTTGTTCCCTATTATACTGACACAATTTCACTAGAAATGCAATAGACAAATTTACTGGCAGACGAGGTTACAGTAGTCATACATGGACCTATAAGAAAAGGATAGGAGCTACCACAAAAACAGACAATAGTTTCTGTGCTCAAACAAAAATAGATACATGTCTCATAACAATAGCAAATGAACTGAACAGCTCCTTAAAAACCAATTAAGTCAACCTCTTACTTTCAAGACTTAGAAAGAAATTAATATAACCTCAAATAAATGACATAAAATTAAAACTTTAAGAAGCCATTCATGTAAAAATCATACCAGAGAAAATAATTATAATCTAAATATTTCCAATTGCAATTTGGGAAATCTAAAGTGAGATCATTGTGTTTCTGAGCAGCTGCTTGCATTATGCAGACTACAGAAGGAAAGGCAGTTTCATCTCACAAGTTCACATCCCTGTTTAAAAACAGTCTCAAAAATTTATACAGGTAGACTCAAAGCTGACAGAACTTTTCACAGTCCTTTCCCACAAATCATTTCCCACAAATGAATATAATTTTCCTCAGTTTAATTATCCAGATAGATACCTTAAATGAAAACTACACCCAACCCCTTGTTTCTAGCAGCAGCACCTCACATACTAGTAGCCAACTCTTCCTGCTTCCAAGCCTCTGGAAGGCTCAACTCCTATGCCAAACACCACAAACATGAAGAAAAAGAGAGACTTGTACATGTGCCTGTTTGCATATGTGTTTTCTCTCTCTCACACATACAGCACCAGACAATATATAAAATATAGAGAAACATTTAATCTCTTATTTTATACATTGTTAAAAAGTGAGGAACAGGAGCAGTCATTTGAGCTGTTTGTATCTACTCATACTTCTAGAGAACCAATCATTGCTTTTATCTTCATAAATTAAATTTCTGGTGCAAAGCTCTAAGCTCTAATGACTTTCAGTGTAAGGGACTCCCTCTTCCCCTTCTCATTCCAGCCATGCCCTAACCTCTCTGTTGTGTTGACATGACGGGTAGGGACACAGAGGAACAGAGTTCAGGGAACTGGCTTTCAATTTAAAATAGCACTGAAGAAGTACACAAAAGCAGAGGAATATTTTAATCTGAACCTGCTCCTTCACCTATTTTCCTACATGACTTTTTAAAGATTTGTATCAAAACAACTAGACAGGCAGGTGTGGGTCAGGAAACACCAGCTGAGGACAGAAACTCTCTAAACATTGTTGAAAGAGAATGTGAACCTGCACAGTTAAACTGCACCAAGTGTTTACTCAACAAGTTAAAGAAGAATAAAATAGAACTTGGAAGGTAAGGTTGAAGTCCTGTTTGACATTAACTACAAAGCAATGCAAAGAGAGAGTTCAAGTAAGTCTTCAAGTGTGCCACTGATGTTTGAAATGCATTCATTGAATAAAAGGAACTGCAGGAGCAATAAGTACATTTCAAGTAATTACTATTTTAAATGCAATTTTCCTCCAGAGTTTTTCATGCTTATGGTGAATTTATGAGGTTTATGCTGCAACTGACTGTTTTACACTACAGTTCTGTTAATTATATGTTCTTCCTACAGTGCAATAACATGATTTTTCATCTTTTCTGGTCTGAAGTCTTCCCCCACCCCCCCAAATTATTGTTGCATGATAGAATTACTCACCTGTAACTACATGATTTTCTTGGAGAAAATTTGCATTAAATTCTATTTTAAGTTGAGAACACAATCTACCATGTAAAGAAGGATGAAACAGTTTTATTGGGAAAATTTTGTCCGAGAACAAACATATCCTAGAAAATTCTGATCTACAAAGAATATCTATTGCTGCTTCCTTAGTGTTGCATCATTCTTGAAGATTAATTTCAGTAAATTAATATTGTTCAAATGCTGACACACTTTATTTCATCAGATAGTTCATGATTTACTCAAAATTCTGAGTTTGGCTCCATCTATAACAGCACTGTTCATCAATAATTACTTAGCTGTTTAGGTCTTGTTTTTCAAAGCTTAAACCTATGTTTTGCCACATTAAAAAATATCTAATTCCCCCCTGGAAATCTCCTAAGGGTGCTACAATCCAAGGTAGCATCAAAGGTTACTTCATAATACAGAAAAAAATATTTACCAGAATCATGGAAAACATAATTTTGCTGGTTCCTGTATCAGCTTCTTTTAACTAGAATGTAAAATGACTAACACCAAATTCTAGTGAATTGTTAAAAATAGTGGTGTTCAGACACTCAACCTACTTGAAATTCTCCCAATAACTAAAAGAGTAGCTAAAATTGTCTGGCATTTAGGAACTTGGAGTGTAATTTCTGTCAAAGGGAGGAATTGATAATAGTCAGAATATATTGTTCCAGACAGCTTATGAAGAATTAATGCAAACCAGCAGAATAAGAACAAATACTCTCTTTGCACACATTTTCCTATTCTGGCCTTCTCTGCCTCAAAGCATTCTCTTTCTGAGTTTGTTCTTCGTACCTGCCTGCACCTCTCCTTGCCTGCTCTTTTTTCACTTTGCTAACATATATGATTAGGAAACAATTTCCTTAAATCTGCATTTGTGATTTATGTCTGTGTGGCCTAGTTTTCATTGGCCATTGCCATTATGATTAAAAAAAAATAAAACCAGCCTTTAAAATGTGTCTGTCAATATCCATAGGTTGAGTATGATGGTATTAACATCTTCCAGCTTAACAAGAAGATCATGAAGGTTCATAAACTTTTCATTTTTACTTTAAGTTCCTATTCAGCTAGTTCCAGCTCTTATAAAATGTAGTGCCCTATCTTTATTCAGACAAGTAAGAAATCGTACTTCCCTTCTCTGCTTATTATGTCTTTGTTGCTTGGAGCTGGAAAACTTCTGTTACAGTTTTTGCTTAATTTAAAATCACTTCTCATGTTCTATTTAAAATATTGTTTTATTTGATATTTTTGGATCCTGTATGATGACAGTATTGGTTTGCATTCCAGATCACATGTAAAATAAGAACAAGGAAGACAGATTTCCTAACAAGCCATATCTGTTTATCATCAGTTGCCAAGAAACTGAACAGTATCTTAGAGAAACAGACTGGGTTGTTGGTTTGTGTGGGTTTGTTTTGTTTTGTTTTCACAGAATCATAGAATCAACCAGGTTGGAAAAGACCTCAGAGATGATCAAGTCCAACATATTACTTAATACCTAACACCTCCTGACAACTAAACCATGGCTCCAAGTGCCACATCCAATCCTTTTTTTAACACCTCCAGGGATGGTGACTCCACCACCTCCCTGGGCAGCACATTCCAATGGATGTTATTCTTTCTGGGAAGAACTTTCTCCTCACCTCCAGCCTAAACTTCCCCTGGTGCATCTTGTTAGTAAGGAGTAGTAATTTTGCAGAACAACTTCAGCTCACCATTCAATTACAGCTTCAATAACTGAAGGTATCATACTTACATTCACCTGGTAGAGAACATCAAGCATTTTTAACCAAGATGTAAATAAATAAATACTTTGCAGGTGTAACAAAGTTTTGTTTTATTTTATTTTATTTTGTTTGGTTTGGTTTGGTTTGGTTTGGTTTTGTGTGGCTTGGGAGTGCAGATATTGCAGGATCTTATGAAACTGGAAATCCACAAGTTTTGTAAAATTGCTATCTTGAAAATAGAATCTTTGTTTTAATTTCTGTAATACTAGAGGTAACAGAATACTTTTTCAGTCTAAAACCCTTAGAGAAGTATTAATGTAATAATGTAACTAGAATGTTTTCCACCTCCCTAGCATTCCTTCTTGATTCATACAGCTCACAGTCTGTCAGCTATGAGCTCTCATTTTCTTGTACACCTCTTAAAGAGTATAAGAAATAGCCTTTCCAGTACTGTGATTAGTTGTGTACTATTAACTAAACAAAACTTAATTACTGATGCTTATGTATATAATATTCCTAAGCAATATCTATGAGAGAGTTATTTCTATAGGAGTCATATAAATACGAGCCTGAATTAACTATAAAGTATAATCAGTTTCTTGAACTCAGTGAAATACTTGACTCAATAAAATCCTTCACCACAAAAATGTGCAGGTTAGAAGGGCAAATATAGGTCAGTAGTTGTCCTGGTGTTTTCAGTAATTGAGCCATTTCTCTAACTGTAGAAATGAAGAGGAAGCATACAGAGTCCAGAACTTTTTCATTCTGGCAGCGTAATCATACTTAAATTCCAGACAGTACCAAAGTTAATCAAAGGAGCAGGCTCATTACAAGTAGTATCTATAATTTTAAACACCCTTTAACAAAATAAAAAATTATTTTTCACAATCTTCCAGTTGCAATAGCTAAAACTATTCAAATAACTGCATTTATGGGCTTTCTGAAAAATGTTTTGTGATACTATAAACACCCCTCCCCCCCCAAAAAAAAAAATAATCAAACCACCAAAAAGCCCCAAATTTTATTTTCTCCATACTCATTGGAGCCTACTAGTATAACCATAAGGGTAAGAAAAAGCATATATTCTCCTACTGGCCTTATTTAAGTTTTGTCATAGATGATACACAAGAAACAAAATCAGATAAATATCAATGCCTAAGCAATGTCTTTAGGAGTAAGCAGATTGCATAAGTAGGCATAAGTTTAGCAAAATGACTGAGAAAGTGTCCCTTGCCTCTTCATGCCCTAAGGGTATTAATATCCCTGAGTGCTCACCTTATTCTAAGTAAGATTGTTCCTACTCACTCAGTCTGCTTACCCTTTAACTTGGAACTATAGAATCATAGAATCATAAAGGTTGGAAAAGATCTCTATGATCATCAAGAACAATCATCAAACCAACACCACCATCTCCACTAAACCATGTTCTGAAAGTGCCATGTCTACATGTTGTTTGAACAATTCCAGGGAGGGTGACACCACCAACTCCCCAGGCAGCCTGTTCCAATGCCTGACCACTCACTCCTTCAGTAAAGAAATTTTCCCTAATATCTAATCTAAACTTTTCTGGTGCAATTTGAAGCCATTTCCTCTTGTCCTACTGCTGCTTACTAGGGAGAAGAGACCAACCCCTAACTCACTACAATCTCCTTTCAGATAGTTGTAGAGAGCAAGAAGCTCTCCCCTCATGCTCCTCTTCTCCAGCCTCACTAGCCTCATTGGCCTTCTCTGGACATGGTCCAGCAACCCTTCTTGTAGTGAAGGGCCCCAAACTGAACAAAGTAAAGTGTGGCCCCACCACTGCTGAGTACAGGCTCTTGGTCACTTGCCTACTCCTGCTGAGCACACTATTCCTGATACAGGCCCGGATGCTGTTGCCTTCTTGGTGACCTGAGCACACTGCTGCTCATATACATCCAAATATCAACCAGCACCCCCTAGGCCCTTTTCTGCCATGCAGCTTTCCAGCAGCTGCCCCAAGTGTGTAGTGGTGCATGGGGTTGGTGTGACACAAATGCAAGACCCAGCACTTGGCCTTCCCAAACCTCATACAATTGACCTTGGCCCATCAGTCCGGCCTGTCCAGATCCCTCTGCGAAGGCCTCCTACATCTGAGCGGATCAACACTCCTGTGCAAGATATTAAACAAGACTGGCACCATAACTGAGCCCTGAAAAACACTGCTTGTGACCAGGCTCCAACTCCACTCACCACAACTCTCTGGGCTCGGTCTTCCATCCAGCTCTTAATCCAACAAAGAGTAACACCTCTCTAAGCTACGCGCCACCAGCCTTTCTAGGACACTGCTGTGGGAGACAGTGCTAAAGGCCAGGTAGAGAACAGCCACAGCTTTTCCCTCATGCACTAGGTGGGTCACTTAGTCATAGAAGGAGATCAGTTTGGTTAAACTGGACCTGCTTCTCATGAACCCATGTTAGCTGGGCCTGATCTTGTCTGGGTTGTCCTTCACAAGCCTGGAGAGCTCACTCAAGATGAACCACTCCATAATCTTCCCTGCTACCGAGCTGAGGCTGACAGGCCTGTAGTTTCCAGATCCTATTTCTGGTCTTTTTAGTAGATGGGTGTCACATTGGCAAGTCTCCAGTTGAATGGCATCTCCCCTGTTAACCCTGACTGCTGATAAATGATGGACAGTGGCTTGGCAAGCTCCTCTGCAAGTTCCCTCAGACCTTGAGTGAATCCCCTCTGGCCTCATAGACTTGTGAGTCTCCAGGTGGTGTAGCACATTGTTAGCTGATTCCTCCTGGATTATGGGAGATTTCATCTGCTTTGTCCTTGTGTTCGTGCTCAGGAGGCTGAATACCTTAATGATAACCTATCTAACTATTAAAGACAGGGGCAAAAATAACATTAAGTACCTCAGCCTTTTCCTTGTCCTTGGTGGCAATGTTTCTCCTTGCATCTAATAAAGGATGAAGATTCTCCTTGTCTCTCTTTTTGTTGTTAACATACTTACCAACACAGCTTCCATTAGCATCAATAAAATTGATATTGTTTTTACACTGACAACAGTTTTAATCCCTGAAAACATTCTTATACAGAACCAAAGCTTATTCACTCAAAATTTTGCCTCTGGATTATGTTAAGTTCTGTAATTAAGAACAACAGAATAAAGGGAAATATCTGCAAATCAATAGTCAAGATCTGGAACTGGACAACCTGATAGTGATATCTTGCTACTATTTTATATAATAATATTTTATTTACTGTATTTGTAATTTGTAAAATACATTAATAAGTTTTGTTCCAGAATTCACAGAGGGGAACATTTCAGTATTTTTCCTGCAGCTGATTGATAATAGTGACCCTACATAGAAACACACAAGTACCTTCTTAGTGATGAATTCTTTCAGACTGGATATGCTTAGACCTCCTCCATAACAACAGATAGGTGAAGCATGTAAAATAGCTCAGAAAAGTGTTGCTCAGAGCAACACTTTCTCTGTGTCCAACAGACACAGATGCCATGAACGTGGTACCAATGTTCCCAGACTGCTGTCCTTGTTATCAAGAACCTAGTGAGCTATGGCACAAGTGATGCATCTCTACACAGAGTTAACGTAATAAATGAAGAAAACATTTTATTATCTGATTAATATTATGTGGCCCACATTTTCAATCTTTCCACAAAAATTGTAATTATCATTATAATTTTCCAAAGTATATGCTGGCCTTTTTTTTTTTTTTTCAAAAAAACCCTAAATTTTTGTCTTTCCAAGCATACCTGAAAATATGTCCACATATGTCCATAGGTGAGGGCAGAAGTCCTTACCTAAGGACAGAAAAACTTCCCCTAGTGATAGGCATTTGGGAATGGTTCTAATAACTATGATAATGGCCTGACTAAGTCATCTCTCAGCTGAGGCTCTGAATAAATTATCCACTTTCCTCATCAATATGCAACTGCAAACAGATCAGGACATCTCCTGATCTGCCTTTCTGGGAGCCATTTGAGGCAGAAAATTACTGTCTGAACTGTTTAATAGCAACAATAGGCAACAGCTAAGGAACAGGTATCATTCAGGAGGTATACTGACCATTTTGAGCAAATCAATCATCTCTGGAAATTTAGAGAAAGACCAAATGGCATATATTCAAAGAAGACATTATAATTGCAGATAGCAATACAACAGTCCTCAGATACTCAAATTGTTCTAGACTGAAAAAATCTGTTTTTACTCCTTCTTTGACATCTGCCAAATTGACATGTAAAGACTACATATGAAAATAAAGTCTTTAGACTTTTTTCCAGTATGTCACTATAGGCTGTTTGCTGCTTTTCTCACAGTATGTTTTAAGGTTTTGAGTCCATTGGTTTAACTTCTGAAAGGAACAGAACAGAACAGAACAGAACAGAACAGAACAGAACAGAATAGAATAGAATAGAATAGAATAGAATAGAATAGAATAGAATAGAATAGAATAGGAGAGAGAAAGCCAAAACCATAAGATGGAAAATTATGCCAGAAATAATCATAGAATGGTCCAGGCAGGAAGGGACCTCCAAAGGTCTAGACCAACCTCCCCACAGTCAGCAGGGATATCCAACCCCTTGATCATTTTTGTAGCGCTCCTCTGAACCCTCCCCATCAGTCCATGTCCTTCCTATATTGAGGGCTCCATACCTGTACACAGTACTCCAGGTGAGGTCTCACCAGAGCAGAGTAAAGTGGTAGAATCACTTCTCTGGATCTGCTGGCCACACATCTTTCGATGCAGCCCAGGATGTGATTGGCCTGATATGCATCCTCACAAACTCTCACATCCCTCACAAAACAGGGAGAGCAAGCAAATAATGGAAATGAAGCCTGATTAGTATATTTAGCTTAGCAGATATACAGTCCTTCACTTAAGCAATATTATTGAAGTGCCTACCATGAACTCTAAAGCAGCTGGGAGTTTAATTGATTCCTAGAAGTGCAATGAAAGTAGAGCAGATAAAAAATGACGCAGTTGTTGGTGATGCAAATGAAAATGTTACAGCAAAGTAGCTGGGAAGAATACTGTAGATGTTTACATTTCTCAACATGTTTACATTGTTTCTTCCACATTTTCCAGGCAAAGCTCACCTGGTTTTGCTCAAGGCCTGGAATGCAGTGAAATGTGTAAGCACCTAATATTTATTCATGCTATTGTCAAGAACATCTTTGCAGCTCCTGCCAAAGTCTGTCATTGAATGTGTTTGTTCAGCTGCATGGCAAATACCTAATACAAAGTCATCATTTTTACATCACCACCTACTCAATATTTTTCTTGTCCAATTAAATTAACTGAATACAGGGCTTTTTATGCCAGAATAATTTTACTACATCTATTCAGCTAACACCTATTTGTACATATTTATGTTCTTGAACATTTAGATACTTCAATAATAAGTTCCAGAATAAAAATAAAAAGAAATTAAAGAAAAGGTGCCAAATGCTCTAATTTACCTGGGACTCTGAAAACTCTAATCACAATTCCAAAATACATATTCAGGTAAAACTTTCTGCTATTCTAAATTTCATCATTATTCACTATCAACACTAGGAAGCTGCATAGGGATGGAGAAAACAGAAGAACAGAAGAGGACATGGAAAAAAAAAGGAGTTTTACACCATACTGTGTTTCTGCAGGAGAAGACTGGCTGCAGCACAGGTGACAAAGAATAATGTTAGTGTGAATACAATCAGCATGGGGACCCAGGCTAGAACTTCTTCTAATCTAATGGCGTATCACCTTATTTGCTGATTTACCCATGGCAGGTAAAGCATGAATACTCTCTTGCACTGTAAACACATCTCATACCTTGGATGGCAAAGAAACTGCAGTTTTACAGACATTTGACTGTGCAGGAACCACTGAAAAATAAGAATCCCCTGGGAAGTCCCTGCCCTCTCTCTAGGCAGATTTAGTTTACAAGAGATGTTCCTCTCAAATCCATTCTTAAACATTTTCAGTGAAGACTCCACAGCCCTCTCAAAATTAAAAAAAATAAATAAAATAAATTGTTTTAAAATCACATTTTGCCATCCTTAGAGTCAGAAAGCTTTTCCCCAAGGCCTAATGTGAATTTGCAAGAGCAAATTTGTTCTGTTTACCAGAGAGAACAAATAATTCCGGTAACAGGCTATTGTAAATAAAATCAAAAGCTGTTCTCATCGCCCATCAGTCTTCTTTGTTCTACAGAAAGAAATACAATACACCCCTCCCAATTTTTCATATATGTCATGTTGTTGTGACCTGGTTATTCCTCTTTGGATTCTAACTACTTTGTGTTTTTCTAGGAGTTTGGAGCCCCAAAATGTGACATAATACACCAGTTCAGCCTTTAAACAGTAATGAGATGGTTGTTCAAAACAATGTCATGCAACACAATGTTAAACAGTCAGAATACCTGGAACCTACCACTTTTCCACTTTACTTGTGGCCAGTTACCCTGTTTTAAGAAGAACTGAAATTCATTTTACCTCATTAGTTACTGTGAAATTCCTCCTCATCAAATTCTTATTGGCTATTTATTTCCTACTCCTTGGCTATTTATCTTCCTTCCTATTTAGGGTTTTAAGAATTGATTATGTATTACAGATTTTTTTTTGTTTTAATAAATATGCATGTGGTTAGACAGAATTCCTTTGTTCTTCCTCTCTGTTTCTGAAAGAACTGGTATTATGTTTGACTTTTTATAATTTTTCTCATTGGTCTTCCCTGTGTCCTCAAAACAATTGCTAGCAGATCTGAGGTGGTCATGATGAACTTCATTCCAGGATAATTAAGAAGCATGTCAAAAAAATAAAAAAAACACTTCTCTTGCCCTTATTTTATTCCAGGTGGAGGTTTCGCCCTTTTTAGCTGGTGTTAATTACACTGGCCAGCTGCTACAGTTGATGCATTTAGTAGAGTCTGATTCAATAAAAGATAGAAAATATTTCAGCTGTCACTGAACCATATATCCTTTTCTCCTGAGCTTACTTCCCAAATGTCTGCCTTCAGAAGAGTTTACGTTCCTGAAGACTATTGTTTTACTTTTGCTGCTTTACATCTTCGTTTCCTATACATTGTAAGTTCTGTCTGGCACAATAACATCACCCAAGTGATGTTGCCCTTGATGTTCTCCAGTAGAATAGTGTCATATTTTACGCACATTCCTCAAACCTCAGTTTCCTACCACTCACACAGAGGAAAGTATTGAACATTTGCTCAGGTCCTTTCACTGTCCATGAAAATCAGAAACAAACACTACTTAACTGAGTGAAACAGGAACTTACAAGCACTCAGAATTAACTGTCTGACAATGAAGTCCATTCTTTGTCTCCCTGAGACACTACACCTTCCAGGATTTTAAAGAGTCAAGGCATAATCACAATGTACGCCCCGTTCTCAGTGTACATTAGCTACAGTATCACAGTACTGTATCACAGTATCACTTAGGTTGGAAAGGACCCCGAGGATCATCGAGTCCAACCTGACACCGCAGACCCCATGACTAGACCATGGCACCAAGTGCCACGTCCAATCTCCCCTTGAACGCCTCCAGGGTCGATGACTCAACCACCTCCCTGGGCAACCCATTCCAATGCCGAATGACTCGCTCGGTGAAGAACTTCCTCCTCACCTCGAGTCTGAACCTCCCCTGGCGCAGCTTGAGACTGTGTCCCCTTGTTCTGGTGCTGGTTGCCTGGGAGAAGAGGCCAACTCCCTCCTGGCTACAACCACCCTTCAGGTAGTTGTAGAGGGCAATAAGGTCACCCCTGAGCCTCCTCTTCTCCAGGCTAAACAATCCCAGCTCCCTCAGCCTCTCCTCATAGGGCTTGTGTTCAAGGCCTCTCACCAGCCTTGTTGCCCTTCTCTGGACACGCTCAAGTGTCTCAATGTCCTTCTTAAACTGAGGAGCCCAGAACTGGACACAGTACTCAAGGTGCGGCCTAACCAGAGCAGAGTACAGGGGCACTATGACCTCCCTGCTCCTGCTGGCCACACTATTCCTAATGCAGGCCAGAATGCTATTGGCCCTCCTGGCCACCTGAGCACACTGCTGGCTCATATTCAGGTGGCTGTCGATCAGCACACCCAGGTCCCTCTCTGTCTGGGAGCTCTCCAGCCACTCCGACCCCAGCCTATAGCTCTGCATGGGATTGCCATAGCCAAAGTGCAGCACTCGGCACTTGGACTTGTTGAAAGCCATCCCATTGGACTCTGCCCATCTTTCCAGTCGGTCGAGGTCCCTCTGCAGAGCCTTTCTACCCTCTAATTGACTAACATCTGCCCCTAACTTTGTGTCATCTGCAAACTTGCTGATGACTGACTCTACCCCTTCATCCAGATCATCAACGAATATGTTGAAGAGGACAGGGCCCAGCACTGATCCCTGGGGGACACCACTGGTGACTGGCCTCCAGCTGGATGTGGCACCGTTCACGACCACTCTCTGGGCCCGGCCCTCCAGCCAGTTCCTAACCCAGCACAGAGTGTAGTGGTCCAATCCACAGGCTGACAGCTTAGTCAGCAGTTTGCTGTGGGGGACGGTGTCAAAGGCCTTGCTGAAGTCTAGGTAGACCACATCCACAGGCCTCCCCACATCCACCAGGCGGGTCACCTGATCATAGAAAGAGATCAGGTTGGAGAGGCAGGATCTGCCCTTCCTGAATCCATGTTGGCTGGACCTGAGCCCTTGGCCATCCCCAACCAGCAAATTGAGAAAGATGAGTTGCATCTTATCTAGTCCTGGCTGAGAGGTCTAGTTCAGTCATGGGGCTGAAAAGATGTCTAATAAGAATAATTGCTCTGATGAAGGCAAAAACTAAAAGAGGTCTGGCTCTGAATTCAAAAGCCAGACAGAAGGACTCTGCAGATAAACTGAATTTGGGTTAAAATAAGCCCGATCTTGGTCCCTACATTTTCACAGTGCTAGGCAAAGTGAATTCCCTGCTGGTTTTGCTGTCCTTTCTCTGAGAAAACCATAGATCCCATCTGACTTGTGAGGAAGCCTGGGACCCATTTAGTAAATCCAAAAGATCCTGAAATTCGCCTTTTGCCAAGGGAAAGCCAGTAAGTGGATATCTGAGGAAGTCTTAATTGCAAACCAGCCTCTAGGAAAAAACCAAACTTCTCAACTCTTTTGGAAGACTGACGGACCGTCAGCTCTTCCTATTTAGCTAGCACCACCCAAGAATTTGCTGATCAGTGTTTTCCACAGCATGCTTTTACCGACAGTTCAAAAGTTAAAGCACATAGAGTACAGGTCCTTAGAAGATTCTGCTGCTTAAACATAAAGAATATCCTTCACTTGATCTTCCAGATTTTGTGCTTTATAGTAGACCCTAGCGCTGTGAGATTGGCTATTCCTGATTCTTCTTTACCCTCATGCATATGCTTTGAGCTCTGTTTTAGAGGACATGATACCTTTTCTTGCTTTTAACCTGCTTCTTCTTCCTGAACTATCTATATCTTTTGTATTAATACTCCAGATATAGGAATTCTACTATAAAGTCTCTGTTAGGACAGTTCATCTGTAATCATGATCAGTTATTAAGATTTTCAGGTTTTCTTGCTTATTCTTTATATAAATTCTTTCCCTCACAGTGTCTACTAATTATGCTCATGACTGACCTGCTGTTCTGTTTCTTGTCCTTATGACTTCATTATGAATAAATATCTATTATTTGTAATTTTTTTTCCCTAGAATATGGGGATTTTCCAGCCCTCCCCTTAACTCTCAGATTAAAGCCATTCTTTCCAGGTTAGCAAATGACTGCTCAAAGATGTTTTTCTTCTTTCTCTGTGGGCTCAGTATTTGCCCAGAAACTTACAGAATATCATTATTAACCAAAGTAGTACCCTATCTTCTGGTACTACACTAATAATCAAGGGAAACTATGACAAGTGCTGTAGGTATAGCTACACATTCATCTTCAGCTTGACTATCAAATAGGAGGTTTCACAGGAGTCCCACCTGAGTTTCTGATCTCCATATCTCTTTGATCTGCCCAGCATTGTTTCCAGTAGTATCTATGTGACAGGAGAGGAGGATGCAATAAAGATCAATGAGGGTGATGAGTGGCAGAAACAGTAACACATTTAACTAGATTTCTGGGAAGAATTATGTCTTGAAGGAGTCAGGAGAAGTAAATGCTGTCCTAAAGGTGATGGTACTTACTTGACACCCTTTTTGGGAAAGTGGCTGTCTGTCCATGGATCTCACAGTTCTTGAGGCACTCAGTCTTACTGTGGTCAGAACAGGTTTAGCTTCAGTGTTGGCAGGTGTCTGGCATGGAGTCAGACACTTTGCAATATACTAGACATGGTTATCTACATAACCGGACATCAACTATTTTACTAGGAGTTAACATTAACTATTTCTTTATTTTCTTCAGTAGCGATTTTGTGTATCCTTTTATGATCACAGAATCATAGAATTGCTAGAGTTGGAAGGGGCCTCAAGGATCATCTAGTTCCAAGCCCACTGCAAGGGGCAGAGACACCTCACACTAGATCAGGTTGCTCAGAGCCACATCCAGCCTGGCCTTAAAAATCTCCAGGGATGGTGCTTCCACCACCTTCCTAGGCAATCTGTTCCAGCATCTCACCACCCTCATGGTAAAGAACTTCTTCCTAACATACAATCTGAATCTACCCATTTCTATTTTTGTCCCATTCCCCCTAGTCCTATCACTGCCTGACACCCTTCTCTGGACACTCTCCAGCACCTCCAGATCCTTCCTGTAATAGGGGCTCCAGAACTGGATGCAGTACTCCAGGTGGGGTCTCACCAGAGTGGAGTAGAAGGGGAGAATCACCTCCCTTGACCTGCTGGCTATGCTTCTCTTCATGCAGCCCAGGCTGTGATTGGCTTTCTGGGCTGAAAATGCACACTGGTGACTCATGTTGAGCTTCTCATCTACCAGCACCCCCAAGTCCCTTTCTTCAGGGCTTCTCTCAAGCCAGTCCCTGCCCAGCCTATATAAGTGCTTGGGATTGCCCTGACCCAGATGTAGAACCTTGCATTTGGTCTTGTTGAACCTCATGTGGTTGTCATGGGCCCACCTCTCCAGCCTGTCAAGGTTCCTCTGGATGGCCTCCCTTCCCTCCAGCATGTCTGCTGCACCACACAGCTTGGTGTCATCAGCAAACCTGCTGAGGGTGCACTTAATGCCACTGTCCATGTCAACAACAAAGATGTTAAACAAGACTGGTCCCAGGACTGATCCCTGAAGGACTCCACTTGTCACTGGCCTCCACTTGGATGTGGACCAATTGACAGCCACCCTTTGGGTACAGCCATCAAGCCAGCCTGCACCAGCCTGGAGACCAGGATGCCATGTGGGACAGTGTTGAAGGCTTTGCTCAGATGCATCTCTGCCTGATCCCTTGCAGCTCTCTTCCCTTCTTCATAAGAGGTTTTACTAGCAACCACAATCCAAAACAGATGTCCTTTCCTACCCAGTCTTCTTTGGAAGAGAATGTAGGTCACACTCCCTACAAATCCAATGCAGGACTGGAGCCAAGGCATACAGGATTAGGTCCCCATCTGGGCATGGCATTCAGTTTCCTAATTGTTTGCACAAACAGGATGTTATATGTCTAAAGAATTAGATTATTTGCTGCACTTCTCCAAAGCCTAGTAGAAAACCTGTAGTTTCAGGGTAGAAGTGAAAAGGGGGAGGAAGAGCAAGACAGAGGCAGATTTAAACCATACATGTGCCTCTGGGGGACACTTCAAGACCCCAACTAAGTAAGTTATGGTGCACCCTGAGGTGTTAATGGGCTGCCCCTAAGCCAACAGCAACTGAAAATCCATGTAATTAGGCAATGGAAATACTTTCTCCAGTCTCAAAATAGTGTCATGCTAGTCAGAAGTTTTTCCTCAGTTGCTGAACAGGAGGAATGTAAACTGCTCCTTAGACCTTAGCTGGAGTACAGGAAACACAGCCCAGGTAAGAATATGTTGCTTTTTCTGCAGAAGGCTGACACTAACTGACAGGGGAAGAGATAGCCCTCGATTGCTTTCTCTTTGAAGATCTATTACGGAAGAACTTCCTTCTGAATACTAGGCTGACTGCAGAAAAAGTGCTGCACTTCAGCAGGCCCCTGTCAAACTCCCTCTGACGAACATTAACATGTAGACTGTGAAAAGCCTCTATACTCCAGAGCACACTAGTCTCTAAATAGCCCAAGGCTCACCTCTGCTAAGTGTTGTACATACTGGGAAATTAAGCCTTTTGTTACAGGTTTTACAGCTATTATTTGCTTTGGGGTTTGTTTTGTTTTCAAAGAAAGGAAAATAAAACAAATGTCACAAGTAGGTTTCAGATTTTTACAAGATAAATTGATAGGTTTTGTGCAGTGATTCTCATCTTTTTACATTATAGCACCCATTTAAATTACCCTGTTACTCCACAGTGGTGGAAAACCTGGTGAGTACATATGGAACCCTTAACTTGCCTTTGCAACTATTTGAAACATTTAGGAATCCATCAACCAAGAAAGAGAGCAGCATATTGCAAGTACCATATGGGCATTAAATGTGAACTTGTCAAAAGAAGAAAGAATAAACCATTTTTTACATTCCTCATGGCCTGTATTTTTTCTTTCTGAATATGAATTGTTTCTAACTGCTTTGTTTTTAAATACTCATTGCAAATGATGAAAATATCCAGGTTAGTAAAAAAACTTAGCCGGTTTATGGTCTTCTACAATGATTACTAATACATTTGTCTCATCTGCTTTCCTTGTTGTGTGAAAATACACTGAGGAAATGTGTAAATGCAATGAATTGTTCCCAACTCTTTTATTCACCTTTCAGCATGCTAGTTCCTTCCCTTGGCATTGGTATCATTATGTATTTGTCAAAGATAGACTGTGACTTTAGAGCCTCTATTATGTGCAAGATTTGGCAGCACATTTTACCTTTGGGATTTGCTTATATCCTTTGCATGTTATTGTACTGCTCTGGCATTCAGTAAATTCAGTACACCCATTTCTTTGATGTTCACTCCATCCCCTAAATGTGGAAACAATGACTGAAATTTTGGATCAAAGCATCCTATAGATGGCAGGCAACATAATTTTGTAATAATTTATATGAACAGAATGAACTCCCATAGCTAGAATCCAGGCTTGTAACCGTTCTACAATTTACGTACTCCAACATTCAAGAAAAAGAAAAAGAAAAAGGAAAATAAAAAGGAAAACAAAAAGGAAAATAAAAAGAAAAAAGGCAAATAAAGAACACAGAAACCCAAATGAATTCATAACAGTATGAAATGTACATTGTCACAGAAGCATAAGAATTCAGAGGTTAAGAATTTAACTGAATGAGGAGTGACAGTGTCTGCCTTACATTTGTTCTAAAATTGAGGAATAAAACAACCTTCCCATTTTCTATCATTTCCTAAAATATAGTAGCCAGAACAAGTACAGAGGCCAATCAAGTTAGATACAAAATTTCATCTGTCATTTGAAGCAAAAGAAGCAAAAATACGTTAAAAAGCAAATTATTTTCAAAACTAGCAGTCCCATTTATATTTGCATTGAGAATGAAAATAGCTGGACTAGTTTGTTTTAAATTAGGCACCACCAATAAGTAAAGTCAACATCCTCACCATTCATATGGGCAGAAAAGGTATCTAGAGGAACTGAAACATTTGGGTTTGCTGGGATTTCATTTTATATTAAATTAAATTAAATAACCCCAAATCTATTATAAAATGTGCAATCTGTTTTGCAGCAAAGGAACACGCAAGTGCTAGGACAGCTACTAGGGGGTATTACAATACTAGAGTCATTTTTTAATAGACAGGTTTTGACATCTCCTGTCTTGTGGTGTGAGTGTAGCGTTGGTACAGTTTGTTTGTCGGGTAGCCCCACACCCACAGGTACCTGTAACTGCCCTAAACCTCATTTTCAAACAGGGGGCTTGAAGAGACAATTCTTCTCCTGCCAGCTATATGCAACAGTGCCATCCAGTGGCAGCTCAGCCTGCACACATCTGTTTAATCCCTAGGAATCCAGCAAAATTACCTTAAAAAAACCCAACCAAACAACCCCCAAAACTTTCCCCCTCCCTTTTTTCGCCCTAGAAGGTATCAAGATGCGTTGAAATGAAATGTTAACTACACAGCATCGGAGCAATACATCCTGAGTTGCTGTAAAATCCCCTCATTGTATGCCAGAGCAGATTTTAACTGTACAAACCAGAGTGGGCTTTTCTGCATTTTGCGGGGGGTGGGGTGGGGGGCTGCAGGAGTCCGTCGTTTGTAGGACAGCACTGAGTTTCAGTCTTAGAGGCTTTTAGAACGGCACAGGGCTGGTACTAGGTCACTCCTTACCTGAAGTGTGAATTAATCTCTGAAGCAAGACTGTGACTAATCTTGACATCAATTGCCATTTAGAGCTGATGGTTTAGGGCCCTAAAATCCAATCCTTCATTGACCTGTATGGCACTGAATTTCTTTCAAGTGATAGCAACAGCAGTACTTTGTCCTAAGGTAATTTTTTTCACTGCTGCATTTACAACTCTTCCATCTCATAGTTGTATGCAAATAAACACCACCCAGACCAATATACGTGCATGCGTCGCATACAGAACTATGCAGAGCAAAGTATTGCCATGGTAACTCGTTCACAATTATCCTCCATTTCTTTAAAACAGGTATATGAAAGTCCACAAGAGAATTTGTGTATTTTATAATTCACAGCCTTGCACAATTTCCCTATCTAGAAATAACCTGCCAAAGGCCTTTAAGTATTGAAATCTCATGTGATAACTGCTGGTAGGCATGCTTATTATTTTCATCACTTTAAGGATAGATAGATTAAACCACAGGAAGTTCAAATTACTTGCCTGAGATCATGCTGCAAAGCACTGATACAGTCAAGGACAGATCATGCAGGACTGACCTTTAGTCTCTAACCAAACTAGCCAATGGAAGATAAGGAAAAACAAACAAACAAACAAAATATCAAACAAACTCTACCAAACCAAACCAAACTATTATTTTAAACATAAGAAAAGCCATAAAGCGTGTGGAACTAACCCCAAAACAGTTAAAGTTTCAAGGCATAAGGAGCATCTGCAGAGGGGAGCAATCACATTGAACTCTTGCTTAAAACATCTATCAAGGGAAAAAAAACAATTCCTATTTTCAGAGCCCTACTTTGCATGGCTTGAGCGATCAGCACAGCAAACTTCCTCATTTAGGTGCTGGCCTAGGAAATCATGTTGCTGCTTTAAAGCTTGTGAGCATTACTTTGGAAGCATGTAGGCACAGTTGGTTGCTTAAAGCTATAAGCATGTGCAAACATTGTTTTGGAAATGAGCCTAATGATAAATGAGCACAAATATTTTAGTGCCTTCTTTAGACAGAACACAATATTTCAGAGACCAGAGGACAGTAACATGTACTTTGACACATGAGCCTTCCACACATCATGCTCAGCCCCTCCTTCTCCTCCAGTGCAGAGGACAGACCATCTTGGTGCCCTCTATTTTCTTCAACTCAACTTCTGCTCTCCTTCCTTGAGGTTAGGCGCCTGTGTGCCATCCCTAGAGCAGGGCACGGTAGTGCCGGGCTCCCCAGGTCCCCCTCGTCCCCAGCCAGCCGGCGATGTTCCCGCAGGGCAGGACCACGCCTCTCACAAGCACTACCAGGTCCTGCCACCTTGAGGAGCAAGAGACCGGCACTAGCAACCAGTGCTGGTGTCATTCCAAAACCCAGATACGTTTTGGTGACTTAGGGTGTTTCAGTGTGAAAAAGACGAAGTCCTTGGTGGTCCCTGTATGTTTGCTTATAACCTTCGGTCGCTCATGTACATAATTCTATTGCCTAATCTAACACTGCATTGCATTTCAGACAATGCTTTCAAGGGGTCATGCACAACCAACTTATCCTACCAAATCTAGATTTTTGAGTACAGCAGGAAATTTTTGTTCCTAGGGGTCAGTTAGTAATTAATTTATATATATATTTTTTTTTTAACAGAGCATATTAGAATGTCCATAGGAAAAACATAAATTCTAAAAAAATAGTAACAGAGTTTCTTATTTACTGACAGTTGCTGGTTTGAGTTTTCACAAAAATATTTAGCTATAGGACAATGTATTAGGCGTATTCTTAAAGGTAAATAACTGCAGCCAATAAAAGTTCAGCCTATAAAGGGTCCCATCTTCTAGGAGTTTTCTGGGCTGAGAATTACTACCAGCATAATCATGGCTCCCTGCACACTAATATTTCCTCTGATACAGTATGATCAATGTTGTGGAAAAACATTTATTATATTTCTTCTAGCTACTTAAAGGCATTACTGAATTATGAGCATCGCAAAACGAATCCACTGTGCATTTTTTCTTTATGTGACGGTTTTACAATCTTCATTTTCTGCTTTGCAGCCACTGAGCTATAGTGATCACACTGTGCAGCCTCTTACAACTGACACAGGGGCCAGGAACTCCTTTCTGCTTTATTACATTTGAAATGCACTTCATATGACAACATTCATTCTCATTCTGAATTGAGCCCTTATTTAAAGGGAGAAATCATTTCATATTGGACCTGTACTTAATGGGAGAAGTTATGAAAGAAATTAAAAAGAAGTAGTATCTTTTAAACAGCTGTTTCAGATATTCCTAGTTAACAAAGGTGACAAAGTTTTGACTGAAAAGGAAGAACAATGGACAAGGAGGTATCAATGAACTGAACTGTCCTTTAAATGCTAATAATCATAAAGATGGTAGTTTCTTTTTGTTTATCTTATATGGTCTTGAGACATGGTGCATTACTGGGGATAAACAAACCAGAAGAAATAAATGGAAGCTGAGTCAGAAGTAAGATTCAGCTACATAAGGTACAAACTTGCAGAGGGCAGCTACAGTGTACCTAAAGGCTACAGCTCACAGCGCCTCATTAAAACTTCACAGTAGGAAGTCAGTTAAAATAAGATGGAAACAGTATCAGGTTCATTGAATTTATATTTCCTTTGGTAGAAGAAAACAGAATGTTACTCTGAAGAAAAGAGTCCTAAAAAGTCATATGCAAAGAGCTTCTTCTCAACAGGGATGAAATAATTGTTCTCTCTTCCTGCGTTCATGTTCAGTGAAATTTTTAATTCAAATCAAAGTATTAATAGAAAGAGGGTGTGAGGCAAGAGAGAGATATATAATAAATTTGAGCACTTGAATCTGTGATTTATGATCTAGAGTTACAGCTAACTTTATTAAAAAAATTACTTCACCTATTATAACCTTACTCAGGGCTCTCTGGAGATGGTAGATTGCTGAGCAGCATTAGAATATCAGAGGTGTTCACAAACAATTCCTGTCTCATTGTCACTTCCCTTTCCCCTCTAATCCTAATGCATACATATCAGCTGTTGCCTCCTTTCCTGCTCCTTGATGTAGGCAGATCATGGTACTTCTCTCTGTCTTCCTGTGGGAACTGGCCATGGCCTCTCATTTGTCACAAGCTCTGAGTGAAATGTTCCTCTCATATTCTTCTCTCCTTTTGTCTGAAGGACCTTCTAGTTCTGAGAGTGACCCCAACAATTTGCCAGTGATGTTTGTCTGTGCACTTGAGCCGATGATGCTGAACATTGAACATTGTCTTTGAAGCACTGTACTACACACCAAGTAGCCTTTCATTTTGTGAAGCTATTGAATCAATTTCCTGCAACTGTTTAATTAAATATAAGTCTCTGTGTTTTATGGATATTGCATGTCCGTTTGAATTATTCCAGGAGTCTATCTTTAAACTTTCTAGTGATAATCCTGCTTACACCATATTAACAATCTCTAAATGGTATTAGAAGCAGAATTTTGTTTCAAAATACTGGAGCCTGCAAGAAATGATCAGGAAGGGCAGTCACATCACCACTTATGGCCTGTCATACAGGAAACTTGAAGTCATCCACAGACATAACATTTCTTCAGGTGTGTAGAAATGCGGCAAACATTATTCTAAAGCTCTTCATCAGTCATGACACAGCTTCCTTTGACATAAATGGAAACAACACAATGTCCTGCTGGCATGCTGGTGGTCTCCAGATCATACAGGAGCTATGTATTTAGCATGAGGTGATCAACATCAGTTACAGGACATGGCTTCTTCAAGTAGTGTGGGTTGTTTCTCTCTGAAATAGTTATGTGGTGGTATAGAAAACCATAAAAGACTGGCTGTCAGCCAGATTTCAAAGCATAAATATGTCATGATGTCATGTATGTACAGTCTTCACAGGCAATAGTAATATGTATGAGTGACTGCTATATTTAGGAATGACACGATGGGCATTATTAATAGCTTAATTGACATGAATGCAATTACCCCTGTCCTTATTACAGTTAGCAGAATTACGCAGAAAGCACTGGCTCAGACCTTATTTACCCTAGAGCTACCCAAGTGTATGACATTTTCCACCATGCCAGATCTAGTCTCTGACATTAGATACTTAGCTACAGAATCATCCCAGTAAATCATTATGAATACATTATAACAAAGATGTTATTGGTTATTAACCCTAAGACTTTGTAGAGAGATAAATACACCGGTTGCAAGATCTCCAATTTTGTTTTCAGTGAAAACAGGTTTTGCTTACAACTAAATTATAAAATGTTACAATGATAATTAAGAAATCACTGGTCAGATAAAAGCTAAACACACTTTCATCATTAAAAAAAGTAATATTCATAAAACATGTGAAAAGCCCAAAATTTTGGTCCGTCACAGCCAAACACACCTCACAGATGCATGTTTGCACGTATACTGCTTAGAGACACAGCTAATGCATTTGTATATGCAAATATCTCAATTTAAACTTCTGATTGCTGTGCTTCATCTCCAGGAAACTTGCTTCTTTTTGTCATTGTTGTGGTTGCTGTGGTTGTTGAGGTTACTCTTGGTCCCTCTTCAGTACAGAAATGGAAGATTTTCTATTACTCTCTGAGAAAGGAGCTTCCTTTCCTCCCCTCCATCCTTTCCTTTATTTCCTTTCTTTCAACATAAAAGGGTCCACAGAGCAGGAGATCAAAATAAATATCAATTTGAGGCTCAGCACTACCTAATATTGAATCTGCATCAACTTTATAGGAGTCATGGTTTAATTAATTTTGCAACACAAATAAAAATAGATAAATAGAAACATCACAAATGTGTATTTATTATACTGAAGTAAAATATAGGACCATTAAGGACCACCATGTTTGGTACTGGACAACGATATAACACAGCATTGTTTCCTTCCCCCCCAAACTATACTGTAATACAAGCAAAGTAAACACGAAGCACTAATGGTTACACATTGGCTATTAAAAACCCCAAGAAAATGTTTAACACAGAACAACATATAAAAACCCAAACTGGGGTCACAAAATTGATTTTCAAATCTGTTTTTTGATCAGAACATTAAAGTGAATGCCCACAGAGTTTCATGGCTTTGCTTGCTTTCACTTCTTCTAATTCAATTGATTGATTAAGCCTAAAGTCTACTGCAATAAATACTGTAATATGTAATTACCAATAATTACACACAGATAGTTTTTATGTCTGTATTAGTATGTGCACATGTTGGTATGCACACGTGTACAGAAAGGCTTTGTTGTTTTTCTTATATTCCCCTGACAGTAACCTGTAGGCACGTGGATTATATATCATTGTGGTGCATTCCAATTTTAGCAAGTCTTTCTTGGAGGTGACTGGGAATAAATTCAGCTTGAACTAGTGCCTGAAAGAGATCTGTCTCCAATATCACTGATTGCTCAGCTACGGTAGTTTGTCAGCTTTCAGGGCAGGGTTCATGTGCCTTATCTGTCCTGTCTATGCTCCTGATCACAGCTCAAACTCCTAGAGAGAACAACTCCCATAATAAAGAGTGAATTAAAAATGAAGCTTTAGCACTAGCCAGGCACTTCTTATCTTGTAAAGTCTTAAGTCAGGTACTTCATTATACTTCAGCTCTCCTAAAACAAACACAGATCTGGCATCTGGTGAAAATACTTCCTGGGAAGGTTTTATCTGTTCTAAAGTGAAATTTGAGACAAGGCTATAGGTTATAACTCAGTTTAAATTTAACTCTGAGCTTGAAATATGCATTGCATATAGTTGAGGATAGAGTTTAAGTGCTTGCAAAGTCAGTGTAATTTTTTTACATTAAAAAAAAAAAAATTCCTACTGAATGGTTAACTACTGAGTCTCATCAGCTATAGGGGCAAAACAATCACGACAATGGTGAGTGCCTTGACTTTCAGTCTCTCAAAAACAAGGCTGGAGGCCTATGAAGAAGATTCCATGGTCCAGTAAAAAATGTGAGACTATGTCAGGAGAGACAAAATTTTACAATCTATAGAAACAAATAGAAGATCTAATGTCCCTTTTCAACCTTCAAGGCTAGCACCCTTTAGATACATAATATGCACAGAAAGTTATGGAGAAGAAAATATCTAAGTCTGTGCTATTTTCTTCATTATTTCACATCATGGAGCAAGGTAAAAAAAGACTACTATTTAGGTACAATCCTAATTAGCTTAGATCCAACAAAATTATTCCCCATCCTCCTTTCAGAGGTGAGAAGAGGAGCTTCTGCGGCAGCAGGGAGATTGAAATAACAGCGATGGAACAGTCTGAACTCCCCTACACTGACTAGTTTGTAAACTGGACATCAGACAATTTTCAATTCTGGCTCAACTCATTGAATTCAAGTCTGCCTTTGGAAGACAGCTCTCACTAAAAAGGTGTAACATGGCTCAGAAGACACAGATACATTTCCTGGCTCTACCTCATATTTCCTGTGCAACAGACATTATATGGAACTATTTCTATAAGTAACTTAGTTTAAGAGAACAGGATTCTTCAGTCTTTGCCCAGATGACCTGTTGGCTCTGCTTCAGAGTCTCTTTTGGAATAAACTACAGCAGCTAAAGAAATTATAGAAACTACAACCCACCCACTCCCTGAAGAATGTGTGGAGCCCATAACAGAGGCACAGAGGGGTGGTGTGCAAACTTCCCAGCTGCTGTAATACATTGCCTTCCATACTAATAAAAATTAATTTTTGTAAATTAATTGAAGTAAATATATATTGGGTTGTGACCAATGACAAATGAAGGCTTTGATTCACAACTCGGACTTGGCTGCACCAGTGGAAGAAGTTACTCTCCCTGTTTGGCAGTCCTTTCAGCTAAAGTGGTAAAAGATGACCATCGTATAGTATAATTCTGGTTTTCAGGCTATAATCTAATACTGATTTTCAGCCAGCCCTGGAGCTGTCATCACCAAATATCTGTACAGTGAGAGATCAAGCATTCCAGATAAAAGTGAAAGCTGACAGAGGTAAAAATGAGAAACTGTAGAATGGATATATTCTAAGATTAACTTGAAGGCATCTTTTCCAGAACAGAGAAAGGAAGGAAACAGCAGCCTTAAAGATTGCTGCCTCACCTGAGTATCAAGCACTAACAGCTGAAGGCAAGCAAATCCCAGAAATTACATCTGGTGGCTTTCTGACAACAGCTGTATGCCTACAGTAAAGCAGACTCAAAAGTCAAAGCCAGCAGTGATAGAGTTAGTAAAAATTTTGTCTAAAGTCAAACCTATGGAAACCATTGTGACAGGCTCATCTTTGAAAACAACCTGGGAAGGGGCAGAAGAAATTGATTTTCTGTTATGCTACTGTTATGAAAACAGTGTCCCATCTGCTAGGATACAGGATGATTCCTGAGCATTGCCTTAGGAATCACACTCATACTACTGAGAAATATTCAAGCTCCCTTCATTTGTCTGTCTATGATGTGCACTCCTTCACTGGAGATTGTGTGATAGTACTGCTTGCATTAGTAGTCTCGGTCTTGACTGAGGCTTCTTAGGCTTAACAAGAATACTAGCCTAATGGAGTGCTTTGCATATTAAAGAATAAAGCTTACTCTGATCTTTTCATAGGATTAAGAACTTTTACATATGGAAGTATACATAATGTGTACTGAATCAAAATTATCACTTTCTAAAACAAGTTAAATGACAAGTAGTAGGGCTACTTTAAAACACTATATTCTGTTGATCACACAAACTCCAGTCCTACAACTGTTCCCTTTTTTGTTTAATTCGCACATTAAGTCATTGTCCATATCCTGAAGCTGCCTCAGGCTTTTCTTGCAAACAAAGTGACTTTCTACAAGCTTCCTTTCAACTTCAAAAGTAAAACTTTTGTAGTTATTAATGGTCCACTCTTGTGACTAACCATGAGTGAAGGACGTTTGCCTCAGTCACATTTTTAATAGCAAATAATTAGTGAAGTGTTGGAAATTAACAACAATTAGCAATGTCTGAGAACAACAACAGAAGGTGGTTGATCCCTTTTAGATAAAGCTGAGAGAATTTCTTTCTTAGACAAGGGTTTGTGCCTGCAAGGAGGGAGATATGAGAGGGACATTTTTAATGTGATCCTTCTTCTGCATTACAGTGTTGAAAGTCATCGAAGTTACTTGTCAAGTTGAAAAGGGAAGAGGAATGCCTATGTCTCTGTGATACAGGTATATCAATTCTAACTTCCACAAGGACTTTGAACCTTAAGCTTAGAGTCTTAAAGAAGACAAATAATAATATTATAATTGGGATCATAATTCAGAACTGTATTGCTTTGAAAGCCCAGACTCTGTGCAGTAACTACGTAATTTCTGTAGTAAATACAACATTCTGGACATTGATATGGTCATGGAAGACTTTGAGCCACATGTTAAGTATTGCATGAAGAATATTATGGGAATATTCACTGCATGCTTGATTTGTCCTTTTGGTCTTTGCCAGGCATAGACAAGATACTGAGCAGAACAGACCCTTTATCTAATGTAGTACAGAAGGTCCTTTTCCTCTTATGCTATATGCAACTAAATCACAGGCAAAATACTCATTAAAATGTGCATGTATAGGAAGAAGAACAGGACTAAGCTCTTCTAAATGATGTATTTTCCGTATTCCACCAAAATAAACAGTTGGTGGAGAAATTAAATTATGCTCTTCCCTACTTGTCCATGTGCCACTCATTGGAGCAGTCAGGAGAAATGGAATTTTACAATAGGCAGAAAAGTCCTCACCCCAACTTTTCATCATGATTGTGCAGAAAGATCTAAGACTGACCTGAAAACATAACTGTGTGTGTTTACTCTTTCTCTAAAGTTGAATAAACAGCTGTGTAAAGAGCTAGAGCTGACCTTTTCCCTTACTGGAGAGCAAAGTAAGTATAGAAATTTGCAAGGAACTGGCCCCAAACACCCAAAGTTTCTTCCTAGCATGGATATAGTTTAAAGTGTTGCCCAATGCCCAAGAAATTTCTACAGTGTGCAGCAAGAAAAAAGACAAGAGGAAAAATTCTTTCTCCTGAATACATGCAAAAAAGGCAGTAACATTCTAATCTTTCGATTTAAATAGGAAATTGGGAGTGTCTATTTCTAAGAATGAAATTATACAATAGAACTGAATCATAATGGCATGTCACATTCCTGCTCCCTCCTTTGACCAGGTGAACAGTATTTGGATAATGTTCTAGATGTAAAATACAATTTTTCTACTAGCATGAGTTTAGTCAATTATCCTAATTTACAAGTAATTATTTATGTATTGTTCCTGATGTCCACATCCTTGGAACATGGTGTTACACTTGGCATTTCCAGACACAAAATGGAGTTTTAGAAAGAATAATGAGAAATAATATCTCTTTTAGCAAACTTTTAAGGTTAGAGGATTAAGACACTCACTCCAGAAGTAATTTTACTGTTCTCCTTCTGTTTCAAATATGATGCAAAGGCTGGAGCTGATTACCTATAAATTTCATATGCAGGTAATTTAATAGAATAGTCACTAATTGTTTTGGGGTTGTTTTTGTTGGGGGGGGGGCACTACCAGGTAATACAATTTATTACTGATATTACTCATATTTGTGATTGGAAAACCTTACATAATTGTAACAATGAAAATGCATAATAAAAATTATGCATAGATTGCATGTCCTGAAAGACATTAAAATATTATTTTTACAAATGATTTTATTTGACTAAAGAAAAGAGTAACACAAATCCTAGTCACAATGAGAAAACCATAAAAATTCAAAGAAATCTACAAACATAGAGTCCCAGGTGCCTTGTCTGTAATGAATAAGATGGAGAAAGACTGGAGAATGTTTAGAGATAAAGCAGATGCAAGAAACTTCAGAGGCTTCTGTGTAAGGTTAAGCCTCCACTTTTCAGGTCAAATGCTGCGGACAAATTTGTCATTCAGGGCATTGTGACTAAGTGATAGGAGCTCTATTTCATTTATATCTACAAGCAAGGGTCAAACACCGCATGCCCAAATTGATAGGAGACAGTTTCATCTGAGCAAACCAGGTAGGGAAGGAATGCATTTCAACTGTTTTTAACATCTCATTGGCTTTATCTGTACTTCAAGGCATGACAGCATGCATGGTATTTATGGCTGAAAAGAATTTCCGTCTGCAAGTTTACCATCTTGTAAAAATCAGTGAGAAAACGACTTAAGTATACCAAACCCAGTTTACAGCAGGACAGATAGATTTTATTCTCACTTTGTACACCAGAAAACCTATTAGTGTGTTGCTATTTAAAGCCTTAATTATTAGAGCTCCACTGTGTTTTAGAACAGCCTTACTGCTTCAGCTCAGCAGTTTCAACTACTGCTTTACTCTGCCTCCTGTAAGGAGATGCCTGTGGAAGAAAATGAAGAGGGCAGACACACTTGCCTCTCATGTTTTCCAGCATGGGGACATTCTGAAGCAGAGATGATTCTTACACATTTACTAACCATCAATGAATGTCTCTCCTACAAGTATCTCAAATCCCTTTTTCAGCCACTGTAAACTGTAAGTATCTACAAGATGCTCTGGGAACAATTTCCATGACATAAGGGACTTTCCATCCTTTGGTTTCTACTACTACTGTTAGTAATCTATTATCCTACTAACCTTATCACAGTTTTCTTAGTTGTTTCATACAAAGCCTGAGTGCGAAGTCATCCTTCAAGCAGCATTTCCACTGACTCCAGCTACTGGAGGTTTGGAGGCTGAATTGTTAACCCCGAGTATGTCACTAAACCAGCATACTTCTCTCAGAGGTTTTTGTTTGTTTTTGTTTTGCAGAAGATCAAGTATATGAAGCTGTTAATGTAAGCTATATTATTGGGCTGAATAGAATGGTCTGAAACTGCTGGCACTACAGGCTAAGCTTTGCATAAACTGATGAACCTATACACAAAGCTAGGTGCATTGCTAGGTTTAAAATAGAACATGCGCCCCCCCTCCCCCCCCATGTGATAGATCTAGATATACAACAGAAAAGGACAGAATGTTAATTTACACATTCAAGTATGTGACACTCCGAATGCAAATGCAAACATTATTAAAATAGGGTTTATATAATAATTATACATTCATTTTATTGAATCTCTTCATCCTGTACATGGGCATCTATTTCCAGAGCAATCATCCACAGCAAGCTCTGCCAGAACCAGAGAGAACTGTATTTCAGCATACCATACAACCTTAAAACCTTAGTGACTGGCACACCTTGGGCATAGACTCCACAGAGGAAAGGTTCCAGCACTATTTCCACAGTAAGATCAATAGGTAGCAGGATGTTCTCTAAATGTCAAAATTGCCTATAAATTACAAGATAAATTAAAAATTACTTGGACATTAAACTGGCACAAGAATAGAAAGCAAAATACCTTCCCATCTTAGTCATCCTAGCTGTAAAGAGTGGGAATGAGGGAAATCAGGAAGTCACAGCAAAAATACAAATGATAGCACAGTACTAGACACAACCATAATAATGAATTTATAAACCATTATTAATTATTTTGTAAAGTCACTAAGAGGAGGATAAGACAAATAGTAATGAAATAATAGGTCTGCTTATTAAGATGACTGAAGTTAGTATCCTAAGCCTACATTTAGTGCCTAAGTGCTCTTATTTTCAGATCCCAAATTTCAAATAATAAGTAGATACAGTTTGGCATAATCTTTTATTTTAAGAATCACATTCTCAGGTATGCATTGGTCAAGCTGAGTAGGTGACAACTATACATCTACCTTCTTCAAGAGATTTAGCAATATTTCAACCCTCTAGTTGGATACTAATCAGGACTGGCTAAAGAAGAAGGACACTAGCACAGCTTGGGCCTTCTGTAGGTTACACCACTTACTGCAGGTCTAAACATCTGGCAGGGAAAGCAAAATTTAAACCAAGGAAGAAAGAATACCTGCTAGGAGCTTGACTAAAACAAGACTGAAAAATTAAAAGGACTAGGGACACTACTTAGAATACTGATACGTGCAACATCAATCTGCTCTTCTCTGTACAGCTCCTCAGGGCTGGTATTTCCAGTTTCTTTGGCTTCTATTAAAGTGGATGTTTTTTCCTGAACTAATTAACATGTATTTCTCTCAACCATTTTAATTAAATTTTACAAGGAAAATGCAGTCATCTGTGTCCTGAAAAAATCTTGCTTTGTTAACTTCAGATATTTTCTTACTTAGGAGGAGTATACACCATTAAAGCCAGCAACATAGCAATATTTTTTCTCTAAAATATTGATATGCCAGCAAAAATATACTACATTTCAATTCACTGGAGATTGTAGGAAATAAAATAATGCACTATTCCTAATTTGAGGTAATAATTTGTCATTTAGGGATTCCGATCATTTTCTACAACAGTGGATACCTAAATTTCCCTTTAGACATTCTATATTCAATCACCAGTCAGGGTTTCTGCCTCCTTTATGTCTACTGTTCCTTGTTTCTGCATTCTGGCCTTGCTTCCAGCATTCCATATATTACCAAGAATTCCTTGGCCAAGAGCATAGCATAGCACAACTGAGTTCACTGTACAAGTGTTCCATTTACAGCCATAACCTGAAGATTCTTGCTAACTAGGTTGATGGATTTGTACCTAAACTGTTCATATGTATACAGCCTTCAATCTAGATGACTAGAGAAGTCTCCATAAGTATATTTGAAACACAAGAGCTTCACAATCCTATTTGAGTTCTACCAATACCTTGGCAAAGCTGCATGCCCTGAGGTCACATACCTTTTTCTGTTTCATTATTAGTAGCCTGGGTAGATTTACAAGGGAGAACACAAGGACTTAGAATGGCGTTAGCTCACTCTTTAGCACACCATTTGGAGGTGTGGTCTTCCTTTTCTCCATTTTAATTCCAATCAAGAGACATCCTTTCTAGGGAATTGAAGAAGCAAATAAACAAGGAAATTTACTTTCTTCATTCTACTATTTCTTCTTTCTACTAGTTAGCAAAATGCTATCCAAGTTTTATTTATTGCCTTATGCACAACTGATAGCTACACACCAGCTAAATGTATTCTTACACAAGTTCCTCCAGGTAAAACAGACTACAGAAAGCAGGTAAATATAACACAATATGCTGGGTACCATACTGGAAATGGTACAAAGCCATCTGTTACTGAACTGTTCTTTTATGTGATGGTATTGATGATGTCATTCACAATAAAAAAGAAATTAGAAGATTGTCAACAAAGCCATAAAATTAAATGATAGTGCACCAGTGTGAAGCAGAATCTAATTGCACCCATTCATTCCCTGTCCCACTTCCCCTATTGCAGCTGTTTGCTTACCTTCACTTGCAGATGGTTCAGACTGTCTTATCTCCAAGGCCTTTCCTATACAAATCCCCTTTGCATCACCCTTTTTCATTCCAGACTCTTATTTTAAAGCTATTGAACTTGTTGCACACTCTTTTCACAAACAGAATGTTTTGTCAAAGCTGAAAGATTATACTTGGCAAAAAAACTCCTAGTTTGCATGAGCCAGACTTTGAGGTAGAAGTACTGCCTCACACTAAAGTCTTACACTTGCATGAAGAGGCATAGCATAACACCCTGCACGGCTTGACGACCAAGGCATACTTATTGCAACCTCCTTTCTCCTCAACAAGCCCAGTGCTGTCACAGATCAGAACATCTATTCAGGGATGCAGAGGACAGATAAATACATTTGTGCAAACACGGACAGAGTCAGTCAGTGTTTCATGCATAAATCCACATGAACATCAGCAAAGGTCCATGAGTTCAATCAGAAGAGTAGAACAGAACTCTTCTGCTTTTCCCCCAGTAAATAAAATCTCATATTTGGCAAAATATTTAAACCACCAATCATTAGACTCTGGGCTTTCTACTATAAATGCTTTTCTATTTACTATTAGTTGGAAGATTCTGAAGGAGTAAGAGGACTGACAGGAAGGTAGTGGAGGAAAAGGGAGGGTTATTTTATATTTATGTACAAAACTTACAGCAGCTTGCAAATGACAGTACAGAGTTACTTGTCAGAAGCACATTGGTCAAAAATGAAGGCAAACCATCACTTTGCACTGATTTAAGCCTTTTTGGTATACCACCTTCCCAACTGTTCCATTCAATAGGAGTAATCATAGTTTACTGTCTGAATTATAAGTATTGTTTATAATTTTTGCATCAGAATGGAGAGGGATAGATTTGCAAAATGTATGGTTTCTACACATTAACTTCAAGTTCTACTAGACAAATATTAAAAAATCACTAGCTCAATAGGTCTGGCAGTTTTATCCACAAATTTAAGTACAAGAAGCATGTAAATCCCCCCAAAAACTGCTATCGAAATTTTGTTACTCAAAAGGTCAACCCCAATCAAACCAAAACTCAACAATAATATGACCCAGATACACAAAATAAGGTTGATGGCCAAATTTTGATCTAGGTTTGGTCTCCAATTTGCATTGATATAATTCTAGTTTATTCAAATTTACTCTGGAATCTGTTGAAAAAATAGGCCACATAGAGTTGTAATGTGGTAAGGCACTTAAACACCATGTACATTTTTATCGTCCTCTGCTTCTTGATCAGGAAATACTATGAAGAGACTTGAGTAAATACTAGACTTAAGATATCCTAGAAGTGTGTTCAGATGCACACCATGCTCTCACACTAAGGCCATTCTTACTTCTACTACTGTTTTTTACTGTGTTAAGCAAGAGATTGTAACAGAAAAAAAACCTACCTGTGTTGAAAAATATATTGTGGACACATCACAAGATTAATATTTAAACTCCTAGTCATGATCCATATACCAAATCAAAAAACATTTTCATAACAGTTAGTGGTGTTTTATTTCCAGTGGACTAAAGACTAGGCAGAGGCTTGCATTCTGAGCAAGTATGAGCAATGCTAATTGACTCAGCTCTTTAAAAAGGGTTGATAATAAGGGATCTGTGCACCCTGACCCTCATAGCATCTATGCTGGGGGTGCTAAAGGAAATCAGAAATCACCAACTCAGTGACACCTACCTGATTCCCAATAACTACAAGTAAAACTGTTTACTGCAACTGCAATACAGTCTTCCTCCCAAGTTCCTCCCATTGCATTCTGCATTATGCAGCATGATTTGGTTGCATCACAGAAAAACAGGTGAGTGGAAAATCAGTCTACCTTGGAAAAGACACCTGAGGGAAACAGCATTTTCCAGCCTTCTATTTTTTAAGTGAAAAAATGAGGGAGAGAAACAAGTTTGGTATCTCTCTTCAGTGTAATTTAAAATACTTTCTTATCACTAATACAAATTAAAAATGTTTATTCTAATTTATGAGCACCTGCTTGACATCAACAGTACTGACACACCCCTCCAATTACTCTTCTTATACAATAGCATATTTATTTCACCCTGATGAGATGGGGCTTTTCTAATTTCCTGTGTAACCACCCCCATCTCTCTGTATATCTCCTATTAAATTGTGAACAGGCTTCACACATATTTTTAGATGTTTGAAAACGGCAGGAAGATCTTTTTGATGTTTCAGAACATGTTCAGTCCCAGTGTCTCAATATTGTTTGCTGGCTAGCTCCTCAAGCTTATGCCATCCATATGAATGGACTTCAGGCTTTTGAGAATGTTTAACATACCAGTAACATCTGCCTAAACTGCTGTAGTCAGTGTTTCCTTCTAATGTCAATGCCACTTTGAAAATAAAGTTGCAGGATTCCTCCATGCCTTAGAACATATTTAGAAGTCAATTTCTTCTTTTCTATGATTAGTCCATAGCAATGTCAAGTGTGAAATTTAAATTAATGAGTGCTTTACTTATTGAAATTACTTCAGCATTTTTGCCACTTTCATTGATTTCTATTTACTTTGAAACTCACAAATATGAAGAACTTATTTCTAGATGTGACTAAACAGATTAATAATGTGCTAGTATAGGTGCACCTAGTGATGCAACATTACACTTAACTCTAAGCTTCTTTTGAAAAATTAACCTAATAGGAAAAATATATTATTTATAAAGCACTGTTAGTTTCCTGCATTTAGACAGTGTCACCTCTATTTTCTTCCCACTCTCTCCACATTAATGACTGCCCTACACTACTGAAACAGCAGTAAATATGGTATCAGCATTACCCCTCCATAGAATCAATTTAAATTTGAACTAATATATTGATCATCCAGTAAATACTATCTCAGCAACAGATAGTGCTGTGGCTAACCTTCAGGGTATTTTAGACTCCTGATAGAGGCCACTTGGAAGGAAGAAGTTGTATTTGATTCATAAGAGGTAGAGACAAGTGAAAATTTTTCTTTCCTCTCTGCCTTTCCCCCCATATCTAATACTTATTTATTTATTTTATTTATTAAAAATCTTATAAAACACTTTCATTTCTTGATATTCAGTGGGAAAAGCTAAAGCAATACTTGCTCAGAAGAGAAGGATAAAGCCATAATTCTCTGCCTATAGCTGGATGTGGGATTTCTTTTTTTAAGAAAAGAAAGAGAAGATCAGTGGAAATGAGAAAACAACTCTCCCCAAAGGCTACTAAGTGTGTTTGTAATGCAGCAGGCAACTCAGACAGAGTTGTGCCGTCTGAACACTGAACACCCTCCATGACACAGGGCTAGCCTTGCTCTTCTCAAAAACTTGTTTTTTATGTAACACAGCAAAATCCGCAGCTGTTGATGCTACATTCTCATCTCAAACAACAGGAAAAGTAACCAAGGATGGAATGTGGCCTTCAAACAGAATAATCACCAAAGCGAGACTCTACTCTGTGAAATAGATGTTACATGCAAACATGGGACAGAAAAAAAAAAAAAAAGGAAAATAAGGAAAAAATAAGAGCACAGTAAAATAGTAAAAATAGGAATAGAGTAAAACAACATGGAGGCCATGAGCTTTTAAAATTTTTAAAAATATTTTTCTTTTTAAAATTCTTTTAAGTCAGATTCTGCAAGACCTCTACTATATGTCATTGCTTCTGCTGAAATTAGAAAAGCATGTGAATCAATTTTGGCTCCATGGTTGCACCTTAGTTTGACAAAGCAATTACAGATGAACGGTAGAAGAGGCACAGAGTGCTTTATTTATTCAAAGAACCAAGCAAAATGTGAAACATTTCTTGATGTTTGGATCCAGATTGGAATTTATTTCTTGGTTTTTACTCATTTATGAAGACAAAATTTGGAGGCTCTAAAGGAACTCTGAATTAATATGCTTACACAACAGCCTTTGCAATTTAGGGTAGGGAAGGATGTATCTGAGCCTATTAAGAGGGGCAAGAGGCCTGCACACTGAAGACAGTCATTAAAGCTGGAATTGGAGAAGGGTTTACAAATAGTTTTGTGAAGGATGGCACAAGCTTTTTTAAAGAGCTTGTGAAGAATTCTGTTATCACTTATTTGTGGCCAGTGTGACTAAAACAAAGGTTCTGGTGTGATTTTGAATCAATTGCAGCTATAAAGTCAACACTATTTTTCTGTCATTGATATCCTAGGTCAGTATTAGAAAAACAAAGAACTTATTCACTTGGTCAAAAAGGAAATAAAATCAATTGTGGTATAATGCAGGAATGCATTCTGTCTGTCTGATACACACCTTCTCACGTGAATAAGCCCTGTCATCAAAAATGACAGTACTAGAGGCAGTTTCTACAAACAACAGAATGCTCAGTAGTGCAACTCCCGGCTTAGCCTTGGAGCAAGCACTCATTTTGAAGCAACGAGAAAGTGATTTCTTTGGTTATTTAATACATGGACTGCGGAGAACAGAATTGCTATACAGAAAAGAGGCAAACTGGATGTAATGCCATTTTACAGGCATGCAAGGCCAAAATCAGTCCCCGGTTGCAGAAATCTGAAGTAACTACATCCTTAATAGATGACTATAGCTTTCCAGGTCTTGCACTGCATTACAGATGTCTGAAAACAGCTATCAGATGAGCTATGAATTTTAAGAATTCAAGTGAGACAGAATCTCTCAGATTTGATTCTCCTGTTCTGTTTGGTAATGAAGCAAAATATGTTGCCCAACATATCGTGTTGTCACCTTTACCCCTTGTCCTGGTTTGAGTTAGAACAGGAGTCATTCTGTTCAGTGATTTTACTTTTCAGCTCAGACTCTTCTAAGTAACTGCAGTTTCTGAAATTAATGGCATGTTTTCACAGACAGTGTCTGCTTCTAGTAGTGATAATGCAAAAAGGTCTCTAGTTAGTACCCAGAGTTGGTGTGCAGGCCAAGGTCACTGCTAAATCTTGTGTACTGTGTTGGGGGGGCAGAATAAAAGCCAGGGCGGAGTGGACAGGACAGGTGAGCCTAAACTCACCAGCAAAGCATTCCATTCCATATACATCATATTCAGTACCAGTCTGAGTGGTCATGAGGTTCGGGTTCTCTTTCTCTTCTTCAATGGCCAGTATCCAAGCAGGATTGTGCATTCTGCCTTTGATCCCCATCCATGAGTTCCTGAATTCAGTTCCAGAATCCAGCTCCTGAATCTGGTTCCTGTCTGCTGCTAAGTCCAGTCTGGGACTTCTTCAGTAGTGATGGTGACTAATTCTCATCAATATTGATTGGCTTCAGTATTGTTTTTTATGTATTTGTATCTATTAGATATTATTTGAATTATTACTTTAATTAAAGTAGTTTTGCTTTTCCAGTTTGTAAGTCTCTCCTCATTATTCCCCTTCTCTACCACTTGGGGAGGGGAGAGGAGTTTATAGAGAGTATCTGTCAGTCATTTAGTGGCTAGCTCAGACCTGACCCTTGACAAACCTACTCTTCTCTCCAGTGCCCCACTTGGAGTTTTCAGTGAGATTTCAGTGAGAGTATTGCATAATGAGAAGAATATTTAAGATAGCAAGAGGTCTTCTCAGGTATTGTGGAGAAATTGATCTATCTGCATGCTGAAAACAAAGATAAGACACAAAGCAAGAACTGATGTGGGGGAAAAATAAAGTCTAAAACTATTGTGCAGGGGTGCTCTACAGATCTACTGGGAGAAACCAGTAGTTCTTGGAAAAGAGCTTTGCTGTCAGGAGTTGTGTGAACCTGGCACAATGAAAACTAGGCTAAAACAGAAGCCAAGACTCTTTGGGGCTAAGGACATCTTACTGATGATCTGTTGCGTGAATTCAATCCATCAGCACCTCATTGACCCAAGAAAGTCTTCATTTGGTCCTTTCTGTGTTTTCTGACTCTGTCATAGTCATAACACTAAACAGAGAAGTGTTCTGAGAGCAGGAAGACAGACAGCACTGAAGTACAGACACTCAGCATTTTCCACCTTCAAATATAAGAACCAGCAATTCACAGAAAGGCAGAGCTGATACTGCAACTGTTCAAAGTTTAAAGGGTAATTTGGTCCACCACTATTTTTGCCGCTTTCATTGTGCTACTTATTTGAAAATATATACATTGATTGCTGTCATTAAAGAATTGTTTTGCCCCACATAGTGCATTGTTTTGCATATTTGCTGATGTTTCCCCAAAAGCACTAGGGGAATGAATCATTACTGAAACAATTTACTTTCAGTTAGTGCATGAATGCCTTCCCATGATGCTTTGATGCTTTGTTTGTCCTCCTATAAAAATTATTTATGACCCAAGTGTGATCTTTTAAATCAGAATACTTATTTAGAAATCAAAGCTCCAGCATGTTAATGCAAGTAGAAGCCCTGACTAATTTTTCAAAGCCATGTTGAATATTCAAAAGCTAGAACTGAAGGAAAGGAGTTAACATTAATTAATATTTGAAGCAGTAAAATAAAAGCAACAGTGAAGCTAATTTTGCAGGACAATTAATCATGAGTCTTGCTAATTACACATGGGATTTTGCAAACGATTTTTTTTCTCAGGTAGCAGAGTAAAAATGATAATCCACTACCCATCAAAATCACTGGCTCCTCACCAATGTCCCCAGCAAGAGCAATTAGTGGGAACAGCAGAGCCCTAGTAATTGCATGTCAAGAGAGGAGAATGTTAGAATTTTAATTGCTCCAAATAAAGGCCACTTGCTCGTACATACACCTGACTGTCCAAAATGAGTCTGCAAGCCAGAGCAAGTATATAACCACTTCCAGGTGTCTGCACAAAAATAACTCTGTGGGAGAAGCACTCTCTAAAGCAACACACGCAGTTTCTGGAAGAAAATATCAATATGCACTTATATTCTGAACTGCAGTGTCATCACTTGACTATAAGAACTGGGGGGAAAAAATATCACCCACTTGGGAAAAACGTGCATATTCTTTCTATTTGCTAAATATTTATTGCTGACATTTTTTGAAGAACTTTAACTATCTTCAGGGTGCCAAGGGCTTCAAATTTACTGAATTTTAGGATCACCAATAAAATGTTTTTAACAAGACATCTCAAGAGGGCATAAAATAAAAAATTACCATATTCATGAGAGCAAGCCTGTAAGATTGCAATGCTATAAACTGGATGTCTATAATTTGCTTGTGGTTTTCTTAATTAAAAAAAAAAAAAAAAAGCCAAACAACTAGTAATTAGAGACTCCAGTTCCATTTTTGCACTTTATTCCAATCACTGACGTGCTACCATTACTTTTTTGTTTAATATACCTACACATGGATGCACACAATTGCAAATAATCAATAATATTTAAGTATGTGTCCAAGATCTAAATGATGATGGATATATTTAAATATTGCTTTCCAGGAAATTATTACTTTACTGGTCATGTGATAACTTTAAAAACGTATAGGTTAAAAGAAACCCTTCCTTTTCCCCCTGTTTCTCTTTTGGGTATTTACCATTTAATCTCATTTTTAAACCAAATGACACAATTGTCTTCCACATACCAGTAGCTCCTATGGTCTTTTTCTCTCTTCTTCTATTTTTGTTTGCATCATATTGAGGTATTAAACCACTTTCTATTGTTAGCTTTGTTAAGCACTAAACCAAGAGTAGTAGCCTTACGTTATCTAAATATATTCTTTGCAGGTTCAAAAATCACCGTACACTGTATATTACACCATGATGGCTTGAGAGAAAAAAAGCAGGTCATGCAGAGTGCTGCTTCCTTTCATGAATTACCAGCAGATCACAGGTGTTTATCAGACTCCCAGAGGTGATTCAGGTAATAAACACCAGGATGGCAGTTTAAATGGTTAGAAGCTTTTCCATCAAATACAGTCCTTGCAGTCCTATCATTTTGAGTATATTGCTCACAAATGGCAAATTATTTATGCAGTCTCTTTAAGTGGTTCCTTATGGTTTTTACTTTATTTTTCCAAAGCAGGAACCTATTGAAGATGTGTGTTCTCGTGACAAGGCAAACTACCATTCCATCTGTAAGTCTGACACATTTCTTAAAGTTCACTGTGTTGCCAGTGACTTTATTTTGCTCTTCTGCTTAGCTCAAATGTCTTCCCTAACAAAGCACCAGTGTCATAGCAGAAGTCATTATTCTGTGCTTGTACAGCAACACCAAGAATAAACTGGATCCAACAGGAAAAGGCTTTTAAATAGCAAAGGTTTTTTCACAGATTTTCTCATGAAAATAAAATGACAATAAGTATTGATTAATGATTACTACTTCTAATGCAGGTTTTGGAAGGATTTTCTGTAAATTATAATAGGATGAGGTTTTGGAAACAAATGTTTCGACAGAGTTTATTTTTGTCTAATCTGAGCAACTTCTGAAGTGAACTTACATAAATTTATGCCACTACAAAAAAATTACTGACTAGGACATACCTATTGCAATTGCCCATTACCTATTAATAACTGGATTTTGTTTTATGATGCTGAATCACCAAGCCCATATTTAATGACAGTTGTCACATGAACCAACTCACTACTGTACAGCTCAGATGCTTACTCCGTTCTTGACAAACAGCTCTGCAATAATCACTGAGAAATTCCTGCTATGCAAAGTAGATTCTATGAAAGGATTTATGGTTGTTCAACATAATTTAGCACCAGGAAAGATGAGGAAAAGCCAGCACAATATGAAGTTTCTAAGAATCACCAGGTCTTAATTACTGTAGTAATACAGTAGTGTAATTCCTCTGGATCTCTTAAAATGTTATCAGTTACATCCTCACCTTGTGAGATAACACAGACATTATATGGAATTTAAGCTGTTCAGAAACAGAACCTCCAAGATAGTTTCTGCTGGTTTTCTACAGTTCGACAGATAACCTCAAGACACAGACTAAAGATTATGGCTGTAATAGGGTAAGAACCCAAACCTGAACTGAAGTCTATCACAGCTCACCCTTCCTTTGTTATCAAACCACACAAATAAAGGTACTATTTTATAATCAGTGCTTTTTACAGCTTAATGAAAATTTATTCAGAAGATAATATTAGTTATAATGAGGATTGTCAAGTATTGTGCTATCCAGTATGAAATTCAGATTGAACTCCACTGATTTCTTCTTGTCATCCAGAGGCCTGAGACATATGTTCTCTAGCATATTTTCATGCCATTTCAGACAGTCACTACTGCAGATCTGATCTTACCTTACATAAATCTGATCTCACCCCACAAGCTCTAAAAAGCTTTACAGAACCTTCACCAATGCATGCAAACAAAATCAAAGATGGCAGAACATGCCAGTAGGTTGAAAGCAGACATGAAAGAGTTTCTGTGATTTCAGTTTCAGAATACCAGACACTTCAAGGGAGGATTTTCAGAAAGTGGTTTTATATGCTGGCTCTGTTTTAAGGGAAGAGAAACAATTTCAAACTGAAAAAGGAAACAGAAAAAGGAAAAAGAAAAAAGAAAATCAAGTTGGATCATTCAAATGAAAAACAAAGAAATAAAAACTCCACAAGTGAAAAATTCAACCCTCATGTATTCTCATGACTTCAAGACACTAGTATCACAGTCTTATTACAAGTTTCACTCTGTTGCATCAACCTTTCATCTTTGGTAAAACACACTGTCCTAAAGCACCTTTAAGCAAAGCATCTTAAACAACTACTGCTGCACATGGTATGCAAATGGATTAAATAATATACATACAGTGCAGCTGTTTTTTTATCTGGCAAACAGGTGCTAGATTTTGGATTTGCTGACTAGCCACAACTTTAATGACTTTTCAATGAGAGGTGAAATAGGGACCTGGGGAGTCTTCCATTCATGCTTGCCTAGCTATTTTGGTTTTGTTTGTTTGCTAAAACATTTCAAAAGAGCATAATATATGAGTGTATCATGATATTATCCCTAAGAATATCTTACTTAGACTAGAAAACTGGCAGCTGATAAGCCAGAATCTAATGTGCTTAGATACTCGAGAAAAATGTAGCAAGTGATGTGGCAGAAGTTTTGAACACTTCATCCTGAAGCATCAAGACATATGAAGGCACAGGGCACACAGGGCAACAAAGCTGATGAGGGGTTTGGAGCACAAGCCCTATGAGGAGAGGCTGAGGGAGCTGGGGTTGCTTAGCCTGGAGAAGAGGAGGCTCAGGGGAGACCTTATTTCTCTCTACAACTACCTGAAGGGAGGCTGTAGCCAGGTAGAGGTTGGTCTCTTCTCCCGGGCAATCAGCACCAGAACAAGAGGACACAGTCTCAAGCTGTGCCAGGGGAGGTTTAGGCTGGATGTTAGGAAGAAGTTCTTCATAGAAAGAGTGATTTGCCATTGGAATGGGCTGCCCAGGGAGGTGATGGAGTCACCATCTCTGGAGGTGTTCAGCAAGAGACTGGATGGAGTGTTCGGTGCCATAGTTTAATTGATTAGATAGTGTTGGATGATAGGTTGGACTCGATGATCTCAAAGGTCTTTTCCAACCTGGTTAATTCTATTCTATAGGCAAAGCAAAATCCACACTCATGAACATCAGCAAAGTAATTTTAGATTTCTACCTAACAGGTTCTTCCCCAGTTTGGAGGAATAACAACTCCATGTATTTTCTGTGTTTATGGATACGTTTCTTTGGTTCTTTTAATAACTTTACCCCATAAACTCTCCAGCATGTTTTGGAACCACATTTTTAAAGTATTTCATGATGGGAGGGTTTGGGGGCCTTTTGCCTGTAGACTAGAATGGTCAAACAGACCCATAGTGATTGCTACATGGAGCAGTATCACTTCCTCCCTCCTTACAAGTTAACTGGATACACAATTATGCTACAAACTGTGTTGTTTTTAATACTTTCACCCACAAAGCATACATGTGAAATCTGGGGTAAAATTAAAGATACATGAATACAGTCTAAAGATTAATCTTTTATTTGAATGCCCAACACTGAAACACAATCTCAGATAAAACACTGTCAATAAATTCAGAGTTTAACTATGACCTTCTTCAGGGAATGCAGAGTGCAGAAGTGAGTCCTATCAAAAGCAACAGCCAGAAAGGGCTATCAGAGTAGTAATGTAAACTGAATTAAACACCTGAACAGAAATTACAGAGCAGGATCATTAGCTAAATGATTAGACAAAGCTCTTGGGCATCCTACTTATCCTTTCAGTTATAAAGAATGGTAAAAATATTGCTCTACTGAACACAAAACAAGAAGACAACATTGTGTTTTGGAATAGGAGAAAAGCTCTGATTGGAAAAGAAACTTATCCAAGGTTAATACAATTGCCCAGTTTCAGGTATACAGTCCATCTCCAATATGCACAAAATGCCACCACATGAGCACAGTATACCTACCTACTCATTAATTACACCATCGGTCACCTATCCTAAATATGTTGTAGCTGAAAGGAAATGGCAAGATGCATTTTCTTTTCCTCAAGGCTCTTTACCTTCGCCCTGTGTTTAAGTTTCCATCCACGTTCTTCATCTCCTACAGTCTTTGACCTATTTAGCCTGTTATTTGGCATTCTTACAAAATCAGAAATCTAAAAAATGTACAGTGAGGGAGAGAAAAGAGAGACAAGGAAACAGCCCAAACTCACAAAATCAACAGGATGTTGATATAAGAGATTCAGAAGTTCCTTCCTACCAGACAGATCAATGAGCAATTATCTATAAAGCAGAGGGCTAGGCAGCAGAGTTCAACGTTGCTCAGAATTATTTACTTCTCCTGTAATTTTAAAAACTATTCTACTTGCCCTTCAGTGTGAAATATATCTCAGCTCTGAAAGCTGAAAATTCATTAGATGAAATAGGAATGAGCTAATAAAGCTAACTCCTTGTAACACTAATAAGTTGAGGGGAAAACCCAACTCTGCTGTAGACAGCACCTGCATGTTATAATCAATCTGCTACTCATCACAGCAATTATTGGTACAGAAAGAATCAGGCAGAAGACTTCCCTTTTTCATTAGGGGATAAACACTGCTTGTCTTTTGCAGGAACATAGGACAGCTGCCCGAAGTTTTCAGACTGCAGCCATACTGCAAGATGTCTGACTCATGCAATCTGGATGATGCTGATTGCAACCCCATCATGTATCCCAGAAAAGTTTGTGGCCCAGTTGTTCCACTCTGTCCTCATACTTTGTGAAGCACTGCCTGCAGCTGAGACAACACAGATGGACATATTAAGATAGAGGCTACTATAAACTGTTTGCAATGTACCAGCTGCAGCTATCTTCAGAGCTACTGTCTGAGCCTGAATTTCCTTCTATTTAGCCACCAACACATGGATTCACACTTTCAGTAATCTGCTCCACAGCCATGATTGCTATACTCAGATGTCTCAGCAGAGATAGAGGTGAAACAAGGATTGGCACCAGACGATACTCAAATAGTGAAAGGAGACCTACAACAGTGAAAGCAAAGACTGGAAGTAGGGAGGATGGTGACGGTAAGGTGTTGCAGAGAAGGAAGGTGGTGTATGACCCCCTTGAGCAATAGATCCAAGGATACAGAGCTCATTTGAGGGAAGCTCTTTCCTTTCCTCACAACTTCAACCTGCACGCAAAGGAGTGATTACAAGTCAAGAACTAGGAAAGCTGTTTCTGCACATTGTCTAAGCAAAGAGAAAGGAGATGAACTCATCCCTAGAGAAGACTATGCCACATGGTCTTTGGGCAGTGGTTATGCAAAGAAGAGAGATGAACTGATGACAGCTTGAGATAACTTTATGTGAGTGGCCACATTCTTGCTGTATAGGCATAAAACACTCTTGAACAGCCTACAACACGGAGCTCCTAATGCAAGTAATGAAGCAGTACAGACAAATGCCATCTGCCAAATATTCACCTCCTGGCAGGCCCTGCACCCCTCCAGTGCTGACCTTGGAAAACAATATAAGCCTTGCATGATATTTTCTCAATGGAATTACAGAAAGTGAAGGCTGAGACTAGCTCAGACCTGGAAATTTCCCACTAACTACTTAAAAGCGAGTGCAAAAGGCAAGCTTGTGACAGCTTCAGAAAAGATGCAGAAGGACTTCAGCAAGCACTAAACATAGCTTCTCTACAAAGTAGACACCATGGTAGATTGTTTCATTAGCAAGTGTCTGTGCCCCTTAAGAACACTTGTCTTTTCTGTAAGCAGCAGGATAATGAGTGCTTCCATCGAGCTGAGTTTGTGATCCTAGTCCCCAGCTACAAAGGAAGGCCTCCAGCATGGCTCCATTTGTTCATAAACCTCTTTTCCTGCCTTGAATTGCTGTGTTGTAGCCTGGGAGGTGTTCACAACAGTTATCTTCCAAAAAATGGCACTTGTTCCTGCTCTACAGCTACTGTAAATTCATCATACAAAATCATGAAACTAGCCTCCACATCTGGAAATTAGCAGTTCCCTTCTCATCCAGAGAACAAAGTAATCCCTCTAATGGGCTATAGGGATTCAAGGCACATTGGAGTGACACAACAGAGTTCAAAGGCATCAGCTTCCAACACCTGTGCCATGCACACAATGTGTTGGAAAGCATTCAACCTGAGCCTGGTGCCAGTGACAGTTGCACAAACATGGCACCTGCTCTGAACATCTCTGTCAGGATGGTTGACCTCAAGCCAATACCTTTTTTTCAGAAGAGGTATTAATTCATGGGTTCACAGTCTAAATGCCTCCCAGAAACAGAGAGTAGATGGAGAAGAAATATAATTTAACAATTAGATCTACCAAGTGGACTGTCTCAAATCCCCTTTGCTTGCTTACATAATGTAGAAAGTCTCTGCCAACCTGCTAGAATTTTGTGTGCAGAATTATGTTAGTTTTCATCTGTGTAAAGGTGACTGGAAATAATTGAGCAGGTTTTAATAAATTTCTTTAATTAATGCCTCTGAAACCCAGCAAGGGGAAGTCTGCTCTGTAATTAAATATGTGTTAAGCTTTACTCTACATCAGTCAGGCTCTTCAATGCAAGGTATCACATCTCATCCTAGTCTCAGAAAGAACAGGCTTTGCTTTGTACAAATATATTTGCATCTAATGAATATCATTTATTGCTGAGTCTGTGATGCAGGTCCAACCATGCTCCCTAACACATAACTTTTCTCAAAGCATCAAAAGCTAAACTAGTATCACGGCTGTACAAAAGCCATTCATAGCAACAAACCAGATCATCAGTGTGATATTTTAACACTGGAAATGCACAGCTTCTAGTTGCCCTGGAATGATTAAGCAGGAGATTCATTCTAGTTGCATCTTGGATTGGTAGAAGTGATGAAGATGGAAGTAAATGTACTTAAGAAAAAACACACATTGTGTGCTCTGTAAACACTGATCAACATGAACATAGCACAGCGGAACATTTGCTAGAACATTTCTTATACTACTTCCTCACTACTGTCCTTACACTGGGTTTGATTTTTCCACCACTAACATTAAGACTATAATTCTCCTAACTAAAGTAAGTCTCTTTTGAGATAGTCCATATTCAATCCCCTAAGACCAAAACAGCTCTGTAATAAAACACAGTTTAAAAAAAAAATCTGACTTTAACCCAGACCAGTTCTGTCTTCGGACACAGACCTTCACATACCTACTCTCAGAAGTTCTTTTCCGAATGGCAGTAGCACAGTGCTTTTTCATCCCGTACTATCCACGATGCCACTCTACACATCATTGGATTAAATGACGAGCACGGAACCTATTCTAGCCTCCTTGGTTTGGACTTTTGGAGGTAATTTTTAAACTACAGTAATAGGCCAGTCTGATTCTTAACAAAAATCAAACTTAAATGCTGAGAATATGGCCTACTGCCCTGAACAAATAAGGCCTAACTCCACCTTTTGCTAACAAACTGCCTATATAAGTGCTATGTATAATTTGCTATTAATAATTTATTATTATTATTGTTATTTAATAACAGCATAAGCATGGACAGGAAAGGAGGCAGCATGCCCACCACTTGCTTAAGTGAACAAGTTCCTTCCTCTGCATAAGGATTCCGGCCCAGAGGTGCTTTATGCTAAGTGAACTGTCCAGTCCACCTCTACTTTTTTGCTAGGGAAGGAAGCTTCCAGCTAAAGGAGAGAGGAGTCTTAATATGAGATACACAATGATGGAGACCATAATGGCATCTAAAAGCATTTCCAGTAACACTGAAAAACCTTTATTGCCTTCTGCATGCTTCTTAATTGCACTAATCATTATGAACTTTAATATTATTATCTTCTAATAATCTTATATTGATACCAAGGTAGATGTACTACATAGCATGATAGGAACTCCACACTCACCTGCATGAAGGACAAATGGATTGCATTATTTTTCATTATAGTTTCTGTTGTATTTTCTTCCTACACTCAGGGTAAAGTCAATCATGTTTGCTGTGAAAAGAGATCCATAACTCATACTGTTTTGAGGTCAGCATTTCCTATTTTGGAAACGGAAAGGTTTGCTTAAGTGTAGACATAGAGGTTGTGATATATCCCTGGTAAAAGGATAGCAGTCAGACATGCACATATTTACAACAATTGTTAATATTAACTGAATAGAGAAATTTGAATATTAAGATTAATTTATCATCCATTGCCAAATAGGAGTTTATACTGTATTATTGGATAAGAAAACTAACTCATTAAATGGTCAGTGCTAACAACAGTACTTAATACTACTTTATATAAAATGTACTTGACTGAAAGCTAGTCAAATCTAGAACATCACTAAATCCTTTGGGGAAAAAAAATGCCCTGCAGAAGAAAAATGGCATTGATAGGGATGGTAAAAAGGACACCCATGATGTCTTAATAAAGAGATAAAGCAAATGCTGTGATAAGAAACTTTAAAAACAACACCAATAAAAAAAAAAATTAAAATGGGTGCATTGGTATTTATTTTGCAACTGGATTTCTGCCTGAGTTTTGTACAGGACACACACTGAAGATCAAAGAATTTATCTTAGTATTAGACAGCTCATGTCCAAATAGATGCCACATGACCAATTTCCCTCCATAACTAGCATGTTGTGCTGTGAATAGCTAAGATCCAGCTCTGAAAATATGCCTGCCTTTCACGTTGTTCTAGACAACTAGGCAGCCCCAGGCCAGCAAAAGAGTCTGAAGCTATTCCCATCATTGCTTCCTCACCTCCTCATTGATTCTTGCTTCCTCACAACTTCTTATTCATTCATCACAGTTGTCACAACTTCCTTCTGTAAAAGACCCTGCATGAATATCCACACTTTCTGCCTCTGCTCCAGCAGTACTGACTAAGGGGTGTCAGTATGACACAGATATTGAGATAGCTCAGGGGGCAGTGATGGGAAACACAGTGGACCAGAATGACTGCCTACCTTTCTCTCTCCTCGCAGGGAAATCAAATACATCCAGGGCAACAGCTTGTATAACCTGTATTCCTGTACCACCAATTACGGCTATAACACACCCGCTGCTGGTCATACCGTGACTGCAGTCAGGTCGTGTCCCTGCAGGGCATTTGTCCTCCAGGACTAATATCAAAAGGTGCTTTGGGAAATATTCCCTGCAAGTCCTTTTGCTTTGATGACTAATATTACCCTTGTACGGATGACTGATGTGACATCTGTGCTTCTACTACCATCACTTATCCTCACCCCCAGGAGCATTAGTTCTGATAGACACTGACGTGAAAAGAGACCCGGTTCAGGACTTAGTGAACTTGAATGTCTTTCTAGAGATGCTTTCAAAAGTGGGCAGGCCTTCAGAAGAAGAAGAGAGCAATCCCTCTGCAAGAGCTGAGCACCCACAGAGCCAAGGACACAAGACACATGGACCCAGTCTCAAGCTGCGCCAGGGGAAGTTTAGGCTCGAGGTGAGGAGAAAGTTCCTCACTGAGAGAGTCATTCGCCATTGGAATGGGCTGCCCGGGGAGGTGGTAGAGTCACCATCCCTGGAGGTGTTCAAGAGGGGATTGGATGTGGCACTTGGTGCCATGGTCTAGTCATGGGTCTGTGGTGACGGGTTGGACTTGATGATCCTCGAGGTCTCTTCCAACCTTGGCGATACTGTGATACTGTGACTGACTGAGGCTGGGAGGTCCAAGACATCAACTCTGCCCTGCTTGCCCCCATCCTTCTGGTCTCAACACAGCAGAAACAAGTAACACTCCTTGCTTCTCTCATGAAGACAGGTGTGAGTTCCTAAAGGAGGGAGGGCTGGGCATCCTATACACAGGAGACACACATGGATTCCCTTTTCTTTAAAGGAACATCCCAGGCAAATGGCACAGACACAAGAATCTTAGCCCAACCTTTTCTTAGCACTATTCAGGCCACAAAAGATTTGTCTTCCTCCACTATCCAATATGGTCAAGGGCAGAGAAACTGCACACTTTTGGCCAACATTAGACAAGCAATTTAATGATGGTTCTCCAGGATATAGACATTACAGAAGTTGATCTCTGTAACTAGTCTTTTTTTACCCTCTCTGAGACAAAACGTTTAGCAGTTTGTGCAGTAACTAAGAGTCTAAATATAGTGATACCAGACCTCTGACTGGCTGCATTTCTGACAAACAAATCAAAATTAAAATGTAACAGCACTACCAGGAAGACAGGGTGCCAAAACTGGAAAGAAAAATTCCACTGAAGACAATGGAGCTGATTCTGACTTGACTCAATAGTAATGAAGATCAAGAGTAACTGATGCTGAATTGAGAGAATTTATTCAAGGGAAGGAGATGGAGAAGGAGAGGGACCAGCAGCTTTCAAAATTTCAGGCCATAGGATACATCCAGAGCCAGAAAATCATCCCTTTCTGCCTTCCTATTGCATTCACATTTGGGGAAAAAAAATTGTTTCTTTCCATAAGCCCTTTGCATTTCTGAAGTTTTTTAGAGTCAAGAGCATTTGGTAGTGTCTGTTACATTTGGAGTAGTTAAGGGAGGAGCCATTAAGAAACAGTTGCTGTAATGAAGCACACCCGCTGCAAAAAGGACCACAGTAAGGAGAGAACAAAGCTGATCTGCCATGTTCCTATTCCAAAACGAAGGACACAGGGCTGAGCAAAGTTTGGTTTGGGTTCATTTAATCTACCCGTGGGAATTCATTAAACAAACTCTAAGATCTAGCATTGAGAATTCTTGTCCTTCAGGCCTCCATCTCCTCAGAATCTTACCCTCAGTTTCAACCTCTTTGGCATTCTCACTGAGCATAGCTGTTTCTGTGGGTCATGGAAAGTTTATATATGATGCTGGGCAATGACTATTGGCGTCCTAAGACTTTCTGGTGAGTATTTCACACATACTTTTGTAGAGCTCATCAAGCTTCAAGAGCCATCCCTTGGCTATACTGTGCTCACTGCTCACAGTCCTGGACTGCATTAGCACATCTGATGTATAAAATAGTTTTTTTCACCCTGCACTTTGGCAGCAAGTCTGTCAGTACTGTGTCTGCATTTCTCTGCCCGTGTATCATGAAGAGAACAGAAGGATATCTAATATGACAGCAGAATCTCACCCTTTTGTACTTGTGCTGCTGCTGCCCCTGTATGTCCACTGCTCTACCTACCTCTCAGCACCCCACAGTTTTATCTTGTCCTTACTGCTATGTTGCTCTGACTACACAAAGGATTGGCACCTTTTCACAGTTACCAAAACAGCAACATTTTTATTAAGTCTGTCTGTTACATAAATAGTACTCTGATCTCCTTTGTGTCTGACGCTGCCTCCAGCATTTATAGTTCACACTCCAACGATGTTTTTCAGAATTCAAGTATTTCCACAGTTATTAGATTGTCCAAACACAAAAACCATTTCAATCTCATCTTTCATATTTGTTCAAGTTTTCCTCAAAACTATTCAAAACCAATCATAAGCACTTTAGAAACAGCTGTCTCATCTAAGCAAGAAGCAAGTCATCTGCAGGCTAATGGCAACTACCGCAGTGGAAGCATACCAAAATCACAGAATATTCTGCTCAGCCCAAAATGGGAACTAGACCAAAATCAAGTAACAGCTTACATGGCCACCCAGCAATAAACAGAGAACACAGTCAGTGCCAGACCTTCATCTGTAGTCTCTGAACACTAAAACAATGTCTGCAATTGAGTTCTAACGGAGGATTTCCTAATGTATCAACAGGGCTATGTTCTTTTTCAGTCATCTGTGTGACAGGATCACAAAAATGATGTAACATTAGAGATCATTCTCTTTACCCCAGAAAGTTATACAGCTTTCTTTAGAAAAAAGAGGTGGGTGGGGAGGTAGGGGAAGGATCTTGTGTTTGAAACTAAAGAATGCAGCATTCTCAGTTCTTCCCTGTAAATTGATTTTTATTGCAACTAAATAAAAATGTCAGCAGAGACTTTATTTCCTGTTTCTTTTATATACTGCATATACTGTATCTGTGATTTCATGTTGCATTGCAAAAATACATTCCCACAAAGTGTATTTCTAAATAGCAGAAAATGTCACAATTCTTTTACCTGAAGACATAAGTGGCCTAATATCTTCAATACAAATTGCTGTACCAATGGTGCAATTCCATTGGATTTTGTGCACAACAGTGAGCTGTGATAGAAATTTCAGAAGAAGATCCATGAAAGCCTGAGATGCTTTCTGCATAGACTAAGGAGAGTTTCTTCCTTCTCATCAGATAGATATGCCCTAGAACATGAAAATAACCTCCTTCTTTTTTTCTTCATATATCTTATTTATAAAAATTTTTACTATTAAAACCATCTCTTGCCTGTTGCATTACTGCTGCTCTTTTTTTCAGAAGGGTCTTTGATCACTTGTGGCTATGAATTTCCACCAGTCAGGCATGCATTATCATAAACAGGACATCACACATTCACATGTTATTTTGTATGAGATGCACTGAAATGTCATTGGCATTGTATTTTCAAATCCCGCATAACTTAAACTATTTCCTCAAGAGTTACAAGTATATGAGGACTCTGTATCATACCATTAGAATAAGCAATCATGTTTTTGCAGTAAACCCCACAAACCCAGTGTATTTACATGCAATTATAGGCATATGGAGGCTATCTATTTACATCCAAAATTCAGTAGCTTGTAGATGCACAGTATTTTTATTATCGATGCACCAGAGAATGTTGCGCTGTGTGACTGACTGGAAGGTCACTAAATTTATATTTATACTACAGAATGCAGCAGATTTGGGTAATTATGGTATCATATCAGATACTAGTCTTTTAAAAAGTCCTATAATATGTATTTTCATGGCAAGGTCATCAGTTTGCATTCAGAGAGCTTCTAAGTTAGGCATTACTGAGGTTTTCTTTGTAACTGCTTAGCTGCTGCTGGATGCTGCAGGTGCTTTATTACTCAATCTCACCCTTCCATAGAAACACCAAACATTGCAGGGAATGATGACGTTCCACTTGCTCCAGAGGAATCATTCCGAGAACAAAAGCAGACCCAATGGGGGGAATCATTAAAGGAGTTTATACAGTGCCTGCTTTCAAACCACTGTTGAGGTAAAAGATTCTGACATGATGGCTCAAAGGCATTTAAGCACGTCTGACTTTGTGTTTTAAAAATACATGTCAATAATACCATGTTTACTGAGAAAATGGATCTTAAGACTTCAAATTCTGACATGACCACTACCTGCAAAATGCACCATTACATCTGCAAGCAGAAAAAGGCTCTCCATAATTCTATAAAAATGTGTTTCTGTAACATCTCAGTATATGTCGTGGGTTGCCTCAACCCACAACAGTATACAACGGACAGCATTTAAGTTCTGCAGCCAATTTCAGAGATTCTCATTTTTACCTATGCCAAAGGTAAAAGTCAAAAGCTGTGACAGACATATACCTAATGTAATGTTTATATTGTGCAATGGCTGGATAAAGTTTATTAAAACTACCTTTCGTGCTCCAAAAGAATGCCACTGCATTATGTAGCTACCTTAATGCTCATCCTGTTATATCTCTGGTTGCCATGGCAATATCCTCCTAGGTATTTGTAAGGTCACAAAAAGAAGAGCTAACCCTCTTACTCCCAGAATAACTAATGCAGCTCTGTTACTGGCTTGATGTAAATAGTCTCAGGTGACAGCAAACTGTACATATAGTCAATTACAACTGCTCAAAGGAAATGATTTGTTGTAAAAGCCACTGTTCAACCTCAGTGACATCAATGTTTCTATGGCAACAGTTGCCTCTCGCACTGCTTAGAATTGAGTATTGATCAAACTAGGGCCAGCACTATTTCAGAGACTTGCTACTTTTCTGTGTGGCAATTTACAATAGGAACTCATAACATCACTGTATGTTTCAAGCCCCAAGGAACCAATTTAGCAGACAGTTACAGTAGAATATTAGCAGAGGTCAATAATGGAAGTCTGATTATAGTCCTAGGACAATTATTCAATGTTTTGTTGTCTGCCCTTTCAGCATTCCACCAGCTATTACAATTTTCAAATAATAATATTCATCGCTGAAGAAAGTGCTGAATTCATTCATCTTCTATTTTAAACTTTATTTTTCATTGTTATGTTATCTATCAATAAAATTATTCAGCTATATTAGCCAAGCTCCGACCTCTCAGAAGTAAATAACTATTGATCAAGAAGTGGAGCTCTGATGGCATACTACAGAGTTTCCATTATTGGTCTCATTGGTCCTGCAGATAAGGTGATCCTTGCAGATCAGATAGTGTAGAAGTAGCAAACAGCATGGGCTGCTCCTGGTGGTGTGCAGGAAGGCACACCACTGCTCTGTGCAACACCATGATGGGCTCATCTCCCAGTTCTGTCAGCAGTGAAATGGAAAAGTCTCTGTAAAATGCATGTGTTCCAGAAATGTCTCTAAGAGCTGTTTACACCTCTTGCACACAATCCTTGCATCAAGATACTCTCTCATTTCAGAGAGGGTGCGGAAAGTTTTTGTTCCACCCTTCTTTCCTTTATGAAAAGAGAAGACATGATTTTTTAGTGTGCTAAATGGCAAAAATGGCCAGTCTCAGGATTAAGAATTTGTGATCAGTAATAGTGCTGAGAATGTAAAGAGAATTATGTTACTTTAAGAATATTTCTTCTTCATTTCTCGTGACAGACTGCACATGGAAGAGATTACTTGCTTTTTGATTTTAAAAATCTGATGTACAAAGTCCATGATTTGTCACTACTTTTGCTCCTACAGTAATTTTCCTTTATGCTTGAAATAGGGAAATGAAAGAAAACTCTGTGTTGTTTACAATAATAAATAATTTACTGTGTTTGCTTTGTTTAACCCTATCAATTCACAGCTGTTTGAAGAATTAACCTGTTAACAGGCAGTACTTAGTTTCCTGTACTTCCCTGCTATTTGCAAAACAAGGTCTTTATAGGAAGCAGACTTTGTCTCCTGTTCTTCCACCTAATCTGGTAGGTCAATCCAGAGATTTCAGTTCAGGCGCTTCTCTATGGAAATTGTGCCTCAGATGCACATACATTTTCATTCAAATCAATAGGAGTCAGACATATCAAAGGAGGAAATTATCCCCTTATTGAGTCGTCTTCTCCCAAGTAGATTTATGTAACTGCTACACAGAGGTAATGCAGTTAATTACATTCTTCTTCTAGTACATCAGTGGGAAAATAGGATTCAAGCATCAGGAATGTTAAGTAGACAAACTCACCAGGAACTGAAAAAATTCCTTTTCTCACCTCCAAAAAGACAAGAAGAAACTTCCAAGATCAGTAAGACCTAAATGAACAATCTAGAGGGAATGAAGAGAAAATGAATAGATCATGTAGTAAGATTCTCTGTCACCACTCTTAACCTGTTTATCATTGTTTCCCCAAAGAGGGCCAGAAAGGTCAGGCTGTGATGTCACCAGGATACCTCTGGCAGCTTCCTCATCTTTTTTTCCTTAGGTTCAGGCCCTGTTGTTTCCTGTCTATCTCAATGTCTAGCCAAGACTGGGGCCTGGATGAAATTGGTTGGCTGACAAACAATCTAGAGCAGGCAGATGCTATACTGGAACAGGCAACATGAATGGAGGTGGAACACATAGTGATCAAAAAGCTTTCAGAGAATACTCTCTTTTTGCGTATCAAAGTGAAGAAAAAAAAGAAGTCATAAGTGTCTTTTGGGTCTAGTATTGATCAAAGGTAACGCAGCTGCAGAAGTCATTCCTGTTCCTATTTGATGGAAACAGTTATATAAGTTGTACAAATGTGTCTAAAGACACTTTGTAGTTAACAAAATGCACAAGTTGTTTGTTACAGACCATGCAGAAAGTGCAGTGTAATGACTGCCCCACTGTTTTCTAAAAAAGCAGTGTAAATCAAAACTTTTTGGCTTAGTAAACCAGGTAGTTCTCCCACATTTTGTGACTATTTTTGATGCTGCAGTGTTCACGTTGACCAGTAAATGGTGGAAACAAACTGCATTAAGCAGAAGCATCAAACCAGCACAGTTTCTGTTATAATGTTATTTGTAGACTTCTCTGAGGTTTTGCTTTATGCACCATTCCAATAGAAATAGAAATAGAAATAGAAATAGAAATAGAAATAGAAATAGAAATAGAAATAGAAATAGAAATAGAAATTAATAGAAATTAATAGAAGAATAGAATAGAATAGAATAGAATAGAATAGAATAGAATAGAATAGAATAGAATAGAATAGAATAGGTCGGAAGAGACCTTTGAGACCATCGAGTCCAACCTATCATCCAACACTATCTAATCAACTAAACCATGGCAACAAGCACCCCTTCACATCTCCAGTGATGGTGACTCCACCACCTCCCTGGGCAGCCCATTCCAATGGCAAATCACTCTTTCTATGAAGAACTTCTTCCTAAAATCCAGCCTAAACATCCCCTGGCACAGCTTGAGACTGTGTCCTCTTGTTCTGGTGCTGATTGCCTGGGAGAAGAGACCAACCCCCACCTGGCTACAACCTCCCTTCAGGCAGTAGTAAACAGCAATAAGGTCTCCCCTGAGCCTCCTCTTCTCCAGGCTAAGCAACCCCAGCCCCCTCAGCCTCTCCTCATGGGGCTTGTGCTCCAAACCCTCACCAGCTTTGTTGCCCTTCTCTGGACACATTCCAGCAAGTCAGTATCTTTCCTAAACTGAGGGGCCCAGAACTGGACACAGGACTCAAGGTGTGCCCTAACCAGTGCAGTGTACAGGGGCATAATGACTTCCCTGCTCCTGCTGGCCACACTGTTCCTGATACAGGCCAGAATGCCATTGGCCTTCTTGGTCACCTGGGCACACTGCTGGTTCATGTTCAGCCACTATCAACCAGTACTCCCAGGTCCCTTTCTCCCTGGCCGCTCTCCAGCCACTCTGCCCCCAACCTGTAGCACTGCATGGGGTTGTTGTGGCCAATGTGTAGAACCCGGCACTTAGATGTGTTAAATCTCATGCCCTTGGACTCTGCCCGTTTGTCCAGCCTGTCAAGGTCCCTCTGCAGATCTCTCCTACCCTCTAACGGATCAACACCTGCCCCCAGCTTGGTGTCATCTGCAAACTTACTGATGATGGACTCAATACCTTCATCCAGATCATCAGTAAAGATATTGAACAGGATGGGGCCCAGCACTGATCCCTGGGGGACACCACTAGTGACTGGCTGCCAGCTGGATGTGGCACCATTCACCACCACTCTCTGGGCTCGGCCATCCAGCCAGTTCCTAACCCAGGGCAGAGTGCTCCTGTCCAAGCCACGGGCTGCCAGCTTGGCCAGGAGTTTGCTGTGGGGACGGTACCAAAGGCCTTGCTGAAGTCCAGGTAGTCTACATCCACAGCTTTTCCCACATCCACCAGGTGGGTCATCTGATCATAGAAGGAGATCAGGTTGGTCAGGCAGGACCTGCCCTTTCTGAATCCATGCTGGCTGGGCCTGATCCCTTGGCCATCCTGTAAGTGCTGTGTGATTGCACTCAAGATGACGCGTTCCATTACTTTATACACTACTTCAAATTTGAAGTGTGTATGTTGTATCATTCACTGTACGCCATTACAATGGCTCCATAATTTAAAGAGAAAATGGGGGTAGGGTGAAAGAATCAAGAAAAAGAGAAGATCACAAGCTCTAACACTATTTTAGGGTTAATGCCAGCTATTTTCTACTGGAATTAACAACAATATCTAGGGTGAGATTTTAGGTAATTGTTCTATTTATGCACAGTCCTTTCTGTCATCCTAAATTGGAGCTGGAAATAATCAAGGACAAAACTGACTTCAGTGAATGCAGGGACACAATTCTAAATCAGTTAGTTCTGTGTGGTTTTGATCAATAAATAAACGGTTTATATTCTTGACTAGAGCATCTTGATTTAGATACCTCTCTTGTAGCCTAAGACATAGTATTCCTGTATTGGAATGAGCTACAGTGAAACAACATGGAGACCATGAGCACACCTATCTATCATTTCTCACCATACCCTGCCGGTAAAAATATAACACCTAATCCTTTTTATCTTTCTGTATATCATTGCACAATCATCAGTACTTTCTTTTCACCAAAACCTACTTGACAAAAATTGTAAAATGTGAGAAAGCAGTAAGTCTTTCATGTTGCAGAAATACAGTCCACATCAAGCTTGGCCTTTAAGTGAGCCAATCATACAACTGGAAGATACAAGCTGTCAGAAATGCCTTAGAAAGAGTACTTTTCAAAGTTTTGAATTTCATTTTGAGTTGACATTACACAGTAGTCACCAGTATCAGCATCAGAAACTAGCACCAGAGGTGCACTAAAAGATATCACTTCTGGATAAATTAAACTGCCCATATGCTATCACTTTTATATTTGCAGTATTCAATCCTGTTCATGAACTAGAAAGAAATCATTATACACTGAAAATTAATTCTGAATTCATCTTAGAGGGAGAAAAACCCTAACTCACAGTAAGGGGGGAGGGGGAGAGGCTGTTTCTCCATCTATAATTAGAAACAGTAATAAATTAAAGATATTCTAGGGATAGTCTCTGTGTGTGGTTTCAAGCATACTTTCTTTGTTACAATGAACTACTCAGAAGTAAATGCTACAACTAACTTTATCTAGGTTCTGCATTGTTAGGAGCCCCTAAAGGATTGGCAATATGAAGACTCTGAAAAACCTCAGAAGGGCAGTTGGAAAAATCCCCCCTGATAAACTGATATATTGTTTCCTTAATACTGAACTGGGCAAGCAATTAAGTATTGTCAAGTAGTTTTTTAGGATGTCCAGACAACTTGTTTCTTTTGATTAGGGGATTCACTGAAAGTAAAATTATAAACTGGACAAGCTTTCCTATGCTAAACTCCACACTCCAATGCTCCTCATTCTAGCTTTGCTATCACCCAAGCCACATATTTCAAGGTCAAAAGTGAGCACACTGATTATCCAGTCTGACATGCTGCAAAACACAGACCATAGAATTTCACCCAGCAATTCCAGTGTCTAGCCAGCAGCTTGTGGCTAACTAGAGCATATCTTTTGGGAAGCTAACCATCAAGCTCTTAAGCGTTTATGGAACTTCACTCACTTGAGCACGTTTATTCAGCTCACTTGAGTATATATAATTGTTTAGGCTTAAAAGTGTTCAGGGTCAAAAAAACTCAAACTCAGCCACCTAAATCCCACAAGTGTTCCATTATTAGTGAGGGAAAGCATTATTTTGATTCACAAAGCTCTGGGTTGTTCTTGTGAGACATAAGTGTTCTTGAATTTGACAGGATGTGGAATATTTAGAGCTCAAAAAAATTAATCTCAGCAATGGCAAAATTCTTTAGCTGACCTTACAGGCAAAGGCACACACAGAGATCATAATTTCCACAGATTTTAGACACTTAATAGACTCTACGAAGTAATCCTGAAGAGAAGGGGGGGGGGGGGGGGGGGGGGGAGGGGGAAGAAAGAAAGAAAAAAAAAAGTGTTGGGGGAAAAGAATATTCAATACATTTTTTATCTTTGAACATATGCATACAGCTTCCCCACAAATGAAGGGAAACCTCACCTACCTGTTTAAATCATAATCCAACCCATCTGCACAGTTTGAAACAGCTTGATTCTATTCTAATTATTTAACTGTGTTCTCAAAGTCCTATTGAAGAGGAAGAATCAAGATACAAAATAGTTTACATTTCAGACAAACATTTCATAATTTGACTGCAGTCCTAACTAGTTTTTTGCACGGGCTCAGCTCCAAGTGTAACGGAGATTCATTTCAGTAAGTCAGGCCCTTGTTTTTGTAGAATAGGTTTCACAATAAACATGTCATCTATTCCTGAAAGGCAAAATGAGGTCAATTTCCTTATGGAAATAGTAGAAAGAAAAGAAGTATGAGTAGAATAACAAATTACTGTGATGTCAAAAGATATAGACAGGCTCTATTTCCAACCCTATTACCAAAGTGGAACATCAGTTCCACCTTTTTCCAAGGCTTGTTCTGGAAATCAAAGTAAGATTGCAAGCCTAATTAAAGCTGTAAGCTGTCCAGACAAAAACCTGTTCTTGCTGTGATTCTGCTTGCATGACATAGTATTAAGTACTAGCACAAGTATTTTAATATTGCTTGCTGTTGTGTGTCATAGAACCAAGTCGGACAAGAACAAAAATGAGGAGAAAGGTGATAAAACATTTGAGGTAATTTTAAATACCTGAGTGAGTGGAAAGCTAAGATGCTAACAACAGAAAAGTGGGGAAAAGATGAAAAAAATGAGAATGGTCTTGAAGACACAAATGAGGAATGGAGATTAAAAACAAGTAACCATACAAAAAACCCCAAACAAACAACAAAAAAAGGAGTCTAAGCTCAGTCAAATACCTCATTCCCCAACAGGGGATTCCTAACAGGGGTCATTTGCATTGTGGTGCAACCCTGTGCCACAGTAGTGAGATGGATATCACACAAAGATTTGAAGACGGTGTGCTTGGCTTGCCAATATGGAGCCTGCCTTCACTTATGTTACTGAAGGAGGATGTTTTTATTTGCCTAGTGCAATGCATTATACCCATAAATTCCATCCGCTCAGCAAGTCAAATTAATGCTAAGCTACAAGATACATTAGGTATGGGTTTAAATCAGTCATTTTTAAAGATATATTGCAACCTAGTTTCTATACAGCTTTGCAACACATGCGCTGTTCAAAATGCTCTGCAAACATTCTTCAGGATGCATTGTTTGTTGAGGTGTCTCAACTTTGCCAGGAATAAAAGGACACAAAGAATACAAAACCTAATTTGTGTTGCTCCGTGATCACATCCAATGAAACTGCAGGCTGACAAAACATTCCAGGGCTATGGGAAAATGTGTCCAGCTGAAACACATTAGTTAGTCATATAACAGTAAGATCTACAGCTTTCCCTCATTAGTAGTTTGCACTATGTGACAATGTGAAATATTTTCAGGTGATAGTAGAAAGAGAAAAGTTGATTAATTGCATGTGAATCTTTAATGGTGTATGGCAAAATTAAGGTCTACTTAACAGTAACGTGCAAATTTTCTCCACGTAGCAATTTGTCCTATTTTACATAATATTAACCATTTGTGTACATAATCAATTATGCACTGCAATGTTGATGCATCTGTTATCAAAAATAATGTCAAAGCTAACAAACGGATTTGTTCAGTTGCAGAGCAACACCTGCTGAAGTGATTTTAGATGAGAAAGGGGTAGGAAAGACAAGAGAGGAAAAAAAAAGAAAACAGTAGGGAAAATTCAGAATACAGAAGTTTTCCTGGAGGGAACGCACTATGTAGATACACTTCTACAGCATGCACCACTCTTTTGTCAATATTTACCCAGCAAGTGGAATGATAATGTGCAGTCATTATTAAACTCAGCCTTCTAAAAGAATGGTTTCTGGCTCCTGATACAGTTGCTCGGTGTAAATTTTGCCAGGGATTATGCTTAGATTGTGCTACTGGCATAGTTATTTCAGTTCTATGTCTTGTTTCCAGATGGTTCATCTGTTTGTTTCTTTAATATATTCAAGATTCATTGTGTTTGCCACAAATTTACACATTTTTAATGTTGGTTAGTCAGATAAATCTGATCTTAGACAAAGGATAACATCTGTAGGTTTTCATGCTAATGCTAATTTTAAAATTTCCCTAAATAGTGAAAGCACAATAAAGTTTTTGAAGGAGGTTTTCTTGTTCATCAAATATTGTAGGAAGCAAAACAGAACTGCTGAGTTTTACCAAATGATTTCTTTTTGTGCCAGAAGCCAAGTCATGGGTGAAGCTACCAAAGCCCTTATTTTTCCTGCCAAATTCCAGGGCTTTTTTTCCCAACACTTGAAACAAGCAGTGTTCATACAAGTTTCAACCCTTCTATTGAAACACTTTAGAAAATAAGAAATAACTTGGCTTCTTGGAATTTCCATCTCTGAACTTGTACAAATGGTAGGAAAATATGGACAAGGCTGTCAAAATTTGCTTCATACTCCTATAAAAACCTCAGGTTTAATTGGCATGACTGTATCTTTGAACTTTTAATGCAGAGTGGTTCTGGAATTCCATAACCCTGACAGGTTTGTTGGATACAATGAAGTCAACACCAGCCCTTCTGCAGAGCAGTGATCAGTTGTATGAGCTGAAGTAATGCTGTTCCTCAATACTACAAAAGTTGTATTGAGCAAGGAGGTTATACCCTTTGGGTTCTGTGATCTAAACCACTTTGATCACTCATATGAAAAACACAATGCCACACATTCTTGGAGTAATTGTGGAATCTGTGCAAACTTCTCTGAGCAGAACTTTTTTTTTACCCCAATGGTATTTCCAGGTCTACTTTTGAGATTAAAAAAATGAAGCAGAAAAATATCTTCAGCCTTTTAAAACTGCTATATGTTCCCAGAGGTTATTTGTACATTCATATTATTAATCAATGGCATCATTAAGGGTTGCATGTAATGTTACACTTGCAATTATATCCATAAAGTTTTGGGTCAGTGAATAGGAGGTTAGATCAAGTGCTTAGTAAAATCATTCAAGTCACAAAGAAAGCTTTAAAACCAAAACAATAGAAATTAAGCTCTCCCATTTCCTGGTCCTGGCCCTCAACTCCAGGAATCTTTGCTCTGTACTTAACAATATTTTTTTTTCAGAGCTTAAAAAAGAGCAAGAACAAATTTTTTATCCACAGAAGCATGTTTGCTTTTCTCAAACAGTACCTTTCCAATTCATTGGTTAACATTCTGAATTAGATAATGAGCCATTAACACGGTTCACCTGCAGCGCGATGAAAATGATATCTCCACTTGCCATTTGAATAAGGCAACAAAAGAAACAGAGCCCACGTATGGTTTTAAATACCTATCTATCGTCTCACAGTGGCATGTCACAGCAAGAAGGCTGAACAAATATGCAAAAAATTGCTGTTTAATGGGGAGAAATACAGTAAAATTATTTATAGTGCAGCAGTACATTCTCAGACGCGAAGTAAATTACAAACAGATTTTTCAATGACATTTTAAGACTCCATACAAGATCCTTATATACTGTTCAAAAATCAATTCTGAATGGAATTACTGTGAGCTTTCCATTATTAATAAAGCAGTGGTAGGCAACCCTGGCTACTCTCTCACAACAGCAACATCTGATGGGGAAGAATGCCGCCACACATAATCCTTGATTTAAAGGACCCAGCCCTGTGCTCCTTGCACAGACAATCTCTACCTGGGACTAAGCCCTTATGCCACCTGCAACCAAAAGAATATTAAGAAGTAGGGAGGAGGTGGATTATTGCTACATCTCAGCAGGTCTTCACTTTACCTGACACAAAATAATTTAACTTCTACAGGCATTAAATTCATCCACGAACTTGTACAACTAAAATAAAATTCAAATTCTCATAGAAACCAATTAGAAAAATGTATGATAGATTTTTTTTCCAAAAAAACGTTTACATGACTACAGAATGGGTCAACATTACTTCTTATTGTTTATATTTAGAATAAACCTTTATTTAGAATAAACCAAACCAGGTTGGAAGAGACCTTCAAGATCATCACGTCCAACCCATCGACCAATCCAACCCACCCAAACAGCTAACCCATGGCACCAAGTACCCCATCAAGTCTCCTCCTGAACACCTCCAATGACGGCGACTCCACCACCTCCTTGGGCAGCCCATTCCAATGGGCAATCACTCTTTCTGTATAGAACTTCTTCCTAACATCCAACCTGAACCTCCCCTGGCGCAGCAAAGATGGTCACTTTTTTCCACTGAATGAGATTTCTTTTTGTTTATTTCATTCTGGCTGCTGCATTTCTCCATATAATTAATGTAGATGGCATGGTTTTGATTAAATGATTAATAATCAGAATTGGGACATCTTTATCCTAATAATGTCACATAATTCACATCCATAATGAATTACAAACACCTCATGTTTAGTTTCTATGTATCTGAGAGTAGTGCAGACCTCACTTAAAGTTAAGATGAGCTGAAGCATGTTTGACTTTAAGCATATTTAAGTGCTTTCACAGACAGATCTGGAAGGAGAATTCCACAATAAGGAGATAAAAGTCAGTTAGATCCAAACTGTAGAAGATTAAAGTGCTTTAGGAAAGTTAGCAGACAGGAGAGACTGCTGATGTCTTCAAAAACAACACTGCTTAATTGCTCAAGGTTTATGTGACCTGAGGTTTTCTTACCTTTTAAATGCTCTGTACTACACTCAGTGAATTAATGTCTGGAAAATTAAATATTTCCATACCAACCCTTATGTTTACAAATTAGCACTGAAAATTTTCTGATAAATCCCACATGAATAAGAAATTCCACATACTAAAAAAAATTCTCATAGTCCAACATATATATGAATATAATATAATATATTCCATGATAGAGAAATCTGTGTACCTTGATTGGCTAACATATGAAATCTGAATAGTGCCTAATGCAATCTAATTAATTGCTGAGAATTTATGAGACTCATCATCATTTAATTAACAATATAAATATTAAAAAACATTTTCTAATAAAATTTTATAATTGTAATAAGACACTCCACTATTTGAATTATGGAGTATTAATTCACACCCAGTTGTGTTGAAACTGGGTATGAATGAATAGATCATAATTCACAACTTGTCATGTCCTAGTGCTGAAAATAAAAATGCAGACAAAATAAAATGGAACAATACCTTGCAGAAACAAATTAGCAAAAATGCAATTTATTAATATAATTTATTGTTCCAACTCTCTGCTAACCACTTTCTCACATATTACATGATGCCTAGTCTTGTAGTCCTTAGATATGGAAAATGTCTCCTTCAGCTGACAGCGATGTGATATGATACCTTCAGAGGAGATATTGCCAGGAACACTAGCAGAGACGCTCAGATTTGCATCAGCCAAGAACTTGGCTGATTAGCTGTGACCGTTTGAGGCTGTGCCTTTAAGAAGAGGGATATTGTGACTGAATGTTTTATAAACAAAGGACAGGTCTAAACTAATTTCATTGGTGGATTGGTAGAAAGCAACTTTGAACTCTGAGTTCAGCAGAGACTAGTCTCGCACTTTCTCCCCCTCCTTTCGCATCTTGCAGCTTCTGGGCTTTCGGCCAGACTGACCTTGGACAGCTAAGGCCTCTACTAACATATTCTGCTTTAATTAACAATTGCTCTCTTTTTCTCTCTTTCTAACCCTCTTTGGGGAAAAAGGGGAGAAAAGGGGGGTACGGGGGGGGGGGGGGGAACCCTTCTCAGCAGAGGAGGGAATCTCATTCCTGTGTTACTTTATTGTATATTTCTGTGTATATATTGTAAATACTGTAAATTGTGTATATAAACCTGCATTTCCTAAACCGCTTGTAAATACAGCACAATCCTTTGCTAATCTGGCTGTGGTTTTTCTTTCAATTTTCTTCCCTTCACTTACGGGGGGCGGGGGGGGAAGGCTGGGCCTTCCCCTCAACCCTCAACATTAGCTTAATAAGAAAGTTTTTCTTTTCTATTGAAAGTACTCCAAAGCAATGGCTCTTAACAAGTAATTAGGCTGAGTGACACATTTTATTAAAGTCAAATCATAAATTGATTCGTGAAAACTATAATTTAACCAGAATGTTTCAATGATTTCAGTTGAACCAAACCAATATTTATGGTCAAAAAAGGGAAAAAAATTAACAGACAATTCAGAACATCTTTACAGTTTCTAAGCGGAAATTTTAGATTTTTCATTTCAAACTGAAGTTTGTTTTCTAATTTGGAACACTTTCAAAGTTGTGTGCATGTTAAATAAAATACTTTAATTTCTTCTGTGAGTCAGAATATCAGTTTCTTCCTAGCTCTGGTAAGAAAATGGATGCTTTACTCACACATGTTTAAAACACTCAATATGCAAAAACCTTCTAGAGGCTTAGCTTGTGTGAATTTGAGAGATACTTGAATTTGAATCAAGGTCAGTCTTGGGAAGGTGCCATCTACTTCTGAAATAGCTGATGCCACAGATCCAGTTTCCCTCAGACCTCAGACATGCTTTTTACTGCCGGAAGGCTGCGTATTGCTCTTCCTTTCCAGTGCATGCTAGTTCTTACATAATTTCCCACTGATCTCCTCCACTTCCCTCTGTAAAGTCTCTGAATAGCTGGCACTGAAAATATTCACAGACAACTGTGTAGCTACTATAAGTCTAAATCTGCATCCCTCTTGCCCCAAGCAAAGAACTTGAGGTAAGTTAAAAACTCAGAGGGATGGATTACACTAATGCAGTGATAACTTAATTCTTACTCAAACTTATCTGACACATGAGGAGAGAGAACAAGAAGACAGGATACTGTTTCTCAACATTGGCTCTTTGCATTATTAGGGTGGCTGAACATCAAGGGTGAAGTCTTGGCCCTTGCAAAATGAGTGGGAAATTTGCCACTGACTTCAATAGAGCCAGGATTATACCCTAAGTGAGCACAGTTCCCATATGTGCTTCCATAATAAAAATTAAGAATGATTTGTCTAGAAGCATATGGAATCAATTTATGCATTATGAATAAGATTATTATTTAAATGGAAGATAAATGTGAGTTAACTACTATATTCACGCATGCATTGCACTTATCAAATATAGAACATGGGAATGAGAATTCATTACATTCTCTTATTTTTATCTGTATTAGGTAAGACTTTTACAGGTTTGTTGTCAAGGATAGCTACAGGACCGAGGAGAGGTAACCAGCAACCTATCTAATTCTTTGTTTTACAGTTATAGAAGACAGGTTACCTGGGTTCTGGATTTCCTGCTGCCTGTCAGTTTAAATGGATCTTCAACATTGCTTTAATGGTAGTTTTTCTGTTTGTGAATTAATTCTACTACTAAAAGATACATATTTGAAAGAATAAAAATGCAGAGAAAGCTGAAAAAGGGATTCTCATCCCTTATGGCTCTGTACTGCCTGACCTTTCCCACCAGAAAAAATATTCTGCTTCTTTGGAAACATGGCTCAGTGCCATTCCTGCTGCAGACATGGTTTCAAACTGCCTTGGAGTTGTGCCACAAGAAATCTCTGGCTTATTGTACAGGACGGATGCCAGACGAACTAGCTGAGGTGTGGTTGGGTTTTATGGAGTTCCAATTTGAAAGTTATGCTATACATAATGTGATTAGATCTGACTGGAATGTTATTCCATATTTTCTTTTATTGAAGTTTAATTGTTTCCTTATTCCACTGTCATTTCTGCATTTGACTAACACTTGTGTATTGCTGGTAAGATGCAATACTC